>NC_035172.2:25921756-26275241 GCF_001659605.2 Manihot esculenta | reverse complement strand
GAAACCACTTGGCAGCTTACCCATCCCTTAGTACAGTAAGAAGAAAGCCAATAGTCAGAAGATGAGAAGAATCGGAACTGCTGTGAGTCAGCAGGAGAGTATGAAGTCGTCCGCAAGAGGCATGTAGAGTTTCAGAAGAGAAGAAGAGTTTTTGTCAGAGTGCACGGCGGAAGCGTGTTGAGGTTCTCGAGGAAGTCGAGGTTTGCTGGAGGTGTCTCCTAAAGAGAGGGTGATTCGCTATGGGCGGAAAGGTAAATTAGCTCTCAGATACATTGGACTCTTCGAAATCCTGCAAAGGATTTGGGAATGCATCCCACGAGTTAGGTTTACCCACTTCAATGGAAGAGATCCATTCGTTTTTCCATGTTTCCACGATATATGAGTTCGTGTCGGGTCCGAGTGAGGTTCTGGAAAGAACCAGAGGTGGAGATCAGAGAGGATCTCACCTATGTTGAGCAGCTAGTACGGACCACAAACACACAAGTCAGAAAGTGTGGAAACAAGGAAATCCCAATGGTGAAAGCCCCTTAGAATCACCTTCAGATGAAAAGTGCAACAGGGAGACCGAGAGTTTATACTCCAGCAATGACCGTGTCTCTCTTTTAGAAGAGAGGTTTTTAGGTTTTGCTTGCTTGTTGCTTGCTTGCTGATGTATGCTTGATGCATGTTTGATGTTTGAACATTCGAGGACGAATGTTCTTAAAGGGGGAAGAATGTAATACCCGGCTAGATTCGGCATCGGAATCCCTACCTTCCGGCGGAATCTCCGTTGGAATATGGAATTTTGATGATACCAGAGTCTTCTAGAGGGGTAAAATGTGATTTCTAAAATGATTTTTACTGATTTCATGGTTTTAAATGAAAAAGATTTGAGTTTTGAAAAGGAAAAGACCAAGGAGGTTTTTGCCAGGTTCGGCCGCCGAAAGTAAAGTTCGGCCGCCGAACATGAGTTGGTTTTGGGAGCGCTTTTGGGCCTCCGAAGGCCTTGTTTGAACAAACCAGGTCGCGGCGCCGAACCTCAAGTTCGGCCGCCGAACATGGGGTGTTTTTGCATGCATGTTAGGCCGCCGAAGGAGGTTTGGCTGGCCACCTATAAAAGCCCCTCAGACCGAAAATGGGCGAGATTTCTCCCCATTCTCGAGCTCAGGTGTGTTCATGTCCTCCTTTGGTCATTTTCATGTTTTCTCTTCATCTCCTTCATATTTTTATGAGTTCCATGGTTGTCTTGAAGAGTTTTCAAGCTTAGATCAAAGTTTTGGGAGCTTGGAGACCCAAGGAGTAGTTTCCTCCCATCTCCAAGTTAGAGCTCGCACAAACCCTCGATCTTCAAGAGGTAAGTGTGGATCTATGCTTTCTTTTACGTTTCATGAAGTTTTAAGTGAGTTTTAAGAGGTTTTGATGGTTGAGTATGGGTAGATATGCATGTTAGGGTTTATGTGGGTTTATGCCCAATGTATGATAATGTATGTTTGTGTTGGGGTTTAGGTCAGTTTTTAAGCCCCTTGAGCATATGGGAGAGAGTATGCATGATTGGGAAAGAGTATGTGAGGTTTGGTTTGTTTTGATGGTTTTGGCCTATGTGGGTCATAAACTATCTAGGTATGCTTTAGATGTTGTTTTTGGGGAGTTTAAGCTTGTTTGAGCTCCTTTGTGCATGGTTAAGGATGTATGCATGTGTTTGAGGAGTTGGATGCTTGTTTTGGGGTGTATGGAAGGTTTGGGAGGCTTGAAATGCACAAAGGCTGAGTTCTGGATGAACTCAGGTTCGGCCGCCGAAGGTGGTTTCGGCCGCCGAACCTGCCTGAGGATGCATGGTTTGGCCGCCTAACCTTGCCCCCGAAAGTTGGGTTTTGGCTTGAAAGCAGACTTTCGGCCGCCGAAGGTAATGTTCGGCCGCCGAAAGTGCCTGACTTTCGTCTCTGGAGAGAGAGTTCGGCCGCCGAAGGTGCCGCCGAACCTGCCTGACTTTCGTCTCTGGAAGGGACCTTCGGCCGCCGAAGGTGCCGCCGAAAGTGCCCTGCCCAGCCTTTTCTTGAGTGTTTTCTATGCATGTTTAAGTGATGCTTTAGGGGGTTTTTGGGTAGTTGTTTATGAGTTGTTTAGAGTATGTTTGGCACCTCACTGGAGTCCACCTGTGTAGGATCGGACCCGAGGAACCGAGGTGTTTAGCAGTGTTAGCTGCTTCAGAGTTAGTCCAGAGCTAGCCAGAGGTGAGTGGAACTAACCCTTATGTTTTAAATCAAATGTTTTCAGCATGTTCAAGCATGTTCATGCATCATGAATACCATGTTATGCAATAGGTTGTTTGCATTAGAATTCACGAATATGATGCATTGCATAATACGATGATAATGATGTGGATGGATACTGGATGATCCTCTAGCCCTCAGTATGTTATGACATGATATGGAATGATATGATATGGCATGTACGATATGATATGAGATGAGAAGTCCAGGTGTGGCCGTATCGCCCCTGACATAGAGCATGAGAAGTCCAGGTGTGGCCGTATCGCCCCTGGCATAGAGTATGTGAAGTCCAGGCGTGGCCGTATCGCCCCTGGCATTGAGTATTGTTGACTTGTTATGGTACGAGATTGATATGTAGAGGGCTATTGGTGACGCGGAACCCTATGGCACAAGCCTCAAACCCACACGCACAAATAGAATCAGAAAAAAAAAATATAAATTTCTCTCAGATCAGAAACATGGACGAAAATGGGCATTAAAAAAAAAGGATTTGACACCAAATCGATTTAGATCCAGTTTCCTTAAATGTGCACCTTAAGGAATTAGGCAGAAATTCTTTTATCTCCTAATCTGGATTCAACCAAATTCAAAATTCAAAATTGATTCCCACAAATTACAGCAATCAATTGAGATAGGTAAGGCAATATGGACGAAAAGGAAACATACCACAATTTCGGCCAGATCAAGATAAATAAGGTAAAGGCGATTTTTGATTTTTGATTTTTTTTTTTTTTTTTTTTGGATTTCGATTTTTTTTTTTATAACTAATAATCAAGAAGGTGCAGCCATGGACATACAAGCTTTCACCGAAAAGAACAAGAAAGACAAGGAAAACTCAAAAACCCCTAGATCCTAAGATAAATAAGAATTTACCTCACTTTGGCTCTGATACCAACTGACGCGGAACCCTATGGCACAAGCCTCAAACCCACACGCACAAGTAGATATGGAATCCAAAGATCTGATAAACCCACCTCCTATGGCACCCCACACTTAGAGAAGCTGAAACACCAATGATTGAAGGATTTAGATGAGAATCTGACAAACGCCACAACAAATAGTTGATAAGTTAATCGAGATTCCTGGTGCAATTGATGAAAGCAAATCCTCACTCTCACTCAAAGCAATACACGCCAAAGGCATGAAAATAATTCTGTAAAGTTTGATTAAAAGCTATCTCTTTTATTTGTTTTTCTCCTTACTATATAAGGATAAGAAACAATTGTAAGAGATAGCTTTTAATCAAACTTTACAGAATTATTTTCATGCCTTTGGCGTGTATTGCTTTGAGTGAGAGTGAGGATTTGCTTTCATCAATTGCACCAGGAATCTCGATTAACTTATCAACTATTTGTTGTGGCGTTTGTCAGATTCTCATCTAAATCCTTCAATCATTGGTGTTTCAGCTTCTCTAAGTGTGGGGTGCCATAGGAGGTGGGTTTATCAGATCTTTGGATTCCATATCTACTTGTGCGTGTGGGTTTGAGGCTTGTGCCATAGGGTTCCGCGTCAATTGGTGACAGATTCATCCTTGAGGTGATATATTTGTGATGTGACGCATTCCATGATAACATATGTTAAAATGAACTGTTTTCTTTTATGGTTTCTGCTCACTGGGCTTTTTAGCTCACCCCTCTCCCCTAACCCCAGGTTTGCAGGGTCAGAGATAGTCAGGAGATCAGCAGGTTACGTCCATGGTCATGTTTATGTAATAGAATAGTAGTGGACATGATGTAATGTAAGGTAATGATATTATGTTATATGTTCAGAGTTATAGTATTGTGCTTGGCCCGAGTTGGTTAATCCCTTTGTACATGAGTTTTATTTTATGTTGTTACATGTGATGAACCGAGTTTGACATAGAGTATGCTGACCCTAGGGGTTCTATGAGTTCAGTCATAGTGCATACACAGGTCATACTGGTTAAAGGTAAAGTTTTAAATGTTTTATGGATATGTTTGATCATGTTTGGGATTATACCAGCTGTACAGGATGCATAGTAGGCTTGCTACGGGTCCCGGCGGCCTTATGCCGATCTGGATCCTAGCGCCGGTAGCGGTCCGGATTTCCGGGTCGTTACACAGACACTTTCGGCGGCCGAACCTTTCTTCGGCGGCCGAAAGTCTGCTTTCAAGCCAAAACTCAACTTTCGGAGGCAAGGTTAGGCGGCCAAACCATGCATCCACAGGCAGGTTCGGCGGCCGAAACTACCTTCGGCGGCCGAACCTGAGTTCATCCAGAACTCAGCCTCTCGTGCATACAAGCCTCCCAAACCTTCCAAACACCCTAAAACAAGCACCCAACCTTACTAAAACATGCATAAACCCTTAACCATGCACAAAGGAGCTTAAACAAGCTTAAACTCCAACAAAGAACATCATAAAGCATACATGAATAGCTTATGACCCACATAAGCCAAAACTATCAAAACTACTCAAAACCTCACTTGCTCTCTCCCAATCATGCATACACTCTCCCATATGCATGAAGGAGCATAAACTAACATAAACTCCTCAACACAAACATCACATAACATACATTGGGCATAAAACCCACATAAACCTAAACATGCATATCTACCCATTAAAACTCCAATAAACTTACTTAAAACTTCATTAAAACACAAGGAAAGCAAGGATCTACACTTACCTCTTGGAGATTGAGGGTTGGTGTGATCCCTAACTTGGAGATGGGAGGAAACTACTCCTTGGGTCTCCAAGCTCCCAAAACTCCTACTTAAGCTTCAAATCTTCAAACACAAGGGTAGAACTCATGAAAACTTGAGGAATGGGTAGAGAAAGCACGAAAACGACCCAAGGAAGGCATAAACTCACCTGAGCTTGAGAATGGGGAGAAAACTCGCCCCTTTCCGATCTGAGGGCTCTTTATAGGTGGCCTGGTCAAAGACCTTCGGCAGCCTAACGTGCCCCCTAAACTCATGCATGTTCGGCGGCCGAACCTTGGCTCGTTCAAACAAGACTTTCGGAGGCCAAAAGCGCTCCCAAAACCTTCCCATGTTCTGCGGCCGAACTTGAATTTCGGCAGCCGAACCTGGCAAATGCCTCCTTGGTCTTTTCTTTTCAAAACTCAATTCTTTTTCATTTAAAACCATGAAATCAGTAAAAACATTTTAGAAAATACATTTTACCCCTCTAGAAACCTCTGGCATCTTCGAAATTCCAGATTCCAACGGAGATTCCGCCGGAAGGTAGGGATTCCGATGCCGGAATCTAGCTGGGTATTACAGTTGAAGTCCAGTCTGGGATTAGGTGGCGGTTCGAGTTCTGGCTCCGATACTTCTGGATGCATGAGGTGTGGGAGGCCGCACAAAGGGGTTTGTCGGTATGGGACCAATCTATGTTACAGGTGCGGGCAGGAGGGACACATGGCACGTGAGTGTCCTACTGCGCCTTGGTTGGCACAGTCCCAGCGGACAGCTTCAGGTAGAGTGGTTCAGCCAGCAGCTCCACCCATGTTACAGGTCAGTGGTCGAGGCAGAGGAAGAGGGTCAGCCTTTTCTTCTGAGGGTTCCCACGGAGAAGGTCTGTCAGCTCCAGCTCGGATCTTCACCCAAGCTCAGCAGGAGGTAAACACATCGAACATGGTGGTGTCAGGTACGCTCACTTTTGCATGTTCTGATGTGCATGTTTTGTGAACCCTGGTGTTTCTCTTTCTTTAGTTGCTCTAGGAGCCGTCGAGAGGTTGAATTGATAACTTCTGGGCTAGAGTGTCCTCTTTGGGTCAGTGGACCCAAGTGTGATCCATTTGTGGCAGAGTCAGTCTGCCGGTCCAGTTCAGTGTCAGTTGAGGGTAGATGCCTTCCACCCGACCTTAAGGTCCTAGACTTGATGGATGTCATTCTAAGGATGGATTGGGTTTTTCTACTCGTGGTGCTACATTGGGCTGTAGAGACAAGGTAGTCAGGGTCAGAGGACCGGATGGGTCAGAAGTAGTCTGCAGAGGGGACAATGTAGGGATGCCTAGAGGTTTGATATCAGCCTGTTAGGTTCGTAGGGTGCGTAGGAGGGGTTGTCAGAGGGTTCGAGCTCTTGTTGAGAGTTTAGCAGTCAGGTCAGGGAACTAGCCTCCGTGTCTGTTGTTGAGAGAGAGTGCTTAGATGTTTTCCCAGGCAAGCTGTCAGGCTTACCACCTGCTAGGGAGATAGAGTTTGGACATAGAAGTGATGTCAGGAATCAGGTTCATCTCTACTCTTCTCTACAGGATGGCACCTGCAGCGTTGTAGAAGTTGAAGGAGCAGTGGCAAGAGTTGGTAAAAAAGAGATTTCATCCGACCTAGTACCTCACCCTGGATTGCTCCAGTGTTGTTGTGGGAAAAGCGGGATGGATCCTTGAGACCCTGTGTCGACTTCGGGCAGTTGAACAAGGTCGCTACCAAGAACAGGTATTCCCTACCTATCGAGGGTCAGAAAAGAAGTCAGTTCAGTAAAGAAGAAGGGAGAAGAGAAAGGATCAGAGTGCACAGCGGAAGCTTGTGAAGTTTAGGAGGAGGTTGGGGTATTGCTTATGGTGTCTCCAATAAAGAGGTGATTTGTTATGGGTTGAAGGGTAAAGTAGCTCCAAGATACATCGGACCCTTTGAAGTCCTGCAAAGGATTGGGGATGTATCGTATAAGCTAGATTTACCTGCTTCAATGGAGAAAATCCATTCGGATTTCCATGTTCCTGTATTATGGAAGTTCGTGTCGGATCCAAATGAGGTTCTTAAAGAACCAGAGGTAGAGATCTCAGGGGATCTCACCTATGTTGAGCATCTAGTGCGGATCATAGACACACAAGTCAGGAAGCTTAGGAACAAGGAATCCTGATGGTGATAGCCCTTTGGAATCACTACCTAATGGAAAAGTATGCCTGAGAGACCCGGGAGTTCATACTCCGACAGTACCGTATCTCTTTTTGGAGAGGTTTTTAGGCCTTGCTTGCTTGCTTATTTGTTGTTTGAATATTCGGGGACGAATGTTCTTAAAGGGGGGAAAAATGTAATACCCGGCTAGATCCTGGCATCGAAATCCCGACTGTTCGGCAGAAGCTCCGTCGGAATCTGGAATTCAAGGATGCCAGAGCCTTTTAGAAGGGTAAAATGTGTTTTCTAAAATGTTTTCACATGATTTTATGGTTTGAATGCAAAAGAAATTGAGTTTAGAAAAGAAAAGACCAAGGAGAGCATTTTCAAGTTCGGCCGCTGAACCTCAAGTTCGGCCGCCGAACATTGGGATAGTTTAGGGGGCTCGTTAGGCTGCCGAAGGTGGTGAAGTTGTGGAAGCAGCTTAGGCCGCCGAAGGTCGTTGACCGGCCACCTATAAAAGGGTCCCTTATCCGGATTTGGGATGAGTTTTCTCTCTCTCTTTGGGTGTAGGATTTGAGCTAAAGAGCAAAGTTGTGAGGCTTGGAGATTCTGGATCTGTTTTCCTTGGCATCTCCGAGTTTAGACTATCAATCCTCTCAATTTTCAAGACGATCGGACCCGAGGAACCGAGGAGGCCAGCAGTGTTAGCAGTTGCAGAGTCAGTCCAGCGTCTGCCAGAGGTGAGTAGAACTAACTCAAATGTTTTAAGCATGTTCACGCATCATGAATACCATGTATATGTATTAGGCTGTTGCATTAGACTTCACGAAGATGTTGCATTGCATAATTTGCTGTTGATGTGGATGGACCAAGGCGACCCTAATAGCCCTAGCTATGATATGTTACAGAAGTTCTGAGGAGCCCCTTCGAGGGCTGGGCACTATGTTATGATACAGAAGTCCTGAGGAGCCCCACCGAGGGCCGGGCACCATGATATGTTACAGAAGTCCTGAGGAGCTCCTTCGAGGGCCGGGCACAGACAGAGGGAGTTTTGGAGGTCATGTCCATCCGTTATGTGAAATGTTTGTGCTGTGACGCATTCCATGAAAGCATGTTTTATTATTATTGTTTTCCCTATTCTGCTCACTGGGCTTTTTAGCTCACCCCTCTCCCTAACCCCCAGGTTTGCAGGTCAGAGGTAGTACAGGAAGACATCAAGGGTAAAGGTTATGGCTTTGTAATAAAGTAGTATGTTAGCGTGGACATGTAATGTAAATTGATATAATGTATTGTAAGATAATGTAATGTAGTGTATGGTAGAGTTATGTTTATGGATTAGTATTGTGCTTGGCCCTAAGGTCTGGTTAATTCCTTTTTGTACATGATGTATGTTATTGTTGAGATGTGAACCAGGCTTGATGTATGTAATGTTGACCCACAAGAGGATCTCACCTATGTAGAACAGCCAGTGCGGATCCTAGACACTCAGATCAGAAAGCTGAGGAACAAGGAAATCCCGATGGTGAAAGTCCTTTGGAACCACCACAATATTGAAGAATGCACCTGGGAGACACGGGAGTCCATGCTCCAGCAATACCCCCATCTGTTTTGAGGTGAGTGTTGGTTGTTCTATGTGTTGTATGTTATGATTGATGCCATGCTTTGTATGTTAGTTGAGGAACATTCGGGGACGAATGTTCTTAAGGGGGGGAGAATGTAATACCCGGCTAGACTCCGGTATCGGAATCCCTACCGTCCGGTGGGACTTCGGATGTCGGAAACCTCTAGAAGGGTAAAACTACGATTTTATGAAATGTTTTCATGTATTTCATGTTTTTAAGTAAGAAATTTAATGAGTTTTTACAGGAAAAGTCCTTGGAGGAAAACCCAGGTTCGGCCGCCGAAAGTCAAGTTCGGCTGCCGAACATGCATGCGTTTTGGAGGCACGTTAGGCCCCCGAAAGCATGATTGAGGGAAGTCCAGGTTCGGCCGCCGAACCTCATGTTCGGCCGCCGAACATGGCATGCATGCGGAGGCACATTCGGCCCCCGAACGTGGCCTGGCCAGCCACTATAAAAGGGTCCCTTTGGTCCGCACGGGCGAGCTTTTTCTCTCCCATTGTCGGCCAAGGTGAGTCTCCGCCGCTCCTCCCTCGACCTTGAGTGTTTTCTTTAGATCTTTCATGGTTTTCACGGGTTTTAACTTCTGTTTTGAAGTTTTGTGAGCAAAGAGCAAGTTTTGGGTGCTTGGAGGTTCAAGGAGCTCAATCTCTTCATCTCCAAGCTAGGATCGTCTTCCCTCTCGTTTCTTCAAGAGGTAAGCTCGGATCCACCCTCATTATGCGTTTTAAACAAGTTTTATGAAGTTTTAAGGGGTAGAATGCATGTTAGGGTATATGTTGAGCTTATGGGTTTTTGATGCTTTAATGAACAATGTATGTTGGAAATGTGTTGTTTGAAGTGTTGTAGATGGGGTATATGCATGTTTGAGGCCCCTAGGAACTTGTATGCCTGATTTGGTTGGAGTATATGCATGATTTGTAGGTTTGGGAGGCAGGAGGTTCATGTGAACCAAGTTTCTGCCCGTTTGGCAGAAACCAGGTTCGGCAGCCGAAGGAAGTTTCGGCCGCCGAACCCCTCTTGTGGAGGCAGCATTCGGCTGCCGAAGGTGCCCCCGAAAAGAGACTTTCGTCTCTGTCTGGGACTTTCGGCCGTCGAAGGTGCCGCCGAACCTAGCTGAGTTTCGTCTCTGTCTGGGAGGTTCGGCCGCCGAAAGTGCCGCCGAACCTGCATGACTTTCGGCTGCAGAGGGACTTTCGGCCGCCGAACCTGCCGCCGAAAGTGCCCTGTTCAGCCATTTCTTGCATGTTTTCATGTGATGTTTTCAGGATGTTTTAGGGGGTTTTTGGGGAGTATTTTGGAGTCATGTTCATGTACGTTTGGTGCCTCATTTGAGTCCACCTGTGTAGGTTCGGACCCGAGGAACCGAGACCCCCGGTTGTGAGATAGTCGTTCAGAGTTCGTTGTTAAAGCTTCAGTTACCAGGTGAGTGGAACAACCCCTTAAGCTTTAAAGTAAAGGAATAAATGAATGAATCATAAAGCATTGCCCATGCATCATTATGCTATGCAATATTAGGTTGTATGCATTAGAATTCACGAATATGTTGCATTGCATACTTTGTTGTTGATGTGGATGAATGTTGAATGATCCATTAGCCCTTGTATGTCATGATAGCCTATGTGAGTCCAGGTGTGCCTGCTACGGCTCTACGCCCCTGGCACTATGACAGATTATGGAAGTCCGGGTGTGCCTGCTACGGCTCTACGCCCCGGGCATGTATAAGTAAGAAAGATAGGGGCTAAATGGTGACAAGTTCATCCTTGTTGTGAAATGTTTGTGTTATGAAGCATACATGAAAGCATGAATAAGAAAAAGAAAGAAAAAGTTAAATGATAATAATAATAATAAAATGAATAATAATATACCTAAAAAGGGAGGAATTAAAATAATAATAATAAAATGAATAATAATATACCTAAAAAGGGAGGAATTAAAATAATAATAATAAAATGAATAATAATATACCTAAAAAGGGAGGAATTAAAACAAATGTTTTTAGTTTCTGCTCACTGGGCTCTAGTAGCTCACCCCACTCCCTTTATCCCCAAGAGTTGCAGGTACAGGATAGATCAAGAAGTCGGCTAGAGTGAAGTCAAGCCTTGTACGTTGTAATAGATAGTAGTGGACATGAACTTGATGTAATGAGTATTTATGACCATGTACTGTAATGAATGATTTGATGATGTATTGAGGTTTATAGTAGTGCTTGACCTAGAGGTGTGTGAATCCCCATTATGTACAGAGTGTTTAATGAGTAATGATGTTAATGACCATGATTATCCAAGCTGATATGTATGATGATGATACCCCATTGGAGCATTTGATGAGGACTCCAGTGTGGGGTTTATGTATGATTTTGTGCATGCACAGGTTTTGCTTGGATAAGAGAAAAGAAAATTTTTACAGATCATGTATATGTTGTTATGTTTGGGATTCCACAGGTTCACAGGAGGTATGTAGGCTTGCTACGGGTCCCGGCGGCCTTAAGCCGATCTGGATCCTAGCGCCGGTAACGGTTCGGATTTCCGGGTCGTTACACAAGGTGTCTCCAATGAAGGGAGTGGTTCGCTTCGGGAAGAAAGGTAAACTAGCCCCACGATACATCGGACCCTTTGAAATCTTGCAAAAGATTGGGAATGTGTCGTACATGCTGGATTTACCTATTTCAATGGAAAGAATCCATCCGGTTTTCCATGTTTCAATGTTGAGGAAGTTTGTGTCAGATCCGAGCAAGGTTCTTAGTGAGCCTGATGTGGAGGTCCAAAAGGATCTCACTTATGTTGAACAGCCAATACGGATCCTAGACACCCAGATCAGAAAGTTAAGAAACAAGGAAATCCCGATGGTGAAAGTCCTGTGGAACCACCACAACTTGGAAGAATGCACTTGGGAGACACGGGAGTCCATGCTCCAGCAATACCCTTATCTTTTCTGAGGTTAGTTCCCTGTGAGTTTTATGTGCTATGTATGTATGTTATGTTTTATGTCATGCTATGTGTGCTAGTTGAGGTACATTCGGGGACGAATGTTCTTAAGGGGGGGAGAATGTAATACCCGGCTAGACTCCGGTATCGGAATTCCTACCGTCTGGTGGAATCTCGGATGTCGGAAGCCTCTAGTAGGGGAGAAACATGTTTTCATAAAATGTTTTAAGGTATTTCATGGTTTTAAGCATGTAAATTAAATGAGTTTTTGCATGAAAAGTCTTTGGAGGAAAACCCAGGTTCGGCCGCCGAAAGTCAAGTTCGGCTGCCGAACATGCATGCGTTTTGGAGGCACGTTAGGCCCCCGAAAGCATGAGTGAGGGAAGTCCAGGTTCGGCCGCCGAAAGTCAAGTTCGGCCGCCGAACATGGCATGCATGCGGAAGCACTTTCGGCCCCCGAACGTGGCCTGGCCAGCCACTATAAAAGGGTCACTTAGCCGAAATGGGCGAGCTTTCTCCCATTTTCGGCCATAGCTAGCTTCCGACCTCCCTCTCCCCAGATCTTGTGTTCTTTCTCCAAATCTCCTCCATTTTTCTTGAGTTTTCACCTCTCATTGCAAGTTTTGAGCATTTAAGACAAGTTTTGGAGCTTTGGGAACTCAGGAGCTCATTTGCTTGGATCTCCGAGTTTAGGTCGTCTCTCTCTCGATCTTCAAGAGGTAAGAGCCGATCTTAAGCTCATTGTATGTTTTAAGTAAGTTTTAAGTTGTTTTATGGGGTAGAATGGCACGTATAGGGTTGTATGAGTTTTTAAGCAAATGTTATGTTTTTTATCAATGTGGCTTGCAAATGCTTGTGTATGTGTGTTGTAGTTGGGGTTTAAGGTAGTTTGAGACCCCTAAGAGCTTGTATGCATGTTTTGGTTGAGTTATATGCATGTTGGAAGAGTTGGGAGGCAAATGTGCATAAAGGAGCCAAGTTTCTGCCCTTTGGCAGAAACCAGGTTCGGCAGCCGAAGGCACTTTCGGCCGCCGAACATGGCTGGGGAGGCAGGCCTTTCGGCTGCCGAAGTTGCCCCCGAAAAGAGACTTTCATCTCTGTCTGGGACTTTCGGCCGCCGAAGGTGCCACCGAACATGCATGAGTTTCGCCTCTGTCTGGGAGTTTCGGCCGCCGAAGGTGCCGCCGAACCTGCCTGACTTTCGGCTCTGGAGGGACTTTCGGCCGCCGAAGGTGCCGCCGAAAGTGCCCTGTCCAGCCATTTCTTGCATGTTTTTATGTAGTTATTTTATGATGTTTTAGGGGGATTTTGGGGAGTATATTAGAGTTATGTTTATGTATGTTTGGTCCCTCATTGGAGTGCACCTGTGTAGGTTCGGACCCGAGGAACCGAGGACCCCAGCAGTGAGCCAGCTGCTACAGAGTTTGTCAGAGTTAGCCAGAAGTGAGTGGAATAAACCTTAAGTTTTAAAATAAATGAAATATGAATTTTGAGCATGATCCATGCATCATGAATGCCATGTGATATATTAGGTTGTTTGCATTAGTATTCACGAATATGTTGCATTGCATTTATAATGTTGATGTGGATTGGTTATTGGATGATCCTTTAGTCCTCATATGGCATGATGATGTTACGGCATGATATGGTATAGAAGTCCAGGTTGTACCCATTCTACGTCCCTGGCACGATGTAAGAGAAAGTCCAGGTTGTACCCATTCTACGTCCCTGGCACATTGGTATGTTATGATATGTTATGATAAGGGAAAGACCGGTTGTACCCATTCTACGTCCCGGCACAGTTGGACTATGTAGAGGACTATTGGTGACAATACCATCCGAGATGTGATTTGTTGTGATGTGTTGCATTTCATGAAAGCATGAAATTTTATTATATGATTTCACTATTCTGCTCACTGGGCTTTGTAGCTCACCCCTCTCCCCTAACCCCAGGTGTGCAGGTACAGGGTAGACCAGGAGGTTAGCCAGAGTTTTTGAAGTATGTTCATGTAATAGTTAGATTGTGGACATGACAATTGTTCTATGATGTAATGTAAGAGATTACAGTATGTTATGTAATGAGGTATATTGAGGTTATAGATGTGCTTGACCCTATGAGTATTGTAATCCCTTGTTGATGCATGATCTTAGACATTTGATGATACAGATGTTAGCCAACTCAACGCATGTATATCGCCCATTGGGGCATTGATGAGATCTCACAGAGGGGTTAAGTTTATGAGTAAGATTATGTTTTAGTGCATGCACAGGTTGAGTTTGGTGTATGAGAAATGAATGAAAGAAAAGTTTTAAATTTTTTATGCATGTTGTTGATCATGTATGGGATTATACAGGTTTACAGGTTATATGTTAGGCTTGCTACGGGTCCCGGCGGCCTTAAGCCGATCTGGATCCTAGCGCCGGTAGCGGTCCGATTTTCGGGTCGTTACAGCAATTTAACATCATCCCTAACAATCTTCGAAGAGCCATTCCCAAAGAACTACTTCTTGCGAAATCCTATCAGATTAGGGCTTCCTATCCTTTTGAAAGGATCATTCTATTATCCTCTCCTCCTCCTCCTGGATTAGTCGATGCCCAAAATACGATAAAAAATTGGTGTTCTACCTAAAACAATTTGATTATGGGTTATCTTTTCCTCTTTTCTATTTTTTCATCGAGGTCTTTCAATTCTACCGGGTTTCTCCCAAAATGTTGACTCCTAATTCTATTTTATTCATGCGTGCCTTTGGGGCAGTGTGTTGGGGATGGGGTTTTAGACCTTATGTCAACCTGTTCAGGTCTCTTTTCAGGATCCTTCGATCGAAAAATGGGTTTTGGAATTTTAGCAGCCGTATGGATCTGTCCATTTTTACCAGCCACAAGGACTCCATCCGCCATTGGGTCGAGAGTTTTGTTGTCATTCATTTGAGGGGGGAACAAAGCTGGGGTTTTGACAATGCTTGGGGAGATATTAACACTGAGTGTAGTATTTTTCCCCCATTTGTCTAAGTGGAAGAAGTTATATTTCGCATGTTTGACTTCTCTCCCTTATAAGTACGACGTGTTCAAGTGTCTGTAACTTCCTCTTGGGGGCGATTGTTATGCTGCTAGTAGATCTCGACCAATTTTCTCTACTTATGCTCTTCTCCCTTTTTATTGAACTCTTTGCTTGTTTTGCAGTTTCCACCTTCCTTATGAACAAAATCACAATGCCCATGAATTTTTCTCTATTACGAAACTGCATCAAGCAGGCCTGTGAGCAATTTACTACTCGAAAAATGGAGCTTATGCATGAGCTATTGGGTCTAGAGCTCTGAGGTGTCGAGGAGCAGTCTCTGGTTTTGGCAAACCGTCTAGAGTTTGTAGCTGGTGGCAATTCCTCACAACTTTTCGAGAGGAACGGGAATCAGGTCTCCTCGCTCCAGTTGACAAAGGGCTTGCTGTGCTATGGCAAATGACCCACCCCTCCAAGTGATTCCTTCTAAACCTTCATTCAAGGAGGAGGGGCTAGAGGCTTTGTGAAGAAAAAATGCCCAAGTTCCTCAGCAACGTTATGATCTTTCTCCTTAGAGGAAAAGGAGGAGGTTGGTCAAGGAATCACACTTGCCCCCTCCCCCCTAAGGGCAAGTCCTCTTCTAGAGTTCCCAGCAAGGGCATTCCTATCGCAATGAGCAAAGGAAAGGGGGCTTGTTGGTTGGTGCTAGCCCTGAGCTTCCTTGCGCTCTCATTGCCCATAAGTTGGGAATTACCTATCAGCTGAATAAGGAATCCAACCTCGGGTTCACATAGTTTTTAAACCACTCTCGGGCCTTCTTGCATTTTAGTGTGAACCCAGCCATCTGAATGGCTCTACTGTCATCAGCTCCTATCTCATCTGTAATCGTTCTGACCCTCTCAAGATACACAAACGGGTCATCACCGGTTTCATACTGGGGAGCACCCAGTTTCATGTAATCGGTCATCTTGACCTTGTTCCCTCCAGATGAGCTAGGTTTAGGGACTTGGGTTACTGGGACAGTAGGTTCTGCTGGTGGTGGAGGAGGTGCAGCATCTCCCGGGGTAGGATTTGCTGTACCGAGATAGAATGATGGGGGTGGGTACATAGGGTACTGTGGGTATGGTGGGTAGAAAGGTGGGTATGGCATGTGTGAGTGGTAAGGGTTAAAGCTGGGGTAATCCGATGTACCTCCCATCGAATACCCGGGATTCTGAGAAAAGGGTGGGTACTGGGGTGGCTAAACAAATCCCGAGGCCTGAGTGCCTCTTTGGGACTCTTCCATGCCCTCTTCCGACGTACTCACTCCAAGACTGCCATCCCTCCTCTGATCCACATCCATATCATCCCCCACATCCTCTGACATTCCACCTTGCACTGTTCCTCTTCTGCTCACATCAAAAGACCTTCTAGGGTCCCTCGATGTTCTCTCCCTGCTTGACCTGCAGGACATTGCCCTAGGCAATGCAGGAGGACGGGCATCCGTGCCCTCGTCCTGGGGTGGTACTCCAGTCAATCGTGCAGATCGACGAGTTCCTCTCATCTTGCTTACTGAAAAACAACACCCATCACATAAACATTAGCATCAAATGGTTCATGTGCATACACATGAACCCGCATCGCATACATCACATACATAGCATATCATTAATGCACATGCATATAATCATGGCATTTCACATCATCAATCAAGACAGGACTCTACATCCTATCCTAGTGGACATGATTTCTCCTATTGTGCTTGACCTTCTAAAACATCTATGAGCCCGACACTCTAGGTCCGACCATATGAACCTAGGGCTCTGATACCAATCTGTAACGACCCGAAATTCGGACCGCTACCGGCGCTAGGATCCAGATCGGTTTAAGGCCGCCGGGACCCGTAGCAAGCCTAACATACAACCTGTATACTTGTTTAATCCCATACATGATCAACAATTACATAAAAATTTGAATTTTTTCTCATTCATTTTCCAAACTTAACCTGTGCATGCACAACTCATAAACATAAACATCAACCCCACAATGGAGTCCTCAACAATGCTCCAATGGGGTAACATAACATGTATTAAGTTTGGTTTACATAAACATTATTAAAAATCATGTACTCAAAAGGGATTAACAACATACTGGAGTCAAGCACAACTCTAATCCTCAATAATATCATTACATAACTGTTCAATACTTTACAATTCATCATGTCCATATCTAACTATTACATAACCATAACTTTACTCTTCTTGACCTCCTGGCCTATCCCGTACCTGCAAACCTGGGGGATTAAGGGAGTGGAGTGAGCTACTAGAGCCCAGTGAGCAGAATAATAAAACATTTTAAAACATATGCTATAATGGAATGCATCACATCACAGACAAATCACATCAAGGATGGACTTGTTACCAGTAGTCCTCTACATAGTCCAACTGTGCCAGGGGCGTAGAATGGGCCTCACTGGTCTTTCTCTTACATAACATAACATAACATAACATCCCAACTGTGCCAGGGGCGTAGAATGGGCCTCACTGGTCTTTCATACCGTATCATCATCATATCATATCATACGAGGACTAAAGGATCATCCAACATCCATCCACATCAACATCAAATAATGCAATGCAACATATTCGTGAATTCTAATGCAAACACCCTAGAATATCACGTGGCATTCATGATGCGTGAATCATGCTAAAACTTTCATTATTTTACTTTAAAACATAAGGAGTCATTCTACTCACCTCTGGCTAGCTCTGACCAGACACTGAAGCAGCTAACTCACTGCTGGGGTCCTCGGTTCCTCGGGTCCGAACCTACACAGGTGGACTCAAATGAGGGACCAAACATACATGAACATGACTCTAAAATACTCCCCAAAAACCCCCCTAAAACGCCTTAAAACAATCATAGAAAACATGCAAAGGAAGGCTGGACAGGGCACTTTCGGCGGCAGGTTCGGCGGCCGAAAGGCCCTCCAGAGCCGAAAGTCATGCACCTTCGGCGGCACTTGTGGCGGCCGAAGGTTCCCTCCAGAGACGAAACTCATGCATGTCCGACGGCACCTTCGGCGGCCGAAACTCCCTTCCAGAGCCAAAAGTCAGCTTTCGAGGGCAGGGTTCGGCAGCCGATACATGCTACCACAGGCAGGTTCAGCGGCCGAAAGGGCCTTGGGCTGCCGAACCTGGGTCCTCCCGAAGTGGCAGAACCCAGCCCTTCACATGCACAAATGCCTCCCAAACTACACAACTCAACCAAACCACTTCCAAAGCATGTATACACACATACATAAGCTCCTAGGGGCTTCAAACTATCCTAAACCCCAACTACAACACAACAAACATACAAAACAACCCACATTGCTCAAAAACTCAACATTAATCCATAAACTCAAAAATAACCTAAACATGCATTTCTACCCCAAGAAACTTCACAAAACTAGTTTAAAACATAAAGTGAGCTAAGGATCTACTCTTACCTCTTGGAAAAACAAGGGGAGAGGCGATCTAACTCGGAGATGGGAGAGAACTCAACTCTTTGGTGTCCAAGCTCCAAAACTTGCTCTTTTTCTCAAATATCTTCAAATCAAGATAAAACTTGTTAAAACTTGAAAGATTGGAGGAAAAACATCAAAAATCAACTATGGGAGAGCATGGACTCACCGTGGTCGAAAATAGGGGCTGCCAGACCACCTTTCGGTAGCCTAAAGTGCCTCCAAAACTCATGCAAGTTCGGCGGCTGAACATGAAGTTCGGCGGCCGAACCTTTGCCTCTTTCGGAAGCCTAACTTGACCCCCTAAACCATCCAATGTTCGGCGGCCGAACTTGAGGTTCGGCGGCCGAACCTGGAAATGCCTCCTTGGTCTTTTTCATTCAAAACATCAATTCCTTTCTTACTTAAAACCATAAAATAGACTAAAATTTTTTATAAAATATGATTTTACCCTTCTAGAGGTTCCCGATATCCGAGATTCCACCGGATGGTAGGAATTCCGATACCGGAGTCTAGCTGGGTATTACACTCATTGAGCGGATGAAAATTGCTAGTCGGGCAAAGGTTAAAAAGGCCAGGGAAGAAGAGGCCGCCTGTGTGACAACCTTGTTGAAAGATAAACATGACGTTGAGGTGAAGTGGTTAAATGACTTGGTTGAGCAGAGCCATCTTTAAAGTGACTAGGCTGTTCAGCTGGAAAGCCAATTAGCTAAGAAACACTCTGAGGTAGCAGCTCGGTTGCCTCAGGTTAAAGCTTATGCTAATTTGAGAATAGACGTTTTTCGTTCCCGTACTACTCACCTCGAAGGTGAGCTTTTGAAAATATTCGAGGACTTGAAGTAGGCTCATCATAATTTAGAGAAGTCCCAGGAAGATGCCCGTATTAGTGAAGTCATGAGGAATTAGTCTCAGTTGGAGGTAATCGAGCTCTCTGTTCGCTACAAGAAGTACAAGTGGTCCATAGTAGATATGCGTCACAAATGGGAGGGCATTTTCAAGACCTTATACCGAAAGGACTTGGAGTCTGATGAGCACAGGTCCAAGGTTCTTAACTTTGCTATGCGTTTTTAGGCTAGTAGTTATAACTTTGGGCTAAAAGCTGGTCGTGATGAGCCTAGCAAGCCCTTTAGTGCTTTTCGGTTATCTGAGTGTGATTTAGATGGTGAGGATGTGCAGTATGGTCCTGATGACCTGCTTGTTCAGAATCCCTTTAAGACCTCAGCCTCTAAGACTTCAACCTCTAAGACTTCAGTCTCTCCAGCTTATGCGCCTCAAGGCCCCTCCCTTTCAAGTGATCTAGGAGAAGCGCACAATCTGCCATATTAGGTGACAACTAACTTTACTGCTGTAAATGCCCAAATTTCTCCCTTGGATGATGTTGTTTTTGCGAGCCTATCTCTCAAGGCCGATCGTGTTTCTGCTGCCATCTCCGAGGTTGAGCCGGACTTGGCTAGTGAACTTGCTTCTTCTGAGAGAGCTCAAGAGTGAATTTTCTTTGTAAATATGGTTGGTTGTTTTTGCCTTGCCCTGGCTTGTAATACTTCTTTTTCTTTCAATAAAATTTCAATTTGTTCATCTGTGTTGTCTTAATCACTGTATTTGCATATATTTAACATAGTTTTTATTTTTCCATTACTTGTGAAATTTATATTTATCTCCATGATGATTTTTAATACTTCCATAATGAGTGTACTTAGCCCTATTATTTATACAAAACCTTGATGACTTATGACGGTCAGCAGATCATTTGCATCTTTGTTTAGCCCTGATGGACTGCCGAGTCGATAAGATTCAAGATTTGGATATATAAATAGAAAGCAATCCTATACTTAATGGCAACGACGAATACTCTACCTTATCGTATGTATGTGTAACGACCTGGAAACCGGACAGCTACCGGCGCTAGGATCCAGATCGGCTTAAGGCCACCGGGACCCGTAGCAAGCCTAACATACATCCTATTACCTGGTAAAATCCCATACATGATCAAACATACATATAAAAACTTTAAAAAAACTTTCATACACCAAGCTTGATTCGTATGCTACATAACTGTAAACATATAAACCCCCATGCTAGAGCCCTCATCAAATGCTCTACTCCATATCAGGCTCACTAAGAACCTTACTCGGATCTGACACGTATTTCCGTAACAGAGAAACATGGAAAACCGGATGGATTCTCTCCATCGAAGCAGGCAAGTCTAGCTTGTACGACACATTACCGACCCTCTGAAGCACCTCGAAAGGACCGATGTACCGTGGAGCTAACTTACCCTTCTTCCCGAACCGAACCACTCCTTTCATAGGAGACACCTTGAGTAAAACCAAATCCCCCTCCTGAAACTCTAGCTGTCTTCTGCGGATATCTGCATAACTCTTCTGCCGACTAGCAGCAGTCTTGATCCTCTCTCTGATTATGGGTACTACCCTGCTGGTAAGCTCTACTAACTCCGGACCCGCAAGAGTCCTCTCTCCTACTTCCTCCCAGCAGATAGGTGATCTGCACTTCCTCCCATACAAAGCTTCATATGGAGCCATCCCTATGCTAGCATGATAGCTGTTACTGTAGGCAAACTCCACCAAAGGTAGATGCTGCCTCCAAGAACCGCCAAAATCTAGCACACACATTCTGAGCATATCCTCTATTGTCTGGATGGTCCTCTCTGACTGTCCGTCTGTCTGTGGGTGGAAGGCAGTACTGAAGTCTAATCTGGTACCCATAGCGTTCTGCAGACTCCGCCAAAACCTGGAGGTGAACTGGGGCCCTCTATCTGATACTATAGATACCGGGACCCCATGCAGTCTGACAATCTCATCTACGTACACCTGCGCCAACTTGTCCACAGAGTAACCACTCCTGACAGGGATGAAGTGAGCAGATTTGGTGAGTCTGTCCACAATCACCCATATGGAGTCCAATCTGTTGGACGTCGCCGGTAACCCCACTACGAAGTCCATAGCTATATTCTCCCATTTCCACTCTGGAATCGGTAGTGGATTCAACATTCCTGCCGGCTTCTGATGCTCCAGTTTCACCCTCTGACACACATCGCAGGCTGACACGAACAGTGCCACGTCCTTCTTCATAGCTGGCCACCAATACACTCTCTTCAGATCCTGATACATCTTGGTGGCTCCAGGGTGAACACTATACCTGGTATTATGGGCTTCCCCCATAATATCTCCCTTTAGACCAATGTCATCTGGCACACATAATCTGTTCCCGTAGCGGAGGATCCCCTTATCATCAAACTTGAACTCATTACTCTGGCCTGACTGAACCGTTCTGGCTATCCTGACCAACTCTGGGTCCTCATGCTGTTTCTGAGCTACCTGCTCCAGAAACACGGGTGTCACTCTCATCTGAGCCACTAAGGCACCTGTGCCAGACAACTCCAACTGTAATCCCTCACTCATAAGTCTGTGGAATTCCTTCACCACTGGCCTCCTCTCTGCTGAAATGTGGGATAGACTGCCGAGTGATTTCCGGCTTAGGGCGTCTGCCACAACATTCGCCTTACCCGGATGGTACTGAATCTTGCAATCATAGTCACTCAACAGTTCTACCCATCTCCTCTGCCTCATGTTCAGTTCTCTCTGACTCAGGATGTACTGCAGGCTCTTATGATCTGTGAAGATCTCACACTTTACCCCATAAAGGTAATGCCTCCACATCTTGAGTGCAAAGATCACTGCTGCCATCTCTAGGTCATGTGTGGGGTAATTCAGCTCATGCTTCTTCAGCTGCCTAGAAGCATAAGCGATCACCCTCTCATTTTGCATTAGCACACAACCCAGTCCCACACGGGACGCATCACAATATACTAAGAAGTCATCATCACTTTTTGGCAGAGCTAACACCGGTGCTGAAGTCAACCTCCTCTTAAGCTCCTCAAAGCTTTCCTCACACTGATCGGTCCATATGAACTTCTGATTCTTCTTTGTCAATTTGGTCATAGGAGCAGCAATCCTTGAGAAGTCCTGAACGAACCTCCTGTAGTAACCTGCTAAACCCAGAAAACTCTTGATCTCGGTCACTGTGGTGGGTCTAGGCCAGTTAGCTACAGCCTCTACCTTCTTGGGGTCTACTTCAATACCCTGTTCTGACACAATGTGCCCCAAGAATGATATGCTCCTGAGCCAAAACTCACACTTGGAGAACTTGGCATACAAGCCATGCTCTCTCAAGGTCTGCAAAACTGTCCTCAGGTGATGGGCATGCTCCTCTGCATTTCTGGAATACACTAAGATATCATCTATGAAGACAATAACGAAGTGATCCAGATACTGACTGAATACTCTGTTCATGAGGTCCATGAATGCTGCAGGGGCGTTGGTCAACCCAAACGGCATCACAAGGAACTCATAGTGCCCATACCTGGTCCTGAAAGCTGTCTTCGGTATATCTTCATTCCTTATCCTCAACTGATGGTACCCTGATCTCAGATCTATTTTGGAGAAACAACCTGCTCCTGTTAGCTGGTCGAATAGATCGTCGATCCTTGGCAAAGGGTACTTGTTCTTGGTAGTGACCTTGTTCAACTGTCTGTAGTCGATACAAAGTCTGAGGGATCCATCCTTCTTCCTCACAAACAAAACCGGAGCACCCCAAGGTGAAGTACTCGGTCGGATGAAACCCTTATCTACCAGTTCTTGCAACTGTTCTTTCAGTTCTTTCAATTCAGCTGGTGCCATCCTGTAGGGAGGGATAGAGATCGGTCTGGTACCAGGCATTAACTCAATCTCGAACTCTATCTCCCTAGCAGGTGGTAACCCTGGCAGCTCGTCTGGGAAAACATCTAAGAACTCACTCACCACAGGCACTGAGGCGGGCTCTTTGACATGACTATCTAACTCTCTCACATGAGCTAGAAACCCCTGACATCCCCTCCTGAGCAACCTACGAGCCTGAAGAGCTGAGATCAGACCTCTAGGTGTACCCCTCTTGTCTCCTCTGAAGACGACCTCTGACCCATCCTGATCTCTGAATCTGACTACCTTGTCTCTACAGTCCAAGGTAGCACCATGGGTCGATAACCAATCCATCCCTAGAATGACGTCAAAATCTGTCAAATCTAGAACCACTAGGTCGGCGGAAAGGCATCTTCCCTCTATGAAAACTGGACTACATTGGCAGACCGCCTCTGCCACTGACGGGTCACACTTGGGTCCACTGACCCATAGGGGACACTCTAACCCAGAGACCATCAATCCCACCCTCTCCACGACTCTCGGAGCAATAAAAGAATGAGATGCACCCGGGTCCATTAAGGCATACACATCTGAACAACCAACGATGAGATTACCTGCCACCACGGTGTTGGATGTGTTGGCCTCCTGCTGAGTCATAGTGAAGATCCGTGCCGGAGCTGATGGACCTTCACCTCTGTATCCTGCTGATGAAGAGGCTGACCCTCTCCCCCTGCCTCTGCTACTGGCCTGTGTTGCGGCTGGAGCTACTGGCTGCACCACACTGTCGGAGGTTGTCTGCTGAGACGGTGCTGCAAAGGCTGCTCTAGGACAGTCTCGAGCCAAATGACCCGCCTGTCCGCATCTGAAACATGTGTTTGTCCCTGCCAGACATACTCCTTTGTGTGGTCTCCCACATCTCATACATGCTGTAACCTCTGCGCCAGAGCTGGAGCCACTGCCTAAACCCAGACCTGACTTGATCTTGTTCCAGAACTTATTCTTCTTAGATTTTCTGTGGCCTCTGTCCCACTTCTTACTGCTTGCACTCAGAGAAGAAGAGTCTAATCTTTCCCCACCTGGGGTCTTGGAATCAGAAGACTGTGCCACTGACTGTTTTACCTTCCCCTCAACGATAGCACTAGCCTCCATTCTCCTAGCCATATCCACTATGGCATGGAAACTCTCCCTCTCTGCTGATTGTACCAAAGAGGAATACCTGGAGTGCAGCCTCATAATATATCTACTTGACTTCTTTTGATCTGTGTCCAAATTCAGCCCAGCATATGGCAGCAACTCCAGGAACCTGTCTGTGTACTCCTCCACACTCATCTGATCAGTTTGCCTCAACTGCTCGAATTCTATCATCTTCTGTTCTCTAGAGCTCTCAGGGAAAGCCCATCCTGCAAACTCATTTGCGAACTCCTCCCAGGACATACTGTCCGCTCTCGGGTTCACATAGTTCTTAAACCAACTACGTGCCTTCTTGCACTCCAGTGTGAACCCAGCCATCTGAATGGCTCTACTGTCATCAGCCCCTATCTCATCTGTAATAGTCTTGACCCTGTTCAGATACTCAAATGGGTCATCACCTGCTCTGTACTGAGGAGCACCCAACTTCATGTAATCGGTCATCTTGACCTTGCTCCCTCCAGATGAGGTAGGTTTGGGTACTTGTGTTTCCGGGACAGTAGGTGCTGGTGGTGGTGGTGGTGCAACATCCCCTGGGTTAGGGTTTGCTGTACTGGTATAGGGAGGTGGAGGTGGGTACATGGGGTACTGAGAGTATGGTGGGTAGTAAGGTGGGTATGGCATATGTGGAGGATAAGGGCTAAAACTGGGGTAATCCGATGTACCTCCCATCAAATACCCCGGATGGTGTGAATAGGGTGGGTAGTGATGTGGCTGGACATAACTCGAGGCCTGAGTGCCTCCTTCTGATTCTCCCATGCCCTCTTCCGGCATGCTCACACCGAGACTGCCATCCCTCCTCTGATCTACTTCCATATCCTCAGACATTCCTCCCTGCACTGTTCCCCTTACTGATCTGCTTCTACCCAGATCCAAAGACCTTCTAGGGTCTCTGGCTACTCTGTCTCTGTTGGACCTACTGGACATTGCCCTAGGCAAAGCTGAAGGACGGGCATCAGCGCCCTCGTCCTGAGGTGGCACTCCAGTCAATCGTGCAGATCGACGAGTTCCTCTCATTCTACCTTCTGAAAAAACAGCACATAGCATAAACAATCATTAGCATCATATGGTTCATGTGGAAACACATGAACCCTCATCACATACATAGCATCATATCATAGCATTTATGCACATGCATATCATCATGGCATATCATATCATCATATAGACAGGACTCTACATCCTATCCTAGTGGACATGATTTTCCTAGTGTGCTTGACCTTCTAGAACATCTATGAGCCCGACACACTAGGTCCGACCATATGAACCTGGCTTTGATACCACTCTTGTAACGACCCGGAAATCCGAACCGTTACCGGCGCTAGGATCCAGATCGGCTTAAGGCCGCCGGGACCCGTAGCAAGCCTACATACCTCCTGTGAACCTGTGGAATCCCAAACATAACAACATATACATGATATGTAAAAATTTTCTTTTCTCTTATCCAAGCAAAACCTGTGCATGCACAAAATCATACATAAACCCCACACTGGAGTCCTCATCAAATGCTCCAATGGGGAATCATCATCATACATATCAGCTTGGATAATCATGGTCATTAACATCATTACTCATTAAACACTCTGTACATAATGGGGATTCACACACCTCTAGGTCAAGCACTACTATAAACCTCAGTACATCATCAAATCATTCATTACAGTACATGGTCATAAATACTCATTACATCAAGTTCATGTCCACTACTATCTATTACAACGTACAAGGCTTGACTTCACTCTAGCCGACTTCTTGATCTATCCTGTACCTGCAACTCTTGGGGATAAAGGGAGTGGGGTGAGCTACTAGAGCCCAGTGAGCAGAAACTAAAAACATTTGTTTTAATTCCTCCCTTTTTAGGTATATTATTATTCATTTTATTATTATTATTTTAATTCCTCCCTTTTTAGGTATATTATTATTCATTTTATTATTATTATTTTAATTCCTCCCTTTTTAGGTATATTATTATTCATTTTATTATTATTATTATCATTTAACTTTTTCTTTCTTTTTCTTATTCATGCTTTCATGTATGCTTCATAACACAAACATTTCACAACAAGGATGAACTTGTCACCATTTAGCCCCTATCTTTCTTACTTATACATGCCGGGGGCGTAGAGCCGTAGCAGGCACACCCGGACTTCCATAATCTGTCATAGTGCCAGGGGCGTAGAGCCGTAGCAGGCACACCTGGACTCACATAGGCTATCATGACATACAAGGGCTAATGGATCATTCAACATTCATCCACATCAACAACAAAGTATGCAATGCAACATATTCGTGAATTCTAATGCATACAACCTAATATTGCATAGCATAATGATGCATGGGCAATGCTTTATGATTCATTCATTTATTCCTTTACTTTAAAGCTTAAGGGGTTGTTCCACTCACCTGGTAACTGAAGCTTTAACAACGAACTCTGAACGACTATCTCACAACCGGGGGTCTCGGTTCCTCGGGTCCGAACCTACACAAGTGGACTCAAATGAGGCACCAAACGTACATGAACATGACTCCAAAATACTCCCCAAAAACCCCCTAAAACATCCTGAAAACATCACATGAAAACATGCAAGAAATGGCTGAACAGGGCACTTTCGGCGGCAGGTTCGGCGGCCGAAAGTCCCTCTGCAGCCGAAAGTCATGCAGGTTCGGCGGCACTTTCGGCGGCCGAACCTCCCAGACAGAGACGAAACTCAGCTAGGTTCGGCGGCACCTTCGGCGGCCGAAAGTCCCAGACAGAGACGAAAGTCTCTTTTCGGGGGCACCTTCGGCAGCCGAATGCTGCCTCCACAAGAGGGGTTCGGCGGCCGAAACTTCCTTCGGCTGCCGAACCTGGTTTCTGCCAAACGGGCAGAAACTTGGTTCACATGAACCTCCTGCCTCCCAAACCTACAAATCATGCATATACTCCAACCAAATCAGGCATACAAGTTCCTAGGGGCCTCAAACATGCATATACCCCATCTACAACACTTCAAACAACACATTTCCAACATACATTGTTCATTAAAGCATCAAAAACCCATAAGCTCAACATATACCCTAACATGCATTCTACCCCTTAAAACTTCATAAAACTTGTTTAAAACGCATAATGAGGGTGGATCCGAGCTTACCTCTTGAAGAAACGAGAGGGAAGACGATCCTAGCTTGGAGATGAAGAGATTGAGCTCCTTGAACCTCCAAGCACCCAAAACTTGCTCTTTGCTCACAAAACTTCAAAACAGAAGTTAAAACCCGTGAAAACCATGAAAGATCTAAAGAAAACACTCAAGGTCGAGGGAGGAGCGGCGGAGACTCACCTTGGCCGACAATGGGAGAGAAAAAGCTCGCCCGTGCGGACCAAAGGGACCCTTTTATAGTGGCTGGCCAGGCCACGTTCGGGGGCCGAATGTGCCTCCGCATGCATGCCATGTTCGGCGGCCGAACATGAGGTTCGGCGGCCGAACCTGGACTTCCCTCAATCATGCTTTCGGGGGCCTAACGTGCCTCCAAAACGCATGCATGTTCGGCAGCCGAACTTGACTTTCGGCGGCCGAACCTGGGTTTTCCTCCAAGGACTTTTCCTGTAAAAACTCATTAAATTTCTTACTTAAAAACATGAAATACATGAAAACATTTCATAAAATCATAGTTTTACCCTTCTAGAGGTTTCCGACATCCGAAGTCCCACCGGACGGTAGGGATTCCGATACCGGAGTCTAGCCGGGTATTACACCTTGAGCAATACCAGATCCCCCTCCTGAAACTCTAACTGTCTCCTGCGGACGTCTGCATAGCTTTTCTGTTTGCTGGCAGCAGTCTTGATTCTCTCTCTGATTATGGGTACCACCCTGCTGGTGATCTCTACTAGCTCAGGCCCTGCTAAGCCCTTTTCTCCAACTTCCTCCCAGCAAACAGGTGATCTGCACTTCCTTCCGTACAAAGCTTCATATGGAGCCATCCCGATGCTAGCATGATGGCTGTTATTGTAGGCAAACTCCACCAAAGGTAGATGCTGCCTCCAAGAACCGCCAAAGTCCAGCACACACATTCTAAGCATATCCTCGATAGTCTGGATGGTCCTTTCAGACTGTCCGTCCGTCTGGGGGTGGAAGGCAGTACTGAAATCCAACCTAGTACCCATGGCATTCTGCAGACTCCGCCAAAACCTGGAGGTGAACTGGGGCCCTCTATCTGACACTATCGAAACAGGAACCACATGCAGCCTGACGACCTCATCCACATACACCTGCGCCAACTTGTCCACAGAGTAGCCACTCCTGACAGGGATGAAGTGAGCAGATTTGGTGAGTCTGTCCACAATCACCCATATGGAGTCCACTCTGTTGGACGCCGCCGGTAACCCCACTACGAAGTCCATAGCTATGTTTTCCCATTTCCATTCTGGAATAGGTAGCGGGTTAAGCATTCCAGCCGGCTTCTGATGTTCCAGCTTCACCCTCTGACACACTTCGCAGGCTGACACGAACTGTGCCACTTCTTTCTTCATAGCTGGCCACCAATAAACCTTCTTTAGATCTTGATACATCTTGGTTGTAATATCCGGCTAGACTCCGGTATCGGAAATTCCTACCGTCCGGTGGAATCTCGGATGTCGGAGACCTCTAGAAGGGTAGAATCATGTTTTATAAAATGTTTTCATGTATTATAATGTTTTAAAGTATGAAACTAAAGGAGTTTTTGCATGAAAAGTCTTTGGAGGAAAACCCAGGTTCGGCCGCCGAAAGTCAAGTTCGGCCGCCGAACGTGCATGCGTTTTGGAGGCACGTTAGGCCCCCGAAAGCATGAGTGAGGAAAGTGCAGGTTCGGCCGCCGAACCTCATGTTCGGCCGCCGAACATTTGCATGGATGCAGAGGCACATTCGGCCCCCGAACGTGGCCTGGCCAGCCACTATAAAAGGGTCCCTTAGCCGAAAATGGGCGAGCTTTTTCTCCCCATTTCGGCCAAGGTGAGCATCTCCGCCATCTTTGCTCAATCTTGAGATTTTCCTTCCTTTTTCCATGATTTTTACAAGTTTATAACTTTGGTTTTGAAGATCTTTGAGCTTAGAACGAGTTTTGGAGCTTGGAGACCAAAAGTTGGAACTTATCCCATCTCCAAGTTTAGATCTCCTCAACCCTCTCGATCTTCAAGAGGTAAGAGCCGATCTTAAACTCCTCAAGTGTTTTAAGTAAGTTTTAAGTGATTTTATGGGGTAGAATGGCATGTATAGGGTTGTATGAGTTTTTAAGCAAATGTTAGGTTTTATGTGATTCTTGAGCAATGTGGCATGTTTGAGTATGCTTGAAGTGTTGTAGTTGGGGTATATGTATGTTTGAGGCCCCTAGGAACTTGTATGCATGCTGTGGTTGAAAAATATGCATGTTTGGAAGGTTTGGAGGCGAAATGTGCAAAAGGGAGCCAAGTTTCTGCCCTTCGGCAGAAACCAGGTTCGGCAGCCGAAGGTACTTTCGGCCGCCGAACATGGCTAGGGAGGCAGGCCTTTCGGCTGCCCAAGTTGCCCCCGAAAAGAGACTTTCATCTCTGTCTAGCACTTTCGGCCGCCGAAGGTGCCGCCGAACCTAGCTGAGTTTCGTCTCTGTCCAGGACTTTCGGCCGCCGAAGGTGCCGCCGAAAGTGCCCTGTTCAGCCATTTCATGCATATTTTCTGTGATGTTTTCATGATGTTTTAGGGGGTTTTTTTGGGGGATATATTAGAGTCATGTTTATGTATGTTTGGTCCCTTATTGGAGTCCACCTGTGTAGGAACGGACCCGAGGAACCGAGGTACTTAGCAGTGTCAACTGCTTCAGAGATAGTCCAGAGCTAGTCTAGAGGTGAGTGGAACTAAACCTAATGTTTTAAACTAAGAAATTAAATGTTTTTAGAGCATGATCCATGCATCATAAATGTCATGATATATGTATTAGGTTGTTTTGCATTAGAACTCACGAATATGATGCATTGCATAATATGTTGTTGATGTGGATGGATGTTGGATGATCCTTAGCCCTCAGTATGAGATGAGATAATATGATATGATATGCCATGGTATGATATGAGACAGAAAGACCAGGTCGTCCTTGGTACTATGCTATGTAAGCGAACACTAGGTGAGGCCTAATCGCCCCTGGTGTAGTAGGACTTGTTATGATATGAGTTAGGTAAGCGAATACTAGGTGTGGCCTCATCGCCCCTGGTATAGTTGGACGTACTACAGTACGTAGAGGGCTATAGGTGACAAATTCATCCTTGATGTGATATGTTTGTGTTGTGATGCATTCCATGAAAGCATATGATATAATGAACTGTTTTCTTTATGGTTTCCGCTCACTGGGCATCTAGCTCACCCCTCTCCCCTAACCCCCAGATTTGCAGGTACAGGATAGATAGAGAAGGCTATGAAGAAAAAGTCATATGTATGTAATAGTTAGTTTGTGGACATGACAAATGTAAAATGATGAAATGTAAAAATATTCAGTATGTTATGTAATGAGGTTATTGAGGATAGAGTTGTGCTTGACCATAGTATATTGTTAATCCCTTTTGTATGTACATGATCTTATGTTATGATGTTTATGTAAACTAACTCAACACAGATTGTTTTGCCTTTGAGGCATGATGAGATCCCACAGAGGGACTATGTTATGTATATGTACAGAGTACGCACAGGTTGAGTTAGTTGATGACAGTATGTATGGAGAAAAGTTTTATCTTTTCATGTTTATGGTTGATCATGTATGGGATTAAACATGTTTACAGGTTATGTTAGGCTTGTTACGGGTCCCGGCGGCCTTAAGTCGACCCGGATCCTAGCGCCGGTAGCGGTCCGATTTTCGGGTCATTACAGAATGGTATCAGAGCCCTAGGTTCATATGGTCGGACCTAGAGTGTCGGGCTCATAGAGGTTATAGAAGGTCAAGCACAATAGGAAGATCATGTCCACTAGGATAGGATGTGGAGTCCTGTCTTGTATGATGATGTGAAATGCCATGATGATGAGCATGTGCATTAATGCTATGATATGTACGTTATGTATGTGATGCAGGTTCATGTGTTTCCACATGAACCATAAGATGCTAATGTTTATGTGCTCTGTTATGCTTTCAGAAGTTAAGATGAGAGGAACTCGTCGATCTGCGAGATTGACTGGAGCTCCGCCAGAGAATGAGGGCATGGATGCCCATTCCCCTGCTCTGCAGAGGGCAAGATCTTGTAGGACGATCAGGGAAAGTACATCAAGGGACCCTAGAAGGTCTTTTGATGCAGGCCGGAGGAGATCAGTTCATGAAGGTATGTCAGCGGATGTGATGGAAACAGAGGAGGATAACCAGAGAAGAGATAGTAGTTTGGGCATGAGTATGTCAGTAGAGGATATGGGAGAGTCCCAAGGAGGCACTCAGGCCTCGGGCTTTGTTCCACCACAGTGTCCACCCTACCCGCAAGGGCCAGGGTATCCGATGGGAGGTACGTCGGATTTCTTCAGCTATAACCCATATCCCACCTTTATGCCCTATCCTCCCTTTTACCCACAGTACCCCATGTTTCCATCCTCACCCTTTTTCCCAGGTCCAGCAAACCCTAACCCAGGGAATGTTGCACCTCCTCCACCACCAGCAGAACCAATAGTCCCTGATGTCCAGATACCCAAACCTGGTTCATCAGTTGGGGGTAAAGTAAAAATGACAGATTACCTGAAGTTGGATGCCCCCAAGTTTGAATCAGGTGATGACCCTTTTGAGTACCTCAGAACGGTGAAGATGATAACTGATGAGTTGGGAGCAAGTGACAGTAGAGCCATTCAGATGGCAGGGTTCACATTGAAATGCAAGAAGGCAAGAGAATGGTTCAAAAACTATGTGAACCCAAGGTTGGAAGGCTTATCCTGGGAGCAGTTTGCCAATGAGTTTGCAGGATGGGCATTTCCGGATAGTTCGAGAGAACTGAAGATGATTGAGTTTGAGTAGCTAAGGCAGACGGAAGAGATGAGCGTAGAGGAGTTTACGGACAGGTTCCTGGAGTTGTTGCCGTTTGCAGGGCAAGGTCTTGACACAGACTTGAAGAAGTCTAGGAGATATGTTATGAAGCTTCACTCCAGGTATTCCTCGTTGGTTCAATCAGCAGAAAGGGAGAGCTTCCATGCTGTAGTGGATATGGCACGGAGAATGGAGGCTAGTGCCATTGTCCAGGGGACAGTTAAACAGTACGTGGCACAGTCTTCGGGTTCCAAAATCCCGGGGACAAGTGATGTTGATCTCTCCCCTCTAAGCGAGGCTGTCACAAAGAGTAAGAAGGGAGGCAGAGGCCTCAGAAGATCGAAGAAGAGCAAGTTTTGGGATCAGATAAAGTCTGGTCTGGGTTTAGGTGATGGTTCGAGCTCTGGTTCGGGTAACTCCAGATGTATACGGTGCGGTAGGCAGCACAAGGGAGTCTGTTTGATTAGGACAACAGCATGCTTCAGGTGCGGACAGGAGGGGCACATGGCACGTGAGTGTCCCACTGCGACCTTGGTGGCACGGTCCCAGCAGACAGTTTCGGGCAGTGTAGCTCACCCAGTAGCTCCATCCATGTTTCAGGGCAGTGGTAGAGGCGGAGACAGGGGGACAGCCCCTTCTTCAGCAGGTTCCCGTGGAGAAGGTCCATCAGCTCCAGCGCGGATCTTCGCCATGACTCAGCAGGAGGCTAACACATCGAACCCGATGGGATCAGGTAATCTCACTCTGGTATGTTCTGGTGTGTCTGTTTCATGAACCCTGATGTTTCTTTTTTTGGTTGCTTGTGAGCCCTTGTGAGGTTGGGTTGATAGCTTATGGGTTAGAGTATCCCCTTGGGGTCAGTACACCCAAGTGTGATCCATCTGTGGCAGAGTCAGTCTGCCGGTATAGTCAGAGTATGTGTTGTGAGTAGATGCCTTCCAGTTGACCTAGCGGTTCTAGATTTGACTGTTTGACGTCATTCTAGGGTTGGATTGGTTCTTCTACTAGTGATACTACCTAGTCTGCAGAGACAAGGTAGTCAGGTTCAGAATTCAGGATGGATCAGAGGTAGTCCTTAGAGGGGACAGAATAGGGATACCTAGAGGTTCAGTATCAACCCTATAGGCTCATAGGTTGTTCAGGAAAAGTTGTCAGGGATTCTAGCTCTTCAGAGAGAGTATAGCAGTCAGGTCAGGGAGCCCGCCTCAGTGCCCGTTGTTAGAGAGAGTTTTAGAGGTTTCCCCAGATGAGTTCCCAGGACTACCACCTGTCAGGGAGATAGAGTTTAAAATAGAAGTAATGCATGGAATTGGACCAACCTCTATCCCTCCCCACAGGATGGTATCAACAGAGTTTAAAGAGTTATAAGGATCAATTGTGAGAGTTGGTAGTTAAGGATTCCCATCTGACTGAGCACTTCACCTTGGGGTGTTCCAGTAGTATTATGAGGATGAAGGATGGATCCCTAGGACTTTGTATCGACTACAAGTCGTTGAACAAAGTCACTACCCAGATCAGGTAGTTGTTACCGTGGATCGACGATCTAGTTGAAATCAGCTAGCAGGAGCTAGTTGCCTTTCCAAGATAGATCTGAAGTCCAGGTACCATCAGTTAAGATCAAGGAAGAAGATGTTCAGAGAGCAGTGTTTAGAATCAGATATGGGCACTATGAGTTCCTTGGAATGTCGTTCGGGTTAATGAACGCCCCTACATCATTCATGGATCTCATAAGCAGAGTTTTAGTCGATTTCTGGATCACTCCGTTATTGTCTTCATTGACGGTATCTCGGCGAGTTCCAGAAATGCAGAAGAGTATGCCCATCATCTGAAATTAGGATTGCAGATCCTGAGAGAACATGGCTTGGATGCCTAGTTCTCCAATGTGAGTTCTGGTCGAGGAGCATATCCTTCTTGGGTCATGTGTGTCAGAGAAAGGAAAGTGAAGTAGACCTGAGAAAGTTGAAGTTATAGTCGACCAGCCCAGGCCCATGGTAATGACTAAGATCAAGAGCTTTTTGGGTTGGGCAGGTTACCTAATGGAGGTTCATCTAGAACTTCTCTAGAGTTGCCGCTCCTATGGCCAGATGGATCAAGAAGAACCAGAAGGTGTGTGGTCTACTCAGAGTGAAGAGGGCTTTGGAAGAGCCAAAGGAAATGTTGATGTCAGCACCAGTGGTGGCTCTGTCCGCAAATAATGAAGATGTCACAGTGTCCTGTGATGCGTCCCGTGTGGGACTAGATTGTGTGTTATTATAAGTGATAGGATGATTGCTTATGCTTCTAGGTAGCTGAAGAAGCATGAGTTGAATCATCTTACACGCGATCCAGAGATGGCAATGGTAATACTTGCACTCAAGATGTGGAGGCGATACCTGTATAAGGTATGAGGACAGATCCTTACAGATCGAAAGAACTTGCAATACATCTTGAGTCAAGGGAGAAGAACCTGAAGTAAAGGTGATGGGTAAAAACTGCATAGTGGTTATGACTTCAAGGTTCAATATCCGGGTGAGGCAAATACTTAGTAGATGCCCTCGACCGGAAACCACTTGACAGCTTATTCCATCCCTTAGTGCAAGAGGAAGGAGGCCAGTAATCGGAGGACAAAAGAATCAGAACTGCTGTAAGTCAGCAGGAGAGTTATGAAGTTGTCCACAAGAGGCATGTAGAGTACCAGAAGAGAGAAGAGCTTTGTCAGAGTGTGCAGCGGGAACATGTTGAGGTTCTCGAAGAAGATGAGGTTGCTGGAGGTGTCTCCTAAAGAGAGGGTGATTCGTTACGGGCAAAAAGGTAAATTAGCTCTAAGATACATTAGACCCTTTGAAATCCTGCAAAGGATTTGGGAATGCATCCCACGAGTTAGATTTACCTACTTCGATGGAAGAGATCCATCCGTTTTTCCATGTTTCCACGGTATATGAGTTTGTGTCGGGTCCGAGTGAGGTTCTTGAAGGAACCAGAGGTGGAGATCGCAGAGGATCTCACCTAAGTTGAACAGCTAGTACAGACCGCTGACACGCAAGTTAGAAAGTGTGGAAACAAGGAAAATCCCGATGGTGAAAGTCCCTTAGAATCACCTTATGATGAAAAGTGCATCAGAGAGACCGAGAGTTCGTACTCCAGTGACACCGTGTTTCTTTTTAGATTAGAACTTATATGTTGTTATGATTGTATGTTATGTTTCATGTTATGCATGTCCTAGTTGAGGAACATTCGGGGACGAATGTTCTTAAGGGGGGGAGAATGTAATATCCGGCTAGACTCCGGTATCGGAAATTCCTACCGTCCGGTGGAATCTCGGATGTCGGAGACCTCTAGAAGGGTAGAATCATGTTTTATAAAATGTTTTCATGTATTATAATGTTTTAAAGTATGAAACTAAAGGAGTTTTTGCATGAAAAGTCTTTGGAGGAAAACCCAGGTTCGGCCGCCGAAAGTCAAGTTCGGCCGCCGAACGTGCATGCGTTTTGGAGGCACGTTAGGCCCCCGAAAGCATGAGTGAGGAAAGTGCAGGTTCGGCCGCCGAACCTCATGTTCGGCCGCCGAACATTTGCATGGATGCGGAGGCACATTCGGCCCCCGAACGTGGCCTGGCCAGCCACTATAAAAGGGTCCCTTAGCCGAAAATGGGCGAGCTTTTTCTCCCCATTTCGGCCAAGGTGAGCATCTCCGCCATCTTTGCTCAATCTTGAGATTTTCCTTCCTTTTTCCATGATTTTTACAAGTTTATAACTTTGGTTTTGAAGATCTTTGAGCTTAGAACGAGTTTTGGAGCTTGGAGACCAAAAGTTGGAACTTATCCCATCTCCAAGTTTAGATCTCCTCAACCCTCTCGATTTTCAAGAGGTAAGAGCCGATCTTAAACTCCTCAAGTGTTTTAAGTAAGTTTTAAGTGATTTTATGGGGTAGAATGGCATGTATAGGGTTGTATGAGTTTTTAAGCAAATGTTAGGTTTTATGTGATTCTTGAGCAATGTGGCATGTTTGAGTATGCTTGAAGTGTTGTAGTTGGGGTATATGTATGTTTGAGGCCCCTAGGAACTTGTATGCATGCTGTGGTTGAAAAATATGCATGTTTGGAAGGTTTGGAGGCGAAATGTGCAAAAGGGAGCCAAGTTTCTGCCCTTCGGCAGAAACCAGGTTCGGCAGCCGAAGGTACTTTCGGCCGCCGAACATGGCTGGGGAGGCAGGCCTTTCGGCTGCCGAAGTTGCCCCCGAAAAGAGACTTTCGTCTCTGTCTGGCACTTTCGGCCGCCGAAGGTGCCGCCGAACCTAGCTGAGTTTCGTCTCTGTCCAGGACTTTCGGCCGCCGAAGGTGCCGCCGAAAGTGCCCTGTTCAGCCATTTCATGCATATTTTCTGTGATGTTTTCATGATGTTTTAGGGGGTTTTTTTGGGGGATATATTAGAGTCATGTTTATGTATGTTTGGTCCCTTATTGGAGTCCACCTGTGTAGGAACGGACCCGAGGAACCGAGGTACTTAGCAGTGTCAACTGCTTCAGAGATAGTCCAGAGCTAGTCTAGAGGTGAGTGGAACTAAACCTAATGTTTTAAACTAAGAAATTAAATGTTTTTAGAGCATGATCCATGCATCATAAATGTCATGATATATGTATTAGGTTGTTTTGCATTAGAACTCACGAATATGATGCATTGCATAATATGTTGTTGATGTGGATGGATGTTGGATGATCCTTAGCCCTCAGTATGAGATGAGATAATATGATATGATATGCCATGGTATGATATGAGACAGAAAGACCAGGTCGCCCTTGGTACTATGCTATGTAAGCGAACACTAGGTGAGGCCTAATCGCCCCTGGTGTAGTAGGACTTGTTATGATATGAGTTAGGTAAGCGAATACTAGGTGTGGCCTCATCGCCCCTGGTGTAGTTGGACGTACTACAGTACGTAGAGGGCTATAGGTGACAAATTCATCCTTGATGTGATATGTTTGTGTTGTGATGCATTCCATGAAAGCATATGATATAATGAACTGTTTTCTTTATGGTTTCCGCTCACTGGGCATCTAGCTCACCCCTCTCCCCTAACCGCCAGATTTGCAGGTACGGGATAGATAGAGAAGGCTATGAAGAAAAAGTCATATGTATGTAATAGTTAGTTTGTGGACATGACAAATGTAAAATGATGAAATGTAAAAATATTCAGTATGTTATGTAATGAGGTTATTGAGGATAGAGTTGTGCTTGACCATAGTATATTGTTAATCCCTTTTGTATGTACATGATCTTATGTTATGATGTTTATGTAAACTAACTCAACACAGATTGTTTTGCCTTTGAGGCATGATGAGATCCCACAGAGGGACTATGTTATGTATATGTACAGAGTACGCACAGGTTGAGTTAGTTGATGACAGTATGTATGGAGAAAAGTTTTATCTTTTCATGTTTATGGTTGATCATGTATGGGATTAAACATGTTTACAGGTTATGTTAGGCTTGCTACGGGTCCCGGCGGCCTTAAGTCGACCCGGATCCTAGCGCCGGTAGCGGTCCGATTTTCGGGTCGTTACATTGGTGGCTCCGGGATGAACGCTGTATCTTGCATTATGAGCCTCTCTCATAATGTCTCCTTTTAGCCCTATGTCATCTGGTACACACAATCGACTCCCATAGCGGAGGATCCCCTTACTGTCAAATTTGAACTCACTGTCCTTGCCCGACTGAACATTCCTGGCAATCTTCACCAACTCTGGGTCCTCATGCTGTTTCTGAGCCACCTGCTCCAGAAACACGGGTGTCACTTTCATCTGAGCAACCAAGGCACCTGTACCAGACAACTCCAACTGTAGGCCTTCATCAATGAGCTTGTAAAACTCCTTCACCACTGGTCTCCTTTCTGCCGTGATGTGGGATAAACTACCGAGTGATTTCCGGCTTAAGGCGTCTGCCACAACATTCGCCTTACCCGGATGATACTGAATCTTGCAATCATAGTCACTCAGCAGCTCTACCCATCTCCTCTGTCTCAAGTTCAAATCTCTTTGACTCAGGATGTACTGCAGGCTTTTATGATCTGTGAAGATCTCACATTTTACCCCATAGAGGTAGTGCCTCCACATCTTGAGTGCAAAGATTACTGCTGCCATCTCAAGGTCATGTGTGGGGTAATTCAACTCATGCTTCTTTAGCTGCCTCGAAGCATAAGCAATCACCCTCTCATTTTGCATCAGTACACAACCCAGTCCCACACGGGACGCATCACAAAAGACTGTAAAGTCCTCATCACTAGATGGCAGAGCTAAAACTGGTGCTGAAGTCAACCTCTTCTTAAGCTCTTCAAAACTCTCTTCGCACTGGTCGGTCCACAGAAACTTTTGATTCTTCCTGGTTAGTCTGGTCAGAGGAGCTGCTATTTTCGAGAAATCCTGAACGAACCTCCTGTAGTAACCTGCCAAACCCAAGAAACTCCTAATCTCCGCTACTGAAGTGGGTCTAGGCCAGTTAGCCACAGTTTCTGTCTTCTTGGGTCCACCTCTATCCCATTCTCTGACACTACATGCCCCAAGAACGAAATGCTCCTCAGCCAGAATTCACATTTAGAGAACTTGGCATACAAATCATGTTCCCTCAAGGTCTGCAAGACCAACCGCAGATGATGGGCATGCTCCTCTGCATTCCTGGAATACACTAAGATATCATCTATGAAGACAATAACGAAGTGATCCAGGTACTGGCTAAACACTCTGTTCATGAGATCCATGAATGCTGCAGGGGCATTGGTTAACCCGAACGGCATTACAAGGAACTCATAATGCCCATATCTGGTCCTGAAAGCCGTCTTTGGCACATCCTCCTCCCTTATCCTTAGCTGATGGTACCCCGATCTCAGATCTATTTTGGAGAAACAACCTGCTCCGGCTAGCTGGTCAAATAGATCGTCGATCCTAGGCAAAGGGTACCTATTCTTGGTAGTGACTTTGTTCAACTGCTTGTAGTCGATACAAAGTCTAAGGGATCCATCCTTCTTTCTCACGAATAAAACTGGTGCACCCCAAGGTGAAGTGCTCGGTCGGATGAAGCCCTTTTCTACCAACTCTTGCAACTGTTCTTTCAACTCCTTTAACTCGGCTGGGGCCATCCTGTAGGGAGGGATAGAGATCGGTCTAGTTCCAGGCACCAACTCTATCTCGAACTCTATCTCCCTAGCAGGTGGTAAACCTGGAAGCTCATCCGGAAAAACATCCTGAAACTCTCTGACAACTGGCACCGAGGCCGGCTCCCTGACCTGACTGTCTAGCTCTCTCACATGAGCTAAGTACCCCTGACATCCCTTCCTAAGCAACCTACGAGCCTGAAGAGCTTATATCAGACCTCTAGGTGTGCCCTTCTTGTCTCCTCTGAAGACGACCTCTGACCCGTTCTGATCTCTGAACTTGACTACCTTGTCCCTGCAGTCCAAGGTAGCACCATGGGTAGATAGCCAATCCATCCCTAGAATGACGTCAAAGTCTGTCAAATCTAGAACCACAAGGTCGGCGGAGAGGCATCTTCCCTCAACAAAAACTGGACTGTACTGGCAGACTGACACTGCCACCAACGGGTCACACTTGGGTCCACTGACCCATAGGGGACACTCTAACCCAGAGACTATCAGACCCAACCTCTCAACGGCTCTCGGAGCAATAAAAGAATGAGATGCACCTGGGTCCATTAATGCATACACATCAGAACACCCAATGACGAGATTACCTGACACCACGGTGTTGGATGTGTTAGCCTCCTGCTGAGTCATGGTGAAGATCCTGGCTGGAGCTGATGGACCTTCACCTCGGGAACCAGAAGAAGAGGCTGCCCCTCTCCCTCTACCTCTGCCACTGCCCTGAGTTGTGGCTGGAGCTGCTGGCTGTGCCACACTACCAGAAGCTGTCTGCTGGGGCTAGCCCATAAAAGGCGCTCTAGGACACTCCCGAGCTATGTGTCCCTCCTGTCCACATCTGAAACATGTATTAGTCCCAGCTCGACACACTCCCCTGTGCGGTCTTCCACATCTCTGGCATTCTGTACCATCTGAGCCTGAGCTCGAGCCACCGCCAAATCCCAGACCGGATTTCAACTTGTTCCAAAACTTATTCTTCTTCGGCTTCCTGGTGGTGTTATCCTACCTCTTCTTACCTGAGCTCTGAGAAGAGAAACCTGGTCCTCCTCTGCCTAGGGTCTTAACCCCTGACGACTGGGTCACTGACTGCTTCACTGACCCCTCAACTATAGCACTTGCTTCCATTCTTCGAGCCATATCCACCACAGTGTGGAAACTTTCTCTCTCAGCTGACTGAATCAACGAGGAGTACCTGGAATGCAGCTTCATAACATACCTCTTGGCTTTCTTCGTATCTGTATCTAGAGCTTGCCCTGAAAAAGGCAATAGCTCTAAGAATTTATCCGTGAACTCCTCTACACCCATGTGCTCTGACTGCCTCAGTTGCTCAAACTCAATCATCTTCAGTTCTCTGGAACTGTCTGGAAAAGCCCATCCAGCGAACTCATTCGCAAAATCTTCCCATGTCATACCGTCTAGTCTCGGGTCCACATAACACTTGAACCATTCCCGTGCCTTCTTGCACTTTAAAGTGAACCCTGCCATCTGAATGGCCCTGCTGTCACTTGCCCTAGCTCATCAGTTATTGTCTTCACCACTCTCAGATACTCAAAGGGGTCATCCCCTGACTTGTATTTGGGAGCATCTAGCTTGAGGTAATATCTTGAGGTAATCTGTCATCTTTACCTTGCTCCCATCAGCTGAGCTAGGTCTAGGAGGTTGAGTAACTGGGGCTGCTGGTTCTGTAGGTGGTGGAGGTGGAGGTGCAGCATTCCCCGAGGTGGGGTTTGCCGGGTTTGGATAGAAGGGTGAGGGTGGATAAGCTGGGTACTGTGTGTAAGGTGGATAGAAAGGTGGATAAGGCATGTAGGTAGGGTAAGGGTTAAAGCTGGAGTAATCCGATGTACTTCCCATCGGATACCCTGAACCCTGTGGGAAGGGTGGATAATGGGGTGGAAAACCATACCCCGAGGCCTGAACGCCTCTCTGAGATTCCCCTGTCCCCTCTTCCTCCATGCTCACATCCAGGTTCCCATCCCTCCTCTGATCCTCTTCCATAACCTCCCTCACACCTGAAGAACTTCCTCCTCTATCAGTCCCCCTTCTGCTAGCATCAAAAGACCTTCTAGGGTCCCTTGACACTCTTTCTCTGTTGGCTCTACAAGACATTGCCCTAGGCAATGTGGGAGGACGGGCGCTCGTGCCCTCATCCTCAGGTGGCACTCCAGTCAATCGTGCAGATCGACGAGTTCCTCTCATCCTATTTTCTGAAAGACAGTACACATCATACAAACATTAGCATCATATGGTTCATGTGGGCACACATGAACCCTCAGCACATACATCACATAGCATAGCATATCATTAATGCACATGCACAAAGTCATGGCATTTCACATCATCATGCAAGACAGGACTCCACATCCTATCCTAGTGGACATGATCTTCCTATTGTGCTTGACTTTCTATAACATCTATGAGCCCGACACTCTAGGTCCGACCATATGAACCTAGGGCTCTGATACCATTCTGTAACGACCCGAAAATCGGACCGCTACCGGCGCTAGGATCCAGATCGGCTTAAGGCCGCCGGGACCCGTAGCAAGCCTAACATATAACCTGTAAACCTGTATAATCCCATACATGATCAACAACATGCATAAAAAATTTAAAACTTTTCTTTCATTCATTTCTCATACACCAAACTCAACCTGTGCATGCACTAAAACATAATCTTACTCATAAACTTGACCCCTCTGTGGGATCTCATCAATGCCCCAATGGGCGATATACATGCGTTGAGTTGGCTAACATCTGTATCATCAAATGTCTAAGATCATGCATCAACAAGGGATTACAATACTCATAGGGTCAAGCACATCTATAACCTCAATATACCTCATTACATAACATACTGTAATCTCTTACATTACATCATAGAACAATTGTCATGTCCACAATCTAACTATTACATGAACATACTTCAAAAACTCTGGCTAACCTCCTGGTCTACCCTGTACCTGCACACCTGGGGTTAGGGGAGAGGGGTGAGCTACAAAGCCCAGTGAGCAGAATAGTGAAATCATATAATAAAATTTCATGCTTTCATGAAATGCAACACATCACAACAAATCACATCTCGGATGGTATTGTCACCAATAGTCCTCTACATAGTCCAACTGTGCCGGGACGTAGAATGGGTACAACCGGTCTTTCCCTTATCATAACATATCATAACATACCAATGTGCCAGGGACGTAGAATGGGTACAACCTGGACTTTCTCTTACATCGTGCCAGGGACGTAGAATGGGTACAACCTGGACTTCCATACCATATCATGCCGTAACATCATCATGCCATATGAGGACTAAAGGATCATCCAATAACCAATCCACATCAACATTATAAATGCAATGCAACATATTCGTGAATACTAATGCAAACAACCTAATATATCACATGGCATTCATGATGCATGGATCATGCTCAAAATTCATATTTCATTTATTTTAAAACTTAAGGTTTATTCCACTCACTTCTGGCTAGCTCTGACAAACTCTGTAGCAGCTGGCTCACTACTGGGGTCCTCGGTTCCTCGGGTCCGAACCTATACAGGTGGACTCCAATGAGGGACCAAACATACATAAACATAACTCTAATATACTCCCCAAAAACCCCCTAAAACATCATAAAATAACTACATAAAAACATGCAAGAAATGGCTGGACAGGGCACTTTCGGCGGCACCTTCGGCGGCCGAAAGTCCCTCCAGAGCCGAAAGTCAGGCAGGTTCGGCGGCACCTTCGGCGGCCGAAACTCCCAGACAGAGGCGAAACTCATGCATGTTCGGCGGCACCTTCGGCGGCCGAAAGTCCCAGACAGAGACGAAAGTCTCTTTTCGGGGGCAACTTCGGCAGCCGAAAGGCCTGCCTCCCCAGCCATGTTCGGCGGCCGAAAGTGCCTTCGGCTGCCGAACCTGGTTTCTGCCAAAGGGCAGAAACTTGGCTCCTTTATGCACATTTGCCTCCCAACTCTTCCAACATGCATATAACTCAACCAAAACATGCATACAAGCTCCTAGGGGTCTCAAACTACCTTAAACCCCAACTACAACACACATACACAAGCATTTGCAAGCCACATTGATCAAAAACATAACATTTGCTTAAAAACTCATACAACCCTATACATGCCATTCTACCCCATAAAACAACTTAAAACTTACTTAAAACATACAATGAGCTTAAGATCGGCTCTTACCTCTTGAAGATCGAGAGAGAGACGACCTAAACTCGGAGATCCAAGCAAATGAGCTCCTGAGTTCCCAAAGCTCCAAAACTTGTCTTAAATGCTCAAAACTTGCAATGAGAGGTGAAAACTCAAGAAAAATGGAGGAGATTTGGAGAAAGAACACAAGATCTGGGGAGAGGGAGGTCGGAAGCTAGCTATGGCCGAAAATGGGAGAAAGCTCGCCCATTTCGGCTAAGTGACCCTTTTATAGTGGCTGGCCAGGCCACGTTCGGGGGCCGAAAGTGCTTCTGCATGCATGCCATGTTCGGCGGCCGAACTTGACTTTCGGCGGCCGAACCTGGACTTCCCTCACTCATGCTTTCGGGGGCCTAACGTGCCTCCAAAACGCATGCATGTTCGGCGGCCGAACTTGACTTTCGGCGGCCGAACCTGGGTTTTCCTCCAAAGACTTTTCATGCAAAAACTCATTTAATTTACATGCTTAAAACCATGAAATACCTTAAAACATTTTATGAAAACATGCATGTTTCTCCCCTACTAGAGGCTTCCGACATCCGAGATTCCACCGGACGGTAGGAATTCCGATACCGGAGTCTAGCCGGGTATTACAAATGCAACCTTTCTACTGGAGGGAATTCCATAGGAGCCATGGGAGAAAAGACGTACCTTAAGCAAGAAGGTGTAAGACAAGCAAAAAAGGAGAAAGAAAAAGCGCTAGAAGGAAGGAGAAAGATCGAGGAAGCCAAAGGTAAACTACAACACTCAAAATCAGGTTTTTATAGGCCTAGGAACCCAGTTAACATTAAAATTTCCATCGAGAAGACAACGGTTCCTTGAAACCCCTCAAACTATCATTACTCATGTTTATTACTACAGTTTGAAAGCCAAATAACTACGAAGCGCATGATTTTCAGAGAAAAAATACTAGGAAATTACTCACAATGGTTCGAAAAATATATTCAAAATTCACTCATTCAACCTTCATAAATAACTCTTGGAGAAGTGAAAGGGCATCTGATAATATATAAATAAAAAGGTCCCTTAAAATCACGACACATGTCTGTGAGGACAGGGGCGGTATAAAAAGGCCTTACAGACTAATCTGACCAGGCCATAATGAGAATGATCTCTAGGAAGTCGGATCATGTTGTTAAAGGTTTCAGACCAGTCGAGGCACGAGCATTATAGAAAGCAGGCCTCTCAAAACTCGGACCGCCACGAGGACTTAAATGTACATGCGTGGAGAACGCATCACCGTGATGTCTTTGACTGAAGAAGTATGGTTTAGCCGACTCTGCATTTATTGCTCAATTGTCTACTATTAATGAGGTATCTGAAATCCCTGATAAAAGGAGTTCTTGACTTGAAAATTGGACTAATGACAGAGAAGAGATGTCAAGAGCAGGATTGACGGAGACGTGACAGTCCAACCGGGGGTATATATACTCCTTCCAAGAATAAGCGATCGATCTTTTTCACCAACAAGAAGAATTCACTTAGTCTTCTGCACAAAAACCTTAACTTTTCCAAACGAAACACCTAATGAACCTTCTCATTAATCAACCACATTTACTTTATTGATAAAAAAAAAACCACATTCTTGGAAAACTTTCATTGAATCAAACCGCCCATCTAGGTGTCAAGATCTGAATCCCCCTCCCAGGATCTTATTGATCAAGCTGAACTTTAGAAAATTTAGGTTTGTCTCATGAAAGTATATATAAGGTTTGAGTTTATTTCTCTTATGCTATTAATCTCAACCTGCTTAATGAGACTGTTCACGAGCTTATTCGTGAGATTGCTTATGAATTAGGAAATAAGTCGAGTTCAGGAGACTTAATGAGCTGAATCTATGGAATTCAAGCTTGGCTCGTTTAAAAATTGAGTCGAGCAGATCGATATTTTATCGAGTCAAATCTCGACTAACTCACGAACAGTTTGATTCATTTACACCCCTATATTTGACAAAAGATTAATAAGTTCTACAACAATTACCATTTATGCATGCATGAAGGCTTTTTAGACTTCTTTTTGAAATGGGCTAGGTTAGGATATTCGAACTTTAGACAAAAACCTTTACCCTTCACATTTGTGAATCCACTGTTTGTTTTATAGTTTCAGGAATTTCCATTATAGGCCAGTTTCCTTCCGGCTATAGATCTAAAACAACATTTCCTTCCATTTTGCTATTACCAAACGAGGCTTTAAAAGACAGCTGTTGGATCTTATGCATATGTGTCTTCTATAGATCTATATGAATTTGAATAATTAGTTGAATGTTTTAATTGAAAGGAGAAAAAATACAGGGGTGAGTAGTATTTGGTTTAAACTGAAAAAATCGACCGAATCGAATTAATTTAAAAATTCAGTTTGGTTTTTTATTCAATTCGGTTCGGTTTGATTTTTAATTTTAAAAATTTTGGTTATTTTGATTCGATTCAGTTTTGATCAGAAAAAAAATTGAAAAAACCGAACCGAACCGATTAGTGATAATAATATGTTATTTTCAATAATGTAGAGAAATTAAATCATATTAAGATTAAAATATTTTAATTAAATTTTAAAATACTAAAAATAAAGTGGAAAAAATAAAAAAATTATTAAAAATCAAAACCGATCAAACCGAACCGAATCGAACCGAATCAGACCGGTTCGATTCGATTCAGTTTCTGATCAAAATCAGTTCGGTTAGGTTTGATTTTTATAAATACTAAAATTTTAATTTTTAATTTATTCGGTTTGGTTCAATTTTGAATCAAACCGACCAAATGCTCACCCCTAGAAAAATCTATAACCAAAAAAGTAAAAGAAACGAAAAAACCCTTATTGTTTCTTTAACACTCCTGTATTGAAGATTTGTTGTTTTTCATAGGTTTGATCATTCGGTCGGTTTGGTTCAAAATCAAACTGAATCGAATAAACCGAAAATTAAAATTTTAGTATTTATGAAAAATCGAACCGAACCGATTTTGGTTAAAAACTGAATCGAATCGAATCAAACCGGTCGGATTCAATTCGATTCAGTTCGATTTGATTGGTTTTGATTTTTAATAATTTTTTTATTTTCTCCACTTCATTTTTAGTATTTTAAAATTTAATTAAAATATTTTAATCTTAATATGATTTAATTTCTCTATATTATTGAAAATAACATATTATTATCACTAATCGGTTCGGTTCAGTTTTTTCAATTTTTTCTGATCAAAACTGAACCAAACCGAAATAATCAAAATTTTTAAAATTAAAAATCAAACCGAACCGAATTGAATAAAAAATCAAACTGAATTTTAAAATTAATTCGATTCGATTCAATCAATTTTTTCAATTTAAACCGAATACTACTCACTCCTAGTTTTCTAAGCATTTTGTAACGCTCTTAAAGTGATAAATCTTAGCTTCAACAAAATGCAATCGATGTACTTTGCTCGAAAGCCATCAAATAATAGCAAAATACTTTAATTTCATATTTTAATCTAATTATTTTTTAGATAGTAAAAAATAAGCAGAGCATTTTATAAATTTTTTTAATTAGTTAATTTATTGTGAAGTAATTTATATCGAATAACTTTATATTTTTTTTCTTTTTATTATCAATATCAATCCATGAAGGAGAGGAAAAGCTATACTTTTACTGAGATTTTGAATTGAAATATTCCCTTTATTTTTTATTTGCCAGTCATTTAATATTTTTGCACATACTAAATTTTAATAAAAATAGAGATTCAAAAAGACTATATGCTCCTTCAATTTAAATGTCTATACAGTGAATTTAATTAATATTTTAAAAATGTTTTATTATTAAAGGGTAAAATAAGAAAATAATGAACTATTAAAATTATAAAATGCACTTATTTAAAAAAAAAACTCTTAAATTTATATTTATATTTTAAAAATTAAATAATTTAGTCTCTTACTTTTAATTAAATCTAAAAAAAGAAGGGAAGGGAGAGAGTGAAGAAGGTTAGTCGGATTCCATGTTTTCTGGTGAAGAGACATAGGAAATAGGAGTAAAAGAGAGAAAGAATGGAATAGGAGGAAGAAGAGGAATAAAGCAAGGCAACAACTTCTTTGATCGGTAAAGTGAGTTTAGTTTAATTTTCACTGTTAATCTTTTGATGTGTTGAAGATATGTATATTTAGAAATTATGATTTTCATTTGGTAATTGTTTAATAATTTATTTTAACGGCTAGATTTAGAGATTTTGATTTTGATTACCTGCTATATAGTTTAGGTCTTTGATCTTGGAGACTTTTTTTTTTTATAATAATATAAAGTTGAAATGCTTGAAAAATTATGAAATTTGGTATAAATTATTTTTAATATGTTAGAAATATTTTATTAAAATTTGGTGGACTTTAAAAATGGACTCCTCTAGCTCTCTTCCAGGCGACAAGGAGTCTGACGTCCCTGCTACAGATTCTGATCGTGTGACCAAGAAAGTAAACCATAGAGATCTTAGCCCTCAGTTTGTCCAATCTGACGTCTCGTTTAAGGATAAAGTTTTGGGGGTCTCGAACATAGAGCATGACACATAAAATCTATACGAAGAAGTGGATTTCGATGATACAGAGGTATCCGTGTCTCTGGATCTGTCCCGATCATCTCCTTTTTTGATGATCTGGAGAATTTTCTGGCACAGCACTAGCGTAGGGCATTGGTGATCCATTTGTTTGGACGGAGAATTGGTTTCAAGGCGTTGCAAACTCGGCTGCAAGAACTCTGGACTTCAGTGCGCTTCAGCCTCTTGGATCTAGGTAATGACTTTTTTCTCGCAAACTTCTCTGATAATGCACAGGTTATCTCAAAGCTCTCTTGGAAGGCCCTTGGGTCATCCTGGGTTCTTATCTCTAGTTACAACCCTAGACCCCTTGCTTTAATGTCAATTCGAGTGTCATGGATTCTGTTGCGGTATAATAAAAAATGTTAAACAGAATTGGCAACTCTGTGGGTAAGCTTGTGAACATGGACAAAAATACTCAGGTGACTTTACGAGTAAAATATGCCCGTATGGCTGTGTTAGTCAACCTCAACAAGCCTCTGATTTTAAAGGTTGATATCCGTGGCAAGGTCCAGTTGATAGAATATGAAAATATGCCGAACATTTTTTTTCGTTCAGCAAAGCCGGGCACTCATTTGTCTCGTGCTCGCCGGATCAGAACAAGGCTGGGGGAGAGGCAGATAAGACAGGCAACGACCAAAAGACTCATGCCCAACCAACCACCGCCTATGGTGAATGGATTGTGGTGGCGAAACGAGGAAGAAGGAACTCTATAAGGAAAGTAGCTGATGGCGCAACCCAAGGAGGCAATAACGGATCACGGTTTGAAATCCTGGGCAATAATAACGAGTCTGGCAACTTGAAAGGTAACAATGTGATTCCTCAAGATAGTCAGGTTTTTAAGCGTTCCGCTCGTGCCTCCAAAGTGGCTATCCTCAACAGGAAAAGGAAAGAGAATAATGCCTTCCCGGATTCGGTGGCACAGATCAGTGTCCAAAGTAGGCAACAGAATCATAAGGAAGTCAAGGAGGCTAGTAAAGGAAAAAGCTCTAACGCACCCACTCGAAAACATCTTGCATCACGTGCTGAGGCTCCCATTCAGAAAGCCCATGCAGACATCGACCACGTAAGCCCTTTATTGGACTCGAGAGCTCATACTGTGGTGTGCATTGGGGCCCAATAAGGACCTTTTATCAACGAGTTCTCTTCCCTTGAACACACGGCTCAGGTCCATTCCACAGCCCTTACCTTGGATGCTCATAGCATGCCTCCGGATGCGAACCGTAGCATTGAACAACCCCTTCTAACAACTCCGAGGTGGCTGGAGGGTCCGAGAAGCTCTTCTCTGTGTACTAAGTTTTTTTTTCTAACCCTTCTCTTCTAGTTTTAAATGATAATATGATCTTGGAACAGGAAAGAGATGATGAAGGTTCTCATGGTGATGATAATGATAGCAGGTTTGAGGAGGAACCATTTATGGATCCTTACCTCCAGGACTAATCTGTACTTGTGCTCTCCCTTTTGCTTTGTTACCTATGTCTATCTTAGTGTGGAATTGCTAGGGGCCGGGCAGCCTAGCTTTCATGAATGTTTTTAAGCTTCTATTTGCTACTCACCATCCGGACCTTGTTGTTCTCCTTGAACCTCGTATCAATGGTGAGAAAGCTGACCTTTTTATCAAAAATCTAAAGTTTCCCAGGTCCGATTGCATTAAGGTTAATGGATTTTCGGGAGGTATCTGGTTCCTCTGGAACTGGAATCGGGACATTAATGTCTTGGTTAATGATAAACAATTTGCTTATACCCATATTGTTGTTAATGGTAATCTTATCATGAATTTTACTGCTGTATATGTTAGCCCTATTGCTAATTGCAGAAAATTCTTTGGAGCAAGTTATTTCCTCTACCCTTACATCCAGATGATAAGTGGTTACTGGCGGATGATTTTAACTCCTTGCTTGCGGCAAATGAAAGACGAGGGGGATCTACACATCGAACAAGGGTGTCTCCTGACTTTTTAAACCGGGTCTCCCAATCTCAGCTTATTGATTTAGGTTTTAAATGTCCACAATTTACATGGCAGAGAGAGAATATTTTTGAAAGACTGGGTAGGGCTCTTTCAAACTCTGTTTGAAGGATGGCTTTCTCGAATGATGCAATGGGTATCGAAATCATAAAAAATAATTTATTAAAAATAAATAATTATGAATTGTGTATAGAGAGAATAGAATTGAATTCACATAGAATTAACACTAAAAATTTTCAAACAATGACTAAGCAAAATAAACAATAAAAAAAGAGCATTTTGATGATGAGTTTAAATAAAATCAAAGCAATTAAAGGAAGTAATAATTAAAAAAGAAATAAATAAATATAAACAAGCTCTAGTTTAAGTGTAGGATTCATTTCAATTTGAGAATTGATCATTGATGCAAAAATACTTTATTTGCTTCAATAAATTAGTTATAGTTATGGAAGACACTCCACATAATCAATCTCTCCTTAAATTTTAAATTAATTAGAAAACATTCGCTAATTAACTCCTAACTAACAGATTGCCCAAATAACGTCTTTAAAATTTTAATTTATCAACTGCTTTAAGTATTAGAGAGATCTAATTCTAACTGACCAACTGCATGGTGAGTTTGAGTTAGATTATGCAACTTCATAATTGTTACACTAATTGTTACTTGTGTTTGAATAACCTAAGCAATTATAGTTTTCAAGTATTCAAACTAACAATATATTACTTTGAAATAAAGAACAATGGGCCCTATTGATCAAATAACAAAGTAATAATAATATGAAGAATAACAAAATTTGCATAAATATTGAAAAATAAAATATGAACAATTGAGTTTAGATCTCCCACTTCATGTAGAAACTGAAAATTTCACTCTAATTTCAACTAGAAATAAAGTGTTTAGCCACTCATGACTTTCAAAGAAAATACAAAAGAGAAGAGAAGTGAAAAAGCAGATTCGGTGCTAGAGAGATGATGATTTCTATTGTCTTTAATGTTTGATTTATATAGGCATTAAACCCTAGCAAAATCCCTTGTGGAATGATAATTCCTCTTTGATTTGATTTATGATTTCTTCTTTTAATGTGTTTCTTTAAGAATAGAATTCCTTGGAAGAATAGTTGGTGCCCATAGTTTGAGGAGATTTCACCTGGGTCCCGCGGCTTTTAAGGAGAAGACCCAGTCTCTTTATTTTTAAATGAATTTTTTCCACTTGCTGTTGATCCTGTGCAATATGTCGATTTGCTCAATTGGTTTGGGCAAATCATTTAGGCGAATCTCTGTCTGAAAATGTTTTACTTAGCCTACAGGTCTGGGCAGTTCCTAGCTTCTGTGCAGTATAATAGAAGGTTTGCCCAAATCGACTGGTCAAGTCAGTTTCAATAATTTTAAGACTTTTTTCATCAAATCTTTTTCTCTTTTTGCTTTTTTGTAAAACATGACCAAAATTACAAGATTAGCTAGAAAAATACTTGATTAAGTACTAAAAAAATAGTACGAAAAATGTATCTAAATTATGTTTGATCATGCCGCTATGTTCCATTTGCCTTGTATTCAGTCTGATCATAGGCCTTTCCTCATTAAGCTCCATAGTTTTCAAACTCCACCTATGTCTTCCCAACCTTTCAAATTCCAAGCGGCTTGAATCTCTCATTCTAACTTTGATTTCTTTGTACAGGAGGCTTGGGACCCTAATCTTCCTTTTATAGATTCTTTACTTCCTCTGTCAAACAAGCCCAAATATTAGAATAACCGCACCTTTGGTAATTTTTTTCATTAGAAGAGGAGATTCCTTGCCCGTATTGAAGGCATCCAGAGATCCTTAAAGAATTGCTTCTCAAGGGATTTGCAGATGCTAGAGCTGGACCTTAGGAGGGAGCTTGATATTATTCTTTATAGAGAAGAACTGATTTGGTTTCAAAAATTAGAATGAATTGGATTCAATGGGGCAATAGGAACACTGCTTACTTTCGTGCCAAAATCATTGCAAGACAGAAAAGAAGCATAATTGAGTTGCTCCAGGATGATAAAGGGGATTGGGTTGAAGATCAAGAGAGCCTCAAGGCCAGCCTATAAATACTTTAGGAAGCTTTATCAAGTGGATGGGGTACTCTTCCTCTGATTTGTACACAAGGTAAGTTTTCTAGCATCCCTCCTGGTTTGCTTTTTGCTTTGACAGGTGACGCAAGTTTATCCGAGGTCAAATTTGCCTTGTTTGAGATGAAGCTCTAGAAAGCTCCAGGGCCAGATGGCTTTCAAGTTTGGTTCTTCTAGAATTAATAGCATTGGGTAGGGTGCTCATGTTTGCACAGAATGAACAAAGTCATTCAGGGAAGTCCTCTCAATGAGAATCTTAATAATACTCTCATTTCTCTTATCCTGAAAATGGCTACTCCCACTTCTTTAAAGCATTTCAAACCTATTTACCTCTGCTCTTTGATGTATAAAATTATTACCAAAGTTATTACTAATAGGGCCAAAAAGGTCCTCTCTTTTCTGGCTAGCCTTAACTAGACGAGTTTTGTATTAGTATATTTGTCATAGACTATTATCTTGGTATGTCATTTTATTTATTGATAAAAAAGATTTTATTATCATTATTATTTGTTTGAATGTTACATAATAATGATTAACATCCCTGGTTACTTATTATTATAATGATAATAATAAAATATGACTTGTCCTAGACTATTATCTTGGTATGTCATTTTGTTTATTAATAAAAAAGATTTTATTATCATTATTATTTGTTTGAATGTTACATAATAATGATTAACATCCCTGGTTACTTATTATTATAATGATAATAATAAAATATGACTAGTATAATTATTGATAAATAATCATGAGATAATTATGTGTATGTTGATATAAATCAATAATCATAGATATTTGTTAGAGAATAAAGTATCGGATGGACCTATATTGAAATAACTTCATGAGTTATTGTCATAAGTGAATCTCAAGATAGTCATGTTTTAATCTTTTGACTTGAGATTGTCACATTTTACAATATAAGGACTATTATATTTTGACATAACCAGACATGGTCTTTAATCAGATAATCGTAAAGGTTATGATTGAGCATAATAGAAATTATATAGAGGATATTGAACAGTTAAGATAGAATTTGTCCCCCTCTTTGAGAGAGATATCTTCTGGACCCCTTGATAAGTGAGACTAATAAATGCATGGCCATACTCAAATGATTTGATAATGTGATCAATATCATTTAGTTTTATCAGTCTACTTAGAGATCGAGAAATCATAAGTTTAAACATTATAAGTTTGACATTGATTATGACTTATGTTCAAACTAGATATCGTATGACAGAGATTAATACATATTCTGTTTATTAGGCTTTATCGAACTATCGATCCTTGTATTAATTAGATAGTTATAACGTCTTGTTAGAGACCGCTTATAATTTATGAGCCTTGTTGGACTAGGTCTATTGCCAATTAATGTAACCCTATTGGGTCACACAAAATAACGTCATTAATGTGTTATGTCATATTAATGGGTTAAGAGCCCATTAGTATAATTAATAATAATACTAATAAAAATATTATTATTATTCATATTATTTATTTATTATTATTATTCATATTAATATTTTAAAAGATCCGCAGCCTATCTGTAATGGTTGCAGATAAAAGATCTTTTCTTTTTTTTTTTTGAAAAGTATCATGATGATCATAATTCTTTTACGAAAAGAAGTGTGTGAAAATGAAAAGTTTGAGTGAAAACGAGTGAACAAAAAATACCTTCTTTGAGAGCTTTATAAAAGTATGACGAGAGTTTTTATAATCATTTTCTGTGTTGCAGATTTGGAGCACATAGCTAATCCATCTGTTCAGAGAGCTAGCACTCTAGACGGAAATGTTCGTGTGGATACCATTGAAAGTGTTTGTTTTAAAAGCAGCACCATTAGTTCAGAATAGTTTCTTTTCGTCAAAAAAAAAATGTAAAGTTACAGTCCTGCTAGGATTTTCAAAATCTAAAAGGTTAGTTTTTTATCCTTCCTTTCGAATTAAATGAAGCACCCGGATCCTGAAAGGGAAAACATAGATTTTTTTTTTGCTGCATAATTTTGGTTGCAGTGATCTCTGGGCATCCTTAAACTTTGTCCCTGGCAGGAAAATCACGAACAATATCATCATTGCTCAGGAGGTTATTCATTCTATGAGGAAAAAAATGAAATAAGGGATTTGTGGCTCTTAAAGTTGATTTGGAGAAAGCTTATGATAGAGTGAGTTAGGAGTCTTAGGAACGCGCTTTTTGAAGTTGGCCTTCCTAGCTCTTTGATTAATGTTATCTTGAACTGTGTTTCTTTTGTTTCTATGCAAGTGGTTTGGAAGTGAGATTTCACTGGAAAATTCTTTCCTACGAGAGCTCTAAGGCAAGGAGACCCCCTTTCCCCTTATCTCTTTGCCCTTTGTATGGAGAAGCTTGCTCATGGCATTAATGAAGTAGTGGACCTAGGACGCTATATTCTTGTCAAATCTAATAAGAGTGTTTTTTCTATCTCTCATCTTTTTTCACTGATGATCTTATTCTTTTTTTAGAAGCTTTCACCTCTCAGGTGAATATCATCAACACAATCTTGGACAACTTCTGCAACAGCTCAGACAAAAAGTTAATAGGGATAAGACATGTGTCTTTTTCTCGAAGAAAGTTTCTGTAAGGGAAAGAAGGTAGCTTAAGGAATTTAGGAGTCTAAAAAATAATGATATGGGGTTCTATCTTGGTGTACCCTTTCTTCACTATCGGGTCTCTAGAAGGACATTTTAGTTTATTATTGAAAAATTAGAGGAAAACTTGGTAATTGAAACTCGGCTACGCTCTCTATAGCGGGACATGTTACCCTTGCATAGTCAGTCCTTTCTGCGATTCACTCCTATACCATGTAGACCTCATTCCTAGTGTTGTTTGTGATGAGGTAGACAAACTTTATTGTCAGTTCATATGGGGAAGTAGTGGCAGTTCTAGAAAACTTGCACTTGTGTCCTGGGAGCAGATTCAACAACCCAAAGAGTATGGAGGGTTAGGTTTCAGGAGCTCCAGATTGACCAACCAAGCCTTTATGATGAAGCTAGCCTAGGGCCTCCTAACTGACTCTCAGGCGTTTGGGTTATAGTTCTTAAGGTCAAGTATAACTTTCACCCTAACAACTCTACTACTGGTATGTTTAAATCCAGTTATTCTAACCTTTGGTGGGGAATATGCTCGGTCTGGGATGAGCTCCGCAGAAGCATATCTTGGTCTTTTGGAAATGGCACATTAATTAGATTTTGGGTTGATTCTTGGATGCCTGAAGGTGTCCCTCTGAGAGCTTTTTTTCAATTCATGCATAATAAATAAATTAATTATTAATTCACGCAGAATTTGAAAATATTTTTGAATTCTGTGTGTCAAAGGAGCGTGTTCAGCAGTCATACTGCCGAACAAGCTGCTTCTCTCGTGGCTGCATGCGTGGCGTGTTCGGCACCTTGGGTTCTGAATACGCCTGTCCAGCACTTAATGTAACAGCCCGGAAATCGGTACCCCTCTGTAACGGTCCGAACCATCACTGGCACTAGGATCCAGATCGGCTTAAGGCCGCCGGGACCCGTAGCAAGCCGACTATACTCTCTGTGTACCTGATAAATCCCATACATGATCAAACTACTCAACAATCCTGTAACACGCTCCAGGCTTAACTACTGTTACTCAGATATGCCAATCTGAAATGGCCCTCAGGGCCTATACCAGTGACCACTATCTGCTGTGGGTCAAGGGATTGAAACCCTTTTAATCTGTAACACAATCCACTGGTATCTCATCAAAGCCATACATTAAGCCTGATACACACATTTCTCATCAAGAAACGTAAAACAGGATTCATGTACAAAGGGATTAATCATACATCACACTACAGTAAAGACACTAGGGAAAGCACAAGTCTATCCAATATATGACAGTACATATCTATACATTACATTACAACTAATCTTTTAATTACATCATGTCCACTACGCTATTACAAACATACATTCATGCATATCTTTCTTTATTCTTGTTGACTCTGACTTCCCATAACTATCTCGGAACTTGCAAAACTGGGGTTAAGGGAGTGGGATGAGCTCTATAGCCCAGTGAGGAGGAACAATAAAACAATTCATTAATTACCTGTTTTCATGAAATGCATCACATCACAAACATATCATCTCACGGATGAACTTGTCACCAATAGCCCTCTACTACATGTCACAATATGTCCCACTGTGCCAAGGAGACTAGGTCATCACCTGGACTTCTCTTATCTGTCTCATATCATAACATGTCCCACTGTGCCAAGGAGACTAGGTCATCACCTGGACTTCTCTGATCTCTGATCTGACAGGCTGTCTGTCTAACTCATAGTACCAGGAGCGACCTGGACTATCCAGGAGCGACCTGGTATGGCTACCTCATGCCATAACTCTGTATCTGATCTCTATCAAGGGCTAAGGATCATCCAACATTCATCCACATGAACAACATCTTATGCAATGCATCATATTCGTGAATTCTAATGCAACACAACCTAATACATAACATAGCATTTTATGATGCATGGATCATGCTAGAAACGTGTCATTTCTCAAGTAAAATAGTAAGTTTAGTTCCACTCACCTGTAGCCACTGCTTGGCTAACTCTGGGCTACCTCTAACTCTGAAGCAGCTACTACTGCTAAACACCTTGGTTCCTCGGGTCCAATCCTACAATGGAGGACGCAAATGAGGCACCAAACAGACTCTATACAACTGATAAACAACTCCCCAAAACCCCTCTAGAACACTTCAAACCATGCATGTAAAACAACCAAAAGAAGGTTGGACAGGACACCTTCGGCAGCACCTTCGGCGGCCGAATGTGTCCTCCAGAGACGAAAGTCGGGCATGTTCGGCGATTGAATCCTCCTTCGGCTGCCGAACCTGAGTTCATCCAGAACTCAGCTTCGTGCACAAAGACGCCTCCCACACCTTCCACTCCTTCCCAACATGCATCCAACCTCTCTAACTCATCCATATCTCTAAACAACAAGCATATAGGAGCTTAAGACAACTTAAACTCCAACAAACAAGCTCAGCAAGCAAACATCAAGCATAAAGGGCCATAAACCCTAATATGCACAACTCATGCAAACTCAAGCATTAACTCCCTTTTCCCGTCATAAAACTCATAGAAAACAGTATAAAAACCAAGGATCTCCACTTACCTCTTGAAGAACAAAGGCTGGTGTGATCCAAACTCGAAGATATGGAGATCCAAGCTCCAAACTCCTCCAAGCTTTCACACTCGTCAAAAACACATAACACTTACTTAAAACTTGTTTAACTTTGAAAGATTTGATGAAAAACCATGAAAACAATCCAAGGAGATCAAGAACTGACCTAGGCCAGAAAGAGAGAAGAATCCTCCTCCTTTTTTCTGGACTCGGTGCCCTTTATAGATGAACAACCGCCTCAGCTTCGGTAGCCGAATCGCATGCAAAACCATGCAACGTTCGGCGGCCGAACTCAGACTTTCGAGGGCCGAATCTCGGGCACTTTCGGCGGCCGAACATTACCTTCGGCGGCCGAACCTGCATTTTGCCTCCTTGGTCTTTTCTCTTCAAAACTCATTCCTATACCTTACAAAAACACTTACAAACATTTAAGAAAACCTTTCTCTTACCCTTCTAGAAACCTCTGACATCCTCAAATTCCACCGGACGGTAGAAATTCCGATGGCTGAATCTAGCCGGGTATTACACTTAAAGTGCTAGACAAGCCATCAAGTCTTCGTCAGGGGTGCGGAGAATCTCTGCACCCCTGATGAAGGCTTAACCAAAAGCTAGGCTTTTGGTCAAGAATCTCTGCACCCCTAAGGACTCTCTGGGGCATGTGACCTTATTCGGCACTTTAAATGTCAAACTAGCAACCTTGTTCGGCACTCAAAGTGTCGAACTAGCCGTTTCCCTCCCCAACGGCTACCCACACCCACAAATACCCCAGTGGCTACACCCATATCTCAATAAATTACACTCTATAAACTACTTATTGAATTACAAATAATATCCCACTTTCTCATTGCTTATTTGCTTCCTTTTTATTTTCATTTCTTAGCCTTGATTTTTTTTTACTTAATCTTTGATAAAAATTAGTTCTTTTCCTCTACAAATTTCACAAAATTATTGTATCTACTTGCTTCGATTTGATTATAAAAAAAGAAACGCCGGTAAGTTTTCAATAGTTTTTATTCTAAATTTAAAATTTTTTTATTTATATGGTAAATTGAGTAAAGGAAAATAAATTCTCAATACAAATTATTTTTTATTTGTAGGAATTGAATGAATTGATTTCAGTGATCGATCCGGTGAAAATGTGATACAGTTATTCATATTTAAAAGGTAAGTATATAAAAAATTACAATTTTTTTAAAATAAATATATTATATTTATTGTGTTTAATCTTAATTTATTGTAATTTTTAAGAATTAAAAAGTTTAATTATTAATTATAGAAATATTGAATTTACATATTTATTTTTATTTTTTATCAGAAAAATGGCAGTTCCTGCATATTCTAATATTCATTGGGATGGAAATATTATAAATAGTTCTCATGGATACAATTATGATGGAGGGTTTTCAAAGATTGGTCCAATGAGTAAACGGATAAGTTTTAATTAATTGGTCGGAAAAATTGCTCGTGCAATTGGATTATTCGAGAAGAATGAATATACAGAGACAATTAGTTTTAGAAAGCCAACAATTGTGGATGGATCCTTAAAATTTGAATGTATGGAGATACGGGGTGAAGATGATATATCTAGTATGTTTAATTACTTATATCAAATTGGTGGTATACCTGGTATAGAAATATATATTAAGATACTTCGCTGTGTTGATGCGACGAATGAGGATTCTGATATAAATCCATCTGAAACTGCTGTGGAATCAAATGTTGAACAATGTGAAGAGCAAAATTTAGAGGATGATTCTGATTTATCTAATAGTTTTGGAGGGCCGTCAAATAATTTATCTGATAGAGTAGAGGATGAGGATGACGATGACGATGACGATGATTTATGGATGTCTACTGAGGATGATGATAATGATAATGGTCAGGAGGATAGTTGGAGTGAGTCTCGATATTACAACACTCAATTTCCTAATCCTATTGTGCCTGTTGTTCATCCTCTCCTATACGCAGAAATAGACTTCGATTTGCTTAGGGTGGATCCTTAGGATAAGCTAGAAGGGCGTTCCTTTTAGGACCCATTTAAAGAGTTTTCAGTTGGGATGATATTTTCTTCGAGAGATGCAGTGGCTGCGGCTACAAAAGAATATCACCTAAGAGATCATCATCAATTTTGCTACCATGAAACAAGAGAGAAGACTTATTCTATAAAGTGTAAAGACAAAGATAGTGGGTGTGCATGGAGGCTTCGAGCATCCAAGAAAGAAGGAGACAATATATGAAAAATTACGAGATATAGTGGACCGCACACATGTACAAATCCTCAGTTGATAAAAAACCATAGCCAATTGGATGAAAATTTTATTTGTTCATGCATCTTTGCATTAATTGAACAGCAACCTAATATAAAAATTGATGCCCTACAAGCCAAAGTGAGGGATAAATTTGGGTACGAGTCGTCTTATAAAAAAAACATGGAAAGCAAAGCAGAGGGCAATTGCAAGGCTTTATGGGGGTTGGGATGAATCATACAATCGTTTGCGTAGATTCATGACTGCTCTTCATCATTTTAATCCAGAAATAGTATACATGATTGAAGATAATCCACATTGAATAAATGAATTATTAAATCCGATGTGTCGTATATTTGACCATATATTTTGGGTTTTTAAGCAATCAATTGAGGGATTTAAACATTGTCGACCTGTAATCTCAATCGATGGGACATTCCTATATGGAAAATACACTGGGTGTATACTGTGTGCAACCGCACTCGATAGAAATAATCAACTCTTTCTATTAGTTTTTGCTATTGTTGATAAGGAGAACGGTGACAATTGGTCGTGGTTTATGGATTGTCCATTGTTGATAAGGAGGACGGTGACAATTGGTTGTGGTTTATAGATTGCTTAAGGATCATTGTGACCAATCGAGAAGACTTGTGTGTAATTTCATATCGTCATGCTGGAATTCTTAAGGCGATGCAGAAAGATTGGTTGCAACCTCCAGCTGGTCATCATTGTTACTACATCAGACATGTTTTGAGTAATTACAACAAGATATTCAAAAATGCAGCAATAAAGGAATCGTTGCACAGGGCAGGTATGCGTCATGTTTAATATGAAGTTTACTTTATTTATTTAATTTAATGTCACTTTTGGCTTATGCTAATGTTATTTTGATGAACTTGTCATTTATATCAGCAAATGAAAACCAAAAGAGAAAGTTTTACGAGGCAATGAATAATATTCGGGAGGTGCACCCTGAATCATATGATTAGGCAGTAAAGATAAATTTAGAGAAATGAACAAGATCACACGATGGTGGACAAAGGTATGGCGTGATGACAACAAACATGGTTGAATCCCTAAATGGCATGATGAAAGGATTTCGGACGTTGCCTATAATGGCAATGGTTGAAAAAATATTCTTCCAATGTGTCCATTATTTTGATACGCGGAGGACAACATTTTTGGATCAACAAAGCAAGGGATATGTTTTCAGTCAGGCTTGCAGTGAAACACTGTGTGCTAATGTAATTAAAGCGAATTGATATGGAGTTAAACGGTTCAACAGTCAGACAATAATTTGTGAAATAATTACTGCTAAAGGTAGGCAAAAGCAAGTGGTGAAACTCATGGATCAAACATGCACATGTGGCAAATTTCAAGAGACAAGGATACCATGTTCACATGCTATTACTACATGCATGTCACATTCAATTGACTATGAACAATTTGTATCTGACTATTCAAAATTGGAGCGTACCATCTAATGTTACGCGTACGCATTCCATCCTCTTGGACATCCTGACTATTGGCCTGCAGCATATGGACTTCTTCTTGTGCCTGACATTTCTAGAACAAGGAAGAAGGGACGGCCAAAGTCTTCTAGGATACACAATGAGATGGACTGGAGGTCGAACAAAATAAAAAAAACGTCTAGAGTACATTGTTTCATATGTGGCAAGGTGGGGTACAATGAAAAAACTTATATGAGTGGGGAAGCAAGTAGATAAATATTGGTATTTTTAGCTTTGCAGCTTTTAAGTTCAATGAAAATTTTTTTTTTTATTTCATAATTTTTATTCATATTATTTTTTTAGATATATTAAAAAATAATTTTTTTATTAATTACTTATTTATAGTTATTTTAAATAAAGTAAATGTTTTAAATGCTTATTTAAAAAAAAGATAAAATTAAATAGGGTTATAATAATTATTTTTTATGTAATTATAATGTAAAAAAAATGTAAATAATAATTTTATAATTAAAAAGATTATGGGACTCCAACAATCATTGTAAATAAAAAATTGGGTTCAAATGTGGAAAACAATTCCTTCCATTACTATAATTTATTGTTTAAATTTTTTTACAAGATTCTTGGTTTTGAAATTAAAAGCGAGTAAAATATAGTTGTTAAAATAAAAGGAAAAAAGTATAAAACGAATTCGTCGAAAATCAGATGAAAATTCAAGAAAAACAAGAGGTCCATTATTAGAACTAGGAATTCAGGGCTGATATTTTGTGTTATTTTTTTATATTCCGTAAAATTTTCTTATGCTTTAATATTATAAAAATTATATTTTTTTAAGAATTAGACTATAGAAAAGACTAATCACTTAACAATTACTAGATTAATTTATAAAATCATGTATTCATTTCAATACCTTATTTAGTTGAGATTAAAAAATTATGGATATGGCAGTCTTATTTAATTTACATTTTAAAACAATTTCTTGAAAACTATTTCTCTTTTCATTTTTCTAAAGTAACTTATCCAAATAAAATTTAATAAATTATATTAAATTTATCAATTTACCTCTTAATTTATTACATTTAAAATTATATCATAAACATTAGTCTTTTACCACTTAAAAAAATTTTACTTTCCAAAAAATTGACTGTAAATTTTTTAGAAGTGTACTTTCTAATAAATATTCCCAAGGAAGATATTTTGAACCAAGTTCTTAATCTAATAATTGTGAAAGAAGTCTATTTTAGACACCCTTTTCAAAATAGAGGCGTTAATTTGTTAAGTGCATTTGGTAAAATTTTATTTTTAGCACTTTAAATATATCAATTTGCTAGGGACAAGGATACCAAGTCTTGTTCTCATTCACAACCAGTACAGTTGCCATTTAGCTGAAGGGGAATACCTTGTGAAGGGGAAAAAGAGGAGCCGGGTCACTCAGCAGAAGACAGTGGCAGGTATTTCAAGTGATAAATCTTTCCAACTCTCACCAATCTAAAAAAACATAAGCAGAACCATGGGAAAATGTTGACAGTAGAAACCAATTAAAAAGAAAATGACAGACATACTAAAGATGCTAAAATGGCTATAACGCTAGAATCAGTAGAACATAACAAAATTCATCTTTGTTCTTATATTTTGTTGAAGGCAACAATGTCGCAGCTCTGAACGTATTCGTTGCAAGGCTCAGCTGTCAGATGCTCCTCTATGAGGTCATCCACAGATACAAGGTCATCCACAATGGTGAGCATGATCTGCAATTTCTTGATGCCATAACAAACTGGAACCAGTTTTGCTGCCACATACCAAAATCAAACAATTCATTTAATATCAGACCGTTGCAGGAAAACTGAATTTTATAAGTAAAAGGTGTCTTAACAAATAATATCAGCTCAAACCGTACATGCTCCCCACAAGAGACCAGGCATCTCAACACTCCGTACTGCCTCCTCCAACTTCTTCATATCTGTCTCGTCATCCCAAGGCTTCACATCCATAAGAACAGAAGATTTTCCACCTAAAATGAGCAATGACAGAACATTAAATTTTTTTTGCTTCTTGCTTCAATACAGCCCATTGCCTAACATATTTTTCCATGAAATTTAAATATATAACCAAAATGCACAGCCATGGATCCTGCTGGAAAAATATGGCAAACCTATAAAGGAAGGCTTAAAAAATTGCAGTCAACAGAACAGCATTAAGCACTGCTTAAGGGGGAAGCACATAAAATTACAAAATTCAAGTACTACAATTGATAGAGGCTTTCCATGGAAATAGAAGTGTCTGCCATGAGAGAAAACTTGAAATTATTTAATCTTTTACTGATGTCCGTAATATCTTCACGTCATGGATAGGCCTATATGAATAGAATAAGAACATGAAATCCCTTCAGTTATAGAGTAAGTGAATAATCTACACCCCAACCCCAACCCCCTTCCCACCCCTTTTTTTCACCATGAAAATAGCAATGGTAAGTGGGGGAAAAAAAACTTCTAAGTAAATATGGTATGTTTTCCTAGACAATGACAAGTCAAAAGAAGTGTCAATAGTTCATAAGAAAATTTTATGAATAAGTCTATACAGATATAAATCGAACAAACTTAATGACAAACTTCACCCATAATAGAGACTTTCAGGCATCCAATCAACAAGAATGGCAACTCACAATCAGAACAAAGTTATAGCTCAACTGCAAATATGGTAGTTCACAAAAATGCAAACAAGATCCCATCATAAAGCATAATTGATTCAAAAAAAAAAATTACACGCACCAATTTTACATGTGGATAGAACTCTTTCTCAAGTAACCGGCAAAGATGTTTTGTCTAATTACCCCGTGCAATGCCCAAAACAAATAGTGAAACATAAGAGTCAATCAATATCTGGGAATAGACTCTTATAAATACAAAAAAAAAAAAGAACATAGTGAAAAGAATATAATTGAAACACTTTTTTACATACATATTCAGTCAACATGTCAATTATGATCACTAGTCCCATATACCTTCGATGTCTCCTCTCATGTGGAGCCCATAAACGATCTTGCCATGGTCTCGGTGCTAGGAATTATTGAGGATCCAAATCTTCCTGCGTCGTCGGCGCATTGAGATCTAGATTTTGCACCTCAGCAGCAGCAGATGGATCGGACTGACCAAATAGACCGATACCAAGATGGTCATATCCCAATCCAACATTATACTCTGTAAACATATGCTCATGCCGCTTGACATGTAATACTACTTAGAAGTAGAAGGCTCATGCACAGACTCTAATGCAAATGCAAGAAACATCAATCCTATTGGTGTGTATGGTACACCTTAAGCACCGATCATAAATGAAGGCATTGTATTCGGTATCGAAGGTCCAGGCATCCATCCTATGAACTGACTCTGAGAATGATAAAATATAGAAGGCACATGAGATGAACTTGTGCATTATCATCATGCATGGACTGATAATACTATATCGGGGAGGCACTAGATGCACATCTCTCTCACCTTGTGCTGCTTGTACCTGATCCCTTCTACGACCCCTAGCATGACCACGACTCCTACCCCTACTACCACTTGAAACTGACTCTGGAATAGGTGGGTCAACTGGGTTAGCCGTGCTAGGCGGTGCAGCAGGTGCTTGATGTGGAGCTGGTAACTGTGTCTGCCGTCTCTCTTCCATCATACAAAAAGAAACGGGCTGTATGAGATCGCAAATAGCCGTCATGCTCCCAGTGGTCGGGTTGGTAGCAATAGCATACATATGTTCCAGACCATCCTCCTGCAACTCCTGCAATACATATAGTCTATTAAATTATTTAAAATATGCTATTATTATTGAAAATAACATAAAAATTATAAATTTTTTTAGCCCTGATCCCATTGCCGCTCCTTTAATAGAAATCCAACGTCTAGACACCCTACGGTACCACTCCATATACTCTGAATGAAAATGGAGTGGCTCTGTTGGTGGTGGGCCAGTAATTATTCTTCGATCTCGAGTGTTCCAGTGCGCTATCCAATGAAAGTGCACTTCTGCGCAATTTGTGTCGCTTTTCCTCAAATCAAAATCATGGAGTGCAGCAAATTGTTGAGGTTCAGCTGGAATATGTTGCTACATACCAAACTGTCGCATGACCCGATCCGGCTAATGCCACTCTATAATATGAAAGCAAACTAGTGGGACAACAACTTTTCAAATTTCTCATCATTCGCGACAGTATTCGAGGAGTGACTCAATCAGGGCATCAGTGTATGGCTCCCAAATTATCTGAAATCAACATTTAAGTGTTATACATAAATTAATGTAGCTTTAAAATATTTTTTTATTTTACAGTATTATCTGCTCGGGTAATAATTGATCAAGCTGATAACGCAGCTCTACTAGTACGTGGGTGACAACCTCAGTTATCTGTCTGGCATTATTCCACCTGCAGAATACATTATATTAGCAAATATTTCTTTAAATATTTAATTTTGAAAAAATAAATTAACGATAATATAATATCACATATCTGCTGCCTAGTGGAGTATCATGATATAGTACTCGGTTAGACAGTGTCAACGATACTGTTGTGATACGGTCCCATGCCCATATCTGAAGTATGAACAATGGACCAGCCATCTGCATAATCTCAGGATTTGTCGCCTTACACAATTGTTTGTACAACTATGCCAGACATGTCCCACCCCAGCTATAATTGCCGACTTCTTTCAGATCGGCTAGCAATGGTAAAAACGTTAGGTTCACACACGAAGCAGATGTATCACTAAAAATAGATCCAATGACCCTCATAATATAAACTCGTGTGAACCTCTGTACAACTTTCTCATCAGCATCATCTAGAAGTTGACTAAACTCCTCAGCCAGCCAGATCATTTTTAAATAGCACCCTCTTACGGTATTATTAGATAGAACGACACTTAATAATGCCTCACATACTGATGGCCAATGGTGACGTGATCGGCATGTAACAAATGCATCATTGACCGGCAATCCAGTAATTGGCCCAACATCCTAAAGGGTAATGGTCATTTCCCCTTCCGGAAACATAAATGTATGGGTCTCTGGTCGCCACCGCTCAACAAGGGCAGTAATTAAGTGCTAGTCCAAAACAAAAAAACCTAGTCGTATCACGCCATAAAAACTCGTACGCCGTAGGTGAGGTATTATTTGCTCTGAAATATCATCCAAATGCAAAATTATTCCCGTTCTTTTGCAACCTATCACTCCACTTTCTATAGTTTGTTGCCATATAGTCTCAGACCGATACTCTGCTTGTGCATATAGCAACAATAGATCATTGGGACCCGGTAAAATATAATCACGACGGTCACGGCAGTTACGTCATTCTTCCATATCTAATTATACAAAATAATATACAATATCACATCACAATGAAATGCTATACTAATACACATTTACAAACTTTATAAATTTTCAAACACCATATTAAATTATCATTTATAAATTTTTATGAAATTCAATCCCAATTAATTTACCTCACTAAATCACAATAAAATAATTATCATGACACTAATAAATTTTTACTAAATCTTTTCTATCCAAAAACAAAAATAAATATTCAATCACCATATTACATTATCAATTTTAAATTTCTATTACACTTAATTACACTTAAATTAATTATCAATATTTATTTTTTTCATTAAATCACAATAAAATTTATTTATCATTACACTAATATACATTCACTTAACTTTTTCTATCCAAAACCACAATATATATTCAATCATCATATTACATTATCAATTATAAATTTTTAATACACTTAATAACACTTAATTTTTTTACTAAACTAAAACAAATTATTAATTCATTATAACTAAATCATATTATATATTTTAAACCTAAATTAATTATCAATATTACATTTTTTCACTAAATAACAATACAAAATTTAATACTACAATAATATACATATTCTAAAAATATTCTATCCAAAAATCACAACAAATACTATTCATTCTATCCTAAAATTACTATAATTATTAATAAACTAATTTTTTCAACCAAATCATAATTGTGTAAATTTTCACTACATTAATAATATTATTATTATTATAAATATTAATTACAATAATATATTAATTTTTTATCTAATTATTTAATTAATATATTAAAATAATATAATTTTAATGGTAACACTAAACAAAATATCTAAATATGTTTTTTAATTATTATTTCTCTAAAACATGTTATAACATCACATCTTCTTATTAGAGTGCTAAAGAAAAAAAAGAAAAGAAAATAACTCAAATTAATGTTGTTTCGGCCCATCCTTTTTTATATATTACTCATTGGATTGCCTCAATTCAAATGAAATTAAAATTAAAAATTTGTTTATTTTATAAAAAATATTTCTCAATTCTAATTTTTTGATATTTGAGACATTAAAAAATTTAACTGAAATTATTTTCTAATCAAATAAAAAGTTATTTTTCAAAAAAATGACTTTATTTTTAAAGAAAAAGAGTTATTTTCTGTATTTGATAATTTTATTAATAATAATATATAAATTTATTAATATGTTTTATCTTTTGAATTATAATAAAAAATAGAAAATAAATTATTCCCTCTATTCTTTGTATATAGAGAAACGTTATGTTTATGGTATTTCATATAAATATAGAATTTTATTTGATATAGAAATTTTAGGAAATTTTAGGAAGAACAAAATGATAAGAAGTTTGTGATGGAAGCTTAGATAGAGAGAAAAGTGTTTTCCTCATTCTATTCCTTTCCTTTTGTCTGTTAGTAACGTCTAATAGTTTTTCTGCTACAGTGCTACCTGTTTTTGTCACACAGATCCGTACGTACGGAAATGTCAGACCCTCTCTCCACACCAAACGGCCATTTAATTTCTCTCGGCGTGCATGCGGACAGGGCGAGTGACTGGACCTGCCATCCTTCGTCACGTCACATCACCGGGCTGAGATTCTCCTTCATCGGGCCTGGATTCACAAATGATCCGGCCTGCCTCGTGCGTATGAACCAAGACTTAAGATGCTGGACCAGTCAACTAAAAAGGTTCCATAGATTTTGGATCAGCACTATTTTTTTGGGTTCGACCTTATTCAGGGATAATGAGATCCGGTGGTCATCAGTTTGAAATGTCTCAAAATTAACATTGTTAATAATATCTTTGATTAAGTGAAATAAAAGAAATAGTGAGATACATATAAGTCGGGTATTTATTGAATTAATTTAATCAAATCTATTATGGAGAAAATATTATCTCCGTGATTTTCCATTATTATTAATATAACTTTTAATTACTACGTACTTATTAATTTATTTATTCATATAATTAAGTTACTATACATTTAAAAATTACAAGGATAAAAAATAGCATTACAGTCATGTTGCTTTATTTATTTAATTATTTATTTCATTAATTAAATATCAATTAATGATAAATTAGGTATAAATTAAAGAAAATATATAGTTTATTGTGCAAATGTGTTTTCTCTGTGTAAAGAAAACAAGAGTAATATTTTTTTTAGAAAATATTTTTATTAGACAACATTTCACTATTGATATGGAAATTATTGTTTTTTTAAATAAACGAGGGTAATTAGGATTCCTATCTTTGACCAAACAAGGTTAAAAGGAAAATCATAGGAGATTAAAATTCAGCAATCTAATTTAAATTTATCTTGGTCATAATTAAAAGTGGACTTGGAATTGAAACAATCGCTAGCCGTGGGATTGAGGATTTTTTTTTTGAATAACTATAAATATTTTATGTTTATTATATTAAAATTAAATTTAAATATTTATTATATTAAAATTAAATTTAAAAATAAAGTATTACTGACGAATATTTATTTGCTTTATAAAAATAAAACTTTTAATTTTATTAAAAAAAATAGAACTACTCATTTTAACATCATTTGATAAATTAAGGAATTATTTAATATTTATAAAGTTTAGTCGTAGTCATATATGTGATGAACCAATGAAGAGGTCAAACGACCAACGTTGCCTTCACGCTTGTAGGTCATAATCATTGAACAATCCATGCATTTTACAAACGACCAGTCGTCTTTTGATTTTCTAGTAAATTTTCAGAGTCAAACAGAAGCTTAGTTAGGCAAGTAAATGGAAATTTGTAGTAATGTGTTTGGTCAGTGATAGTTTTCCTTGTTAATTCAATCTGTTTACAGTTTAAAAATGAAAAATTATTATATAGTTCCCATTTTATAAAGAAATTTATTAATTTATCTTTTAATTTTAAAAAATATATTTATAAAATTTATTAATTTGTATCTTAATTTTAAAAAAAAATATTAAAATATATTTAACATTTTAAAAAATCTACTAATTGATGACTCTTTTAATTTTAACTATTAAGTATTGGGTAAAAATTTAAAAATATCCTCAAATTAAATATTAAAAATTTTTATAAAATTGAGAAACTAACTAATTTCTCCTATCATAATGATTAAACAATATTTAATGGTTCAATCTAATAAAAAATTAATTAGTAAATTTTCTAATAACTAAAAAATATTTTAATATATCATTCAAAACTAAATGATTAACTAATAAGTATTCCTTTAATATAAAGACTGATGAGTACATTTCTGTGTTTAAAAAGAAAATGTCACGAAGTCCAAAGTTAATCGTCCGTGGAAATCCAAACTGTTGAATATGCCTTAAATTGAAGACCAATCTCTCTGGCCCATGCACGGTGCACCTACATGGAAGCTTCTCTAAAGCTCAATTACTTGAGTGGTTCAAATATTTAGAATTCAGATATTGTGAATTAAATTGAGTAAACAACAATTCTACTATATACCTTAACTTTCTTCTTCTTCTTTTATTCATGTGCTTTTTCTAATCAATTTCAAGTTTTATACAAATGGAGAAAACATTCTGTGTTGATTCTTCTTCTATTTACGGTCGCAATGCTGATAAGGAAGCAATTGTACAGAGATTGCTTTCAGTTGATGAATCAAATAGCAACGCCTTACAAGTGATTTCGATAACGGGTATGGGCGGAATTGGTAAAACACTCCTCACAAAGCTTGTTTATGGAGATTGCAGAGTACAAGAATGGTTTGACGTCAAAGCCTGGGTTTGTGCTGCAGCAAAATTCGATCTTTTAAAGCTAGCTAAAGATATTCTTGACGAACTCAACTCCAATGCCAAGCGCACTTGCGATCAGCATTTAGTACTTGATGAGCTGAAGGAAAAATTCATGGGAAAAAGATTATTTCTTGTGTTGGATGATGTTTGGAACGATAATGAAGCTGAGTGGAAACTTTTACTGGTTCACTTACAAGCTGCCGGAGCACAAGGAAGTAAAATCATAGTCACCACTCGCAGTGAGAGTGTAGCATCAGCTTTAGGTGCTGTTCAATCTCATGTTCTGAGCGAGTTAAGTGACGATGAATGCTGGCGTTTGTTTGCTAAACATGCATTTAATGATGATAATGAAAATCAACGAGGGTTGGAGATGATTGGTAGAGAAATAGTGAGAAAGTGTGGAGGTCTTCCTTTAATTGCAAAGATGCTGGGAGATGTCTTGTGCTGTGAAAATAATGTTGAGGAATGGCAGAAGATTTCAGATAATATGGAGCTGTGTTCAAATTATATTTTTATGATTTTGAAGTTAACTCATATTGATCTTCTATTTCACCTGAAGCAATGCCTTGCTTATGGTATTAAATCTCCCAAGGATTATGCATTTGTTAAGGAGAAATTAGTCCTTTCTTGGATTGAAGGAGTTCGATCTCAAGAAAATAAGAGATTTGATTATTTTGGATCAAGAGATATTATAATTCAAGATTTAGCTATATCAGTCCAGTGCCCAATTCTTGGAAGAGAGAATGAGGTATGAGCATCAGTTGCTTTTCTTTTCTTTTTCTTTCTTTTCTTTAGCTATCAAAGAAACAGATTAATCTGAAAAAGTTATTATAGGTCGTTTTTGAATGGGGAGCAGCACTCACAAACATCATCCTAGAGACTTTGTTGTTGATTTTCGACCAAATTGCCTCGCCGAGAAAGCCTCACTATGCTCTGATGTGTGTGGTTGTGTCTTTGGCAGCCATATTTATCTGCATCACAGAGCTTGTTTATAAGGGACAAAAGCAGAAGATCACTTTGATGAGAAGGGGCATGAGGTGTTGGCTTCATTTTCCGTCTTCAGACAACAACCCATATACCATAATGGATGTTCTCAGCTTTGTTAGTGCCATTTCTCAGTTCATTTACTCAAGTATTGGATACAGTTATCTACGCCGAGGATCTCAGAATCCAATCAAAGTTTGCTTTGTTCCTGTCATTTTCATCATATGTACTGCTTCTTCCAACTTAGTTAGGAAACCAAATGAAACCAGACTTCCAATTTCCAGGGAAGACTAAGGGTGTGGTTCCTCCTTAACTACATTTTAATTCCTGACTGATACTCTGATTCTGTGAATTATTCGTTACAGTGGACTGAGCACATCAAATTGAAACAAAGTATTTCTGTTGGACAAGGTATTCACCTAGAAGCTGTTTGTCAAATGGCAGGAAGGAATCAAGAAACTACCTTAACATTTCTTTAGTGCCCACTTGGCAATGTAATAATATTCCAAGTCGTGTCAATTTTGGAAATCAAAGCTTCTCATATCATCGACTTCTTGTCTTGTTACCCTGGCTTTGCTTTCTTAAAATTTATACCTTTTACCAATGGCATCAGCTTCCCTAGTGGATGATTTAGGTGTTTATAATGGGTTTTTTTTGCAAAATAAGGTTTAAAATAAAAAATATTTCTTAAACTCTGATCCGTAGAAAAAAATTTTCCAGATAAGGGTGAATCAACCCTCTACCACACTTTATAAGTGCGGTAGATAGCCGTTGACCCAAAAATGAAATTTTTTTTAACTAAAAAAAATTCTACTGTACTTCTGAAGTGCGGTAGAATTTTTAATTTTTTTTTATATATCTACCGCACTTCAAAAGTGCAGTAGAGCAGGGCGGAGACGGGTTTGTATATGCCCCGTCAGCAGAGAGAGCAGAGACAAAATCCGTCTCTGCCCCGTCAGCAGGAGGGAGGCACGCCTCCTGCTGAAGTTTTCTACCGCACTTTACAAGTGCGGCAGAATTTCTGCCAGGTGCAAGATAAGTGCGGTAGAGGAGAAATTATGATACCGAGCTTTTGAAGCTTGTACTATACCCTCCCACTATAAAACCCCACCCCTTCCCTGCCCCATCATTTTCTCTCCACGCTTCCTTGCCATTCTTTGTTCTCTCAGATTTCTCTCAATATTTCTCTCAATATTTCTCTCAATATTTCCTCTCAACCTATTTCAACCAAATTTTCTCCCAATATTTCTCTCTTCCTAACCCATCTCAACAAAAATTTCTCACTTTTCTGTCTTCAAAATTTTTTGTCCACTCTCAAACCCTTTCAAATTAATCTACATTTTCTATCTTCCCAACCCAATCAACTAAATTTTCTCACCTTTAAATATTCCTCTCAAACTCTCTAAAATTAATCTGCTATATTTATTTCATATTATTGGCGGAGTTGAAATTTTCAACTAAAAATGTATGTTTTATATTAAGGGAGATTTACAATTTAGTACCTAAGTATTGACATTATTAATAAGTCAGTATTTTTAGAAACCTATTAAAACGTCCTTTTTTTTCTCTCCGTCAACAAAATAGTCATTCCGTCTATTTTTGCTGTTAAAAATATAGTAAAAGACCAAATTACCCCCTTCTTTTCCTCCTCCTCCTTCTCCTTTTTCTTCTTCATCAATTCTTCCTCCTTCTTTTTCTTCTTCATCAATTCTTCCTCCTTCTGCTTCTTCTTCTGCTTCTTCTTCTTCTCCTTCTTTTGCTTCTGCTTCTTCTTCTTCTCCTTCTTCTCATTCTTCTCCTTTTTCTTCTTTTTCTTCTTCTTCTTCTCCTTCATCATCATCATCTTCTTTTTCATTTTTAAGGAGGAGGAGGAGGATCTTCTTCTTCTCCTTCATCATCATCTTCTTCTTCTTCTTTTTTGAGGAGGAGAAGGGACTATTTCGTTAACGAAAAGAAACAATAAGAACGTTTTAGTAGATATGAGAAAATATAGGGACTATTTCGTTGACAAAAAGAAACGATAAGAACGTTTTAATATATGTGAGAAAAAGATAGAGACTATTTCGTTGACAAAAAGAAATGATAAGGACGTTTTAATAGATATGAGAAAAGATAAGGACCTTTTAATATATTTCTGAAAATATAGGGAGTGACGATTTCGTTGACAAAAAGAAACGATGAGGAGGGACTATTTCGTTGATGGAAAAAAACAATAAGAACGTTTTAATAGATATGAGAAAAGATAGGGACTATTTCATTGATGAAAAAAACGATAAGGACGTTTTAATATATATGAAAAAAGATAAAAACGTTTTAATAGATTTTTGAAAATGTAGGGACTGACTTGTTAATAATAGCAATATCCATGGACTAAATAAGGGGTTTTATTTGAGGGTAGAATTGAATTTAAAAATTTTTTCTCTCCTCCTTTATCTAATTTTAACGAAAAAAATGACGGAAGACTATTTCGTTAACGGAAATAAAAGATAATGACGTTTTAATAGGTTTCTAAAAATATAGGGACTGACTTGTTAATAATGGCAATATCCAGGGACTAAATTGTAAAGCTCTCTTATATTAATTTTTTTAATGAAATTTAGAAAAAAAATTATTAATAAAAAAATTTATATTTTGTAGTTTTCTCTATTACCGATACAGTATTCGCAAACGTCTGAAATTTATGGTCGACTTTCATACAAGTAAGTCATATTACTTATAAAAGAATGGTATATATTTTTTTTAATTAATTAGTAAGATATTTATGTTAGTTGAAAAAAGTATAGTTTATATGTAATTAGTAGTAAAAAATATATAACTGTGTTTATTTAAAATTATAGAAAGTAATATAAGAAAATAGAAAAAAAATTTCTGATTTATAATAATGTGATAAAAAATGTATGGAAAAATAGGGTGTTGTGATAAAAAATTGTTGAGATAAATAATTAATAAAAGAAGAAAAAATTTATAAATATAATTATTGTCAATATTTTGTGTGGAAAAAGTATTAGAAAATTAGGAAATTAGAAAAAAATTAGTTAGTTAAATTTATTTTATTAAAAAATTTAAAGTATTGTTTAGTGGTGAAATAATTTTATATTATTCATAATTAATATGAAAATTTAGTTATGTGAAAATTTTAATATACATAGGATGTTGGGAAAAAGATTGTAACTATTAAAATAGTATAATAGCAGAAAAAAAAATTATGAATATAAAAATTGTTATGAATATTTTGGGTAGGAAAAATATTAAGAGATAGGAAAAAACTTATTTAGTTAAATTAATATTATTTAATAAATTTAAAGTGTTGTTTGGTGTGAAATAAGTTTATATTATTTATAATTAATATGAAAATTTAGTTATTTAAAAAATTTAATATACATAGATTGTCGTGACAACAAATTATAGGATTAAAATAGTATAATAGTAGAAAAAATTTATAAATATAAAAGTTGTTGTAAATATTTTGAGGAAAAATATTAGGAGATGGGAATAAAAGTATTTAGTTAAATTTATTTTATTTAAAATTTTAAAGTAATGTGTATCATGGGAAATAAATTTATATTATTCATAATAAATTTGAAAATTTAGTTATTTAAAAATTTTAATATATATAGGTTGTTGTGATTAAAATTGTAGGGATTAAGGTAGTATTGTTGTTGTGAATTTTTTGTGTTTGAAAAATATTAAGAAATTAGGAAAAAATTATTTAGTTAAATTTATTTTATTTAAAAAATAAATGAAATAAAAAGTGGTGAAATAAATTTATAATATTCATAATTAATTTGAAAATGTAGTTATTTAAGAAATTTAATATATATAAGGTATTGGAAAAGAATGTAGGGAGTAAAATAGGAAAAATTAAAAAATGTAAATTTTGTTGTGAATTTGTTGTGTGGGAAAAATATTTAGAAATAGAGAAAATATTTAGTTAGATATATTATATTTAAAATTTTAAAGTAAGGTTTTGTGGGAAATAAATTTTTATTATTTATAATAAATATGAAAATTTAGTTCTTTAAAAAATTTAATATATATATAGGTTGTTGTAATTAAAATTGTAGGAATTAAGGTAGTATTAAAGTAGACTAAAATTTATAAATGTAAATATTGTTATGAATTTTTTGTGTACGAAAATATTAGGAAATTAGGAAAAAATTATATAATTAAATTTATTTTATTTAATAAATAAATGAAATAAAGAGTGGTGAAATAAATTTATAATATTCATAATTAATCTGAAAATGTAGTTTTTAAAGAAATTTAATATGTATATTGTGTTCGCACAAAAAAAATGTAGGGAACAAAATAGGAAAAATTTAAAAATATAAATGTTGTTGTGAATTTTTTGTGTAGGTAAAATATTAGGAAATTAGGAAAAAATTATTTAGTTAGATATATTATATTTAAAATTTTAAAGTAATGTTTGGTGGGGAAATAAATTTTAATTATTCATAATAAATCTGAAAATTTAGTTATTTAAAAATTTTAATATATATAAGTTGTTGTGATTAAAATTGTATGTATTAAGGTAGTATTAAGTAGACCAAAATTTATAAATGTAAATGTTGTTGTGAATTTTTTTGTGTTTGAAAAATATTAGGAAATTAGGGAAAAACTATTTAATTAAATTTATTTTATTTAATAAATAAATGAAATAAAGAGTGGTGAAATAAATTTATAATATTCATAATTAATTCGAAAATGTAGTTTTTTAAGAAATTTAATATGTATAGGTTGTTCGCACAAACAAAATGTAGGGAATAAAATAGGAAAAATTTAAAAATATAAATTTTGTTGTGAATTTGTTGTGTGGGAAAAATATTTAGAAATGGAGAAAATATTTAGTTAGATATATTATATTTAAAATTTTAAAGTAAGGTTTTGTGGGGAAATAAATTTTTATTATTTATAATAAATATGAAAATTTAGTTATTTAAAAAATTTAATATATATATAGGTTGTTGTGATCAAAATTGTAGGAATTATGGTAGTATTAAAGTAGACTAAAATTTATAAATGTAAATGTTGTTATGAATTTTTTGTGTAGGAAAATATTAGGGAAATTAGGAAAAAACTATATAATTAAATTTATTTTATTTAATAAATAAATGAAATAAAGAGTAGTGAAATAAATTTATAATATTCATAATTAATCTGAAAATGTAGTTTTTTAAGTGACTAAAATTTAAAATATTAGGAAATGAGAATTTTTTTATATAGCAAACATGGAATGTGTTATGATACATATGTATTTAGTTTCTAATTTTTTTTATTTGTAATTGATTAAACTATTATTGTGTCTAGTAGGTGAATTAGAAAGAAAAATGACTACTCTGCATTATGGTACAGTGTATTGGGGTGGGCATATAGTTAATATTGATATTGGATATGATTATGTTGGTGGACAGTTTAGAATGTTTCATATCAAAAAGAAATTAAATTATGAGGAATTATTGATTAAAATAGTTCGTGCCATTAAATTGTCAATGCATAAAGATATGATAATAAGGATTACTTTTAGACAACCGATGTTGGATAATGGTATTATTAAATATGAATTAGCACAACTAAGTGATGACGAAGATGTGGACATGATGTTTGACTACGTATCGACAATCAAGTTAGTAGATTCAATTGTATTATACGTAGATATTTTATCTCGCCATCATAGAACAGAAGATGGAGGGATTGACCCTTCAACTAGTTGTCCAATCGTTATGGAGGGTGAAGGTGAAGAAAATATCTGAGCTGATAATTGTCCGGTTGTATGCATAGAAATGTGTAATGAATTACAGCACAATGCACAGAATGTTGGCCAGGATAAAACAATTATGATACTTATTTTCTTGATGATTTAGATATAGATGGAGATGATTCTTGGAATTACGAGGAAGACGACATTCCAAGTGTTCAAATAAATGATGGAGATGATCATGATATAAATTCTTCAATATGTTTTAATAGTGGATATGAAAATCCTATTAGACCATTGATATTTCCACCTCCGTATTTTGAAATTGACTCTGATGTAATGAGAGTTGATCCTTATGCAAAAGATCTATCGAATTTGTTCTGGGATAAGTCAAAAGGATTCTTTGTAGGAATGATATTTAGATCTCGAGAGGTTGTCATCGCTTCTGCGAAAGTGTATCATATGTTGCGACATCACCAATTTTTTTATGATGAAACTAAGAGTAGGACTTATTCGATCAAGTGTAAAGATAAATTATCTGGTTGTCAATGGCACCTTCATGCATCCCGCAAAGAAAATGCTAATGTTTGAAAGATAACAAGATATCATGGTCCGCACACATATAGAAATGCAGGTGTTAGTAAATATCATGGTCAACTTGATTCTAAATTTATTTGTGCATTTATCTTACCATGATCGAACAACAGCCATATATAAAAATTATTACTTTTCAGGCTGAGATTAAAGATAAGGTTGGATATGAACCGTCCTATAAGAAAATATGGATGGGAAAATAATTTGCAATTGAAAAGATTTTTGGTGGATTGGAGGAATCATATGGAAGATTGTGTAAGTTCATGCATGAAGATGATCACTGTAACACCCGGCTAGACTCCGGTATCGGAATTCCTACCGTCCGGTGGAATCTCGGATGTCGGAAACTTCTAGAAGGGTGAAAGCATGTTTTTATGAAATGTTTTCATGTTTTTAATGTTTTTAAGTACAAAATTAAATGAGTTTTGCATGAGTAATCTGTTGAAGAAAACCCAGGTTCGGCCGCCGAAAGTCAAGTTCGGCCGCCGAACATGCATGCGTTTTGGAGGCACGTTAGGCCCCCGAAAGCATGAGTGAGGGGAGTGCAGGTTCGGCCGCCGAACCTCATGTTCGGCCGCCGAACATTGCATGGATGCGGAGGCACATTCGGCCCCCGAACGTGGCCTGGCCAGCCACTATAAAAGGGTCCCTTTGGTCCGCACGGGCGAGCTTTTTCTCTCCCATTGTCGGCCAAGGTGAGTCTCCACCGCTCCTCCCTCAATCTTGAGTGTTTTCCCTAGATCTTTCATGGTTTTCACGAGTTTTAACTTCTATTTTGAAGATTTGTGAGCAAAGAGCAAGTTTTGGGTGCTTGGAGGTTCAAAGAGCTCAATCTCTTCATCTCCAAGCTAGGATCGTCTTCCCTCTCGTTTCTTCAAGAGGTAAGCTCGGATCCACCCTTATTATGCGTTTTAAACAAGTTTTATGAAGTTTTAAGGGGTAGAATGCATGTTAGGGTATATGTTGAGCTTATGGGTTTTTGATGCTTTAATGAACAATGTGGCTTGATTGTGTGTGTTTGGAGTGTTGTAGATGGGGTATATGTTTGTTTGAGGCCCCTAGGAGCTTGTATGCATGTTTTGGTTGAATCATATGCATGATTTATGGTTTTGGGAGGCAGGAGGTTCATTTGAACCAAGTTTCTGCCCGTTTGGCAGAAACCAGGTTCGGTAGCCAAAGGAAGTTTCGGCCGCCGAACCCCTCTTGTGGAGGCAGCATTCGGCTGCCGAAGGTGCCCCCGAAAAGAGACTTTCATCTCTGTCGGCACTTTCGGCCGCCGAAGGTGCCGCCGAACCTGCCTGACTTTCGTCTCTGTCTGGGACTTTCGGCCGCCGAACCTGCCGCCGAAAGTGCCCTGTTCAGCCATTTCATGCATATTTTTATGTGATGTTTTCATGATATTCTAGGGGGTTTTTGGGGAGTATGTTAGAGTCTTGATTAAGTATGTTTGGTCCCTCATTCGAGTCCACCTGTGTAGGTTCGGACCCGAGGAACCGAGGACCCCAGCAGTGATAGCTGCTTCAGAGTATTGTCAGAGCTAGCCAGAGGTGAGTGGAATGAACCTAAATTTTTAATTAATGAAATGTGAGTTTTGAGCATGACCCATGCATCATGAATGCCATGTGAATATAATAGGTTGCTTGCATTAGTTCACGAATATGTTGCATTGCATACTTGATGATGATGTGGATGGGCATTGAATGATCCTTTAGTCCTTGATATGTTATGATGAGACATGGTATGGTATGTTTGCCGGTTGACCCATTCTACGTCCCGGCCAGAATAAGAGAAAGACCAGGTTGACCCATTCTACGTCCCTGGCATATTGGAATGTTATGTTATGTATGTTATGTAAGAGAAAGACCGGTTGACCCATTCTACGTCCCGGCACTTTGGATTGTAGAGGACTAGAGGTGACAATACCATCCTTATGTGATTTGTTTGTGATGTGTTGCATTTCATGTGAGCATGAAACTTTAATATAATGTTTTTCTCTATTCTGCTCACTGGGCTTTCTAGCTCACCCCTCTCCCCTAACCCCAGATGTGCAGGTACAGGGTAGATCAGAAGGTTAGCCAGAGTACTGAAGAGATGTTATGTAATAGTTAGAATGTGGACATGACAAATGTTTTGATGTAATGTAAGAGTATTGAACAGTTATGTAATGTTATGTATGATATTGAGGATTAGAGATGTGCTTGACCCTATATGTATAGTTGTCCCTCTTATACACATGATCTATAGAGTTGTTTATGAGATATGATCTTATGATAGTCCAAGCTTTATGAAATGATGAGACACCCCATGGGAGCATTTGATGAGGGCTCCAGTGGAGGTTTATGTCTATAGTTATGTACATGCACAGGTTGAGCTTGGAAAAGAAAGAAAAATGTTTACAGTTTTATGTATGCTGTTGATCATGTATGGGACTATACAGGTATATAGGTTGTATGTCAGGCTTGCTACGGGTCCCGGCGGCCTTACGCCGATTTGGATCCTAGTGCCGGTAGCGGTCCGGATTTCCGGGGCGTTGCAGAGTGGTATCAGAGCCCTAGGTTCATATGGTCGGACCTAGCGTGTCGGGCTCATAGAGGTTATAGAAGGTCAAGCACAATAGGAAAAGTCATGTCCACTAGGATAGGATGTAGAGTCCTGTCTTGCTATGATAATGTGATATGCCATGATAATATGCATGTGCATAAATGATGTGATATGTATGTGATGAGGGTTCATGTGTGCCCACATGAACCATAAGATGCTAATGTTTGCTTGTTATGCGCTGTTTTTCAGAAACAGGATGAGAGGAACTCGTTGATCTGCACGATTGACTGGAGTACCACCTGAGGATGAGGGCATAAGCGCCCGTCCTCCAGCATTGCCTAGGGCAATGTCTAGCAGGTCTAACAGGGAAAGAGCAGCGAGAGACCCTAGAAGGTCTTTAGATCTGGGAAGGAGCAGATCAGTTAGAGGGACAGTTCAGGGAGGCATGTCAGAGGACGTGGGGGATGACATGGATGTGGAGTAGAGGAGGGATGGCAGTTTGGGGATGAGCATGTCAGAAGAGGGTATGGGAGAATCCCAAGGAGGCACTCAGGCCTCGGGATTTGTTCAGCCACCACAGTACCCACCCTTTCCACATAATCCCGGATATTCGATGGGAGGTACATCGGATTATCCTAGCTTCACCCCTTATCCCACACAGATGCCATACCCTCCATACTACCCACCCTACACACAGTACCCCATGTACCCACCTCCACCATACTATCCAAATTCAGCAAACCCTACCCCAGGGAATGCTGCACCTCCTCCACCCCCAGCAGCACCAGAAACCCAAATACCTCAACCTAGCTCATCTGGAGGGAGCAAGGTGAAGATGACCGACTACATGAAATTGGGTGCTCCCCAATATGAAACAGGTGATGACCCATTTGTGTACCTGGAGAGGGTCAAGACCATTACAGATGAGATAGGGGCGGATGACAGTAGAGCCATTCAGATGGCTGGGTTCACCCTAAAATGCAAGAAGGCCCGTGAGTGGTTCAAGGCCTATGTGAAGCCAAGGGTGGACAGTCTTTCTTGGGAGGAGTTTGCAAACGAGTTTGCAGGATGGGCCTTCCCTGATAGCTCAAGGGAACAGAAGATGATAGAGTTTGAGCAGTTGAGGCAAACGGATGAAATGAGTATTGATGAGTACACCAACAGGTTCTTGGAGCTGTTGCCTTTTGCTGGGCAGAATCTGGATACAGACCAGAAAAAGTCAAGGAGGTACATCATGAAGCTCCACTCCAGGTATTCCTCCTTGATATAGTCGGCAGATAGAGAAAGTTTTCACGCCATAGTGGATATGGCTAGGAGGATGGAGGCTAGTGCTATCATTGAGGGCAAAGTTAAACAATCAGTGGCACAGCCTTCTGGTTCCAAGACCCCAGGTGGGGGAAGAGTGGACCCTGCATCCTTGAGTTCAGGCAGCAAGAGGTGGGGTACTACCTCCAGGAAATCAAAGAAGAGTAAATTCTGGAACAAGATCAAATCAGGTCTGGGATTGGGAAGTGGTTCGAGCTCTGGTGCAGATAATGCCGTATGTGCAAGGTGTGGCAAGCAACACTGGGGAGTGTGCCGGTTTGGGACGACAGCCTGCTATAGATGTGGGCAAGAGGGACACCTGTCTCGGGAGTGTCCTAGGGCAGTTCATACGGCACAGCCTCAGCAGACAGCATCAGGTAGTGTGGCGCAGCCAGTAGCTCCAGCTGCTACACAGGCCAGTGGCAGAGGCAGAGGGAGAGGGTCAGCTTCTTCCTCAGCAGGGTTCAGAGGTGAAGGTCCATCAGCTCCAGCCAGGATCTTCACCATGACACAGCAGGAGGCTAACACATCCAACACCGTGGTGTCAGGTAATCTCATCATTGGGTGTTCCGATGTGTATGCATTAATGGACCCGGGTGCATCTCATTCCTTTATTGCTCCGAGGGCAGTTGAGAGATTAGGGTTGATGGTCTCTGGGTTAGAGTGTCCCCTATGGGTCAGTGGACCCAAATGTGACCCGTCAGTTGCAGAGTCAGTCTGCCAGTACAGTCCAGTGTTTGTTGAGGAAAGATGCCTCTCCGCCGACCTTGTGGTTCTAGACTTGACAGATTTTGACGTCATTCTAGGGATGGATTGGCTATCTACCCATGGAGCTACCTTGGACTGCAGGGACAAGGTAGTCAGGTTCAAAGATCAGAACGGGTCAGAGGTTGTCTTCAGAGGAGACAAGAGGGGTACGCCTAGAGGTCTGATATCGGCCCTACAGGCTCGAAGGCTGCTTAGGAAGGGATGTCAGGGGTATTTGGCTCATGTGAGAGAGCTAGACAGTCAGATTAGAGAGCCCGCCGCAGTGCCAGTGGTCAATGAGTTTTTAGATGTGTTCCCAGACGAGTTGCCAGGTTTACCACCTGTTAGGGAGATAGAGTTCGAGATTGAATTGATGCCTGGAACTAGACCGATCTCTATCCCTCCCTACAGGATGGCACCAGCTGAGTTGAAAGAATTGAAAGAACAGTTGCAAGAGTTGGTAGACAAGGGCTTCATCCGACCGAGTACCTCACCCTGGGGTGCTCCAGTGCTATTTGTGAGAAAGAAGGATGGATCCCTCAGACTTTGTATCGACTACAGGCAGTTGAACAAAGTCACTACCAAGAACAAGTACCCGTTGCCAAGGATCGATGATCTATTTGACCAGCTTGCAGGAGCTGGATGTTTCTCCAAGATAGATCTACGATCCGGGTATCACCAGCTAAGAATCAGAGAGGAAGATGTACCGAAGACAGCTTTCAGGACCAGATATGGGCACTATGAGTTCCTTGTGATGTCGTTCGGGTTAACTAACGCCCCTGCAGCATTCATGGATCTCATGAACAGAGTGTTTAGACCGTACCTGGATCACTTTGTTATTGTCTTCATAGACGATATCTTAGTGTATTCCAGGAATGCAGAGGAGCATGCCCATCATCTGAGGATAGTTCTGCAGACCTTGAGGGAACACGGCTTGTATGCCAAGTTCTCCAAGTGCGAGTTCTGGTTGAGGAGCATCTCATTCTTGGGGCATATAGTGTCAGAGAATGGAATAGAGGTAGACCCCAAGAAAGTAGAGGCTGTGACTAACTGGCCTAGACCCACTACAGTGACAGAGATCAGAAGTTTCTTGGGTTTGGCTGGTTATTATAGGAGGTTCGTTCAGGACTTCTCAACAATTGCAGCTCCTCTAACCACATTGACCAGGAAGAATCAGAGGTTCGAGTGGACCGATCAGTGTGAAGAAAGCTTTGAGGAGCTCAAGAAGAGGTTGACTTCAGCACCGGTGTTAGCTCTGCCAAACAGCAATGAGGACTTCACAGTGTTCTGTGATGCATCCAGAGTAGGCTTGGGTTGTGTGCTAATGCAGAATGGAAGGGTGATTGCTTATGCTTCTAGACAGCTGAAGAGGCATGAGTTGAATTACCCCACACACGACCTTGAGATGGCAGCAGTTATCTTTGCACTCAAGATGTGGAGGCATTACCTCTATGGGGTAAAATGTGAGATCTTCACAGATCATAAGAGCCTGCAGCACATCTTGAACCAGAGAGAGCTGAATTTGAGACAGAGGAGATGGGTAGAACTGTTGAGTGACTATGATTGCAAGATCCAGTACCATCCGGGTAAGGCTAATGTAGTAGCTGATGCCTTAAGCCGAAAATCACTTGGCAGTCTATCCCACATTATAGCAGAGAGGAGACCGGTGGTGAAGGAATTTTACAAGCTCATGGAGGAAGGTCTACAGTTGGAGTTGTTTGGTACATGTGCTTTAATAGCCCAGATGAAAGTGACACCTGTGTTTCTGGAGCAGGTGGCTCAGAAACAGCACGAGGACCCAGAGTTAGTGAAAATTGCCAGGACTGTTCAGTCAGGCAAAAGTGAAGAGTTCAGATTTGATGATAAGGGGATCCTCCGCTATGGGAACAGACTGTGTGTACCAGATGACATAGGGCTAAAAGGAGACATTATGAGAGAGGCTCATAATGCGAGATACAGTATTCACCCTGGAGCCACCAAGATGTATCAAGATCTGAAGAGAGTGTATTGGTGGCCAGCTATGAAGAGGGAAGTGGCACAGTTTGTGTCAGCCTGCGAAGTGTGTCAGAGGGTGAAACTGGAACATCAGAAGCCGGCTGGAATGCTTAACCCACTACCTATTCCAGAGTGGAAATGGGAAAATATAGCTATGGACTTTGTAGTGGGGTTACCGGCAACATCCAACAGACTAGACTCCATATGGGTGATTGTGGACAGACTCACTAAATCTGCTCACTTCGTTCCAGTGAGGAGCAACTACTCTGTGGATAAGTTAGCGCAGGTCTACGTGGATGAGGTAGTAAGACTGCATGGGGTCCCAGTGTCTATAGTATCAGATAGAGGGCCCCAGTTCACCTCCAGGTTTTGGCGGAGTCTGCAGAGTGCTATGGGTACCAGGTTAGATTTCAGTACTGCCTTCCATCCCCAGACTGATGGACAGTCAGAGAGGACCATTCAGACAATTGAGGATATGCTCCGAATGTGTGTGCTAGATTTTGGCGGTTCTTGGAGGCAGCATCTACCCTTGGTGGAGTTTGCCTACAATAACAGCTATCATGCTAGCATAGGGATGGCCCCATATGAAGCTTTGTATGGGAGGAAGTGCAGGTCACCTGTTTGCTGGGAAGAGGTTGGAGAGAGGTCCTTAGCAGGGCCTGAACTAGTAGAGATCACCAGCAGGGTGGTGCCCATGATCAGAGAAAGGATCAAGACTGCTGCAAGCAGATAGAAGAGTTATGCAGACATCCGCAGGAAACAGGTAGAGTTTCAGGAGGGGGATCTAGTGTTGCTCAAAGTGTCTCCAATGAAAGGGGTGGTTCGGTTTGGTAAGAAAGGTAAGCTAGCTCCACGGTACATCGGACCCTTTGAAGTCTTGCAAAAGATTGGGAGTGTATCGTACCAGCTGGATCTACCTGCATCGATGGAAAGAATCCATCCGGTTTTCCATGTTTCCATGTTGAGAAAGTTTGTGTCAGATCCGGACAAGGTTCTTAGTGAGCCTGATGTGGAGATCCTAGAGGATCTCACTTATGTAGAGCAGCCAGTGCTGATTCTTGACACTCAGATCAGAAAGCTAAGGAACAAGGAAATCCCGATGGTGAAAGTCCTTTGGAACCACCACAATATGGAAGAATGCACTTGGGAGACACGGGAGTCTATGCTCCAGCAATATCCCCATCTCTTTTAAGGTTAGTCCCTGTGTGTTTTATGTGTTTTGTATGTTATGATTGTTGTGTATGCTATGTATGTACTAGTTGAGGAACATTCGGGGATGAATGTTCTTAAGGGGGGGAGAATGTAACACCCAGCTAGACTCCGGTATCGGAATTCCTACCGTCCGGTGGAATCTCGGATGTCGGAAACTTCTAGAAGGGTGAAAGCATGTTTTTATGAAATGTTTTCATGTTTTTAATGTTTTTAAGTACAAAATTAAATGAGTTTTGCATGAGTAATCTGTTGAAGAAAACCCAGGTTCGGCCGCCGAAAGTCAAGTTCGGCCACCGAACATGCATGCGTTTTGGAGGCACGTTAGGCCCCCGAAAGCATGAGTGAGGGGAGTGCAGGTTCGGCCGCCGAACCTCATGTTCGGCCGCCGAACATTGCATGGATGCGGAGGCACATTCGGCCCCCGAACGTGGCCTGGCCAGCCACTATAAAAGGGTCCCTTTGGTCCGCACGGGCGAGCTTTTTCTCTCCCATTGTCGGCCAAGGTGAGTCTCCACCGCTCCTCCCTCAATCTTGAGTGTTTTCCCTAGATCTTTCATGGTTTTCACGAGTTTTAACTTCTATTTTGAAGATTTGTGAGCAAAGAGCAAGTTTTGGGTGCTTGGAGGTTCAAGGAGCTCAATCTCTTCATCTCCAAGCTAGGATCGTCTTCCCTCTCGTTTCTTCAAGAGGTAAGCTCGGATCCACCCTTATTATGCGTTTTAAACAAGTTTTATGAAGTTTTAAGGGGTAGAATGCATGTTAGGGTATATGTTGAGCTTATGGGTTTTTGATGCTTTAATGAACAATGTGGCTTGATTGTGTGTGTTTGGAGTGTTGTAGATGGGGTATATGTTTGTTTGAGGCCCCTAGGAGCTTGTATGCATGTTTTGGTTGAATCATATGCATGATTTATGGTTTTGGGAGGCAGGAGGTTCATTTGAACCAAGTTTCTGCCCGTTTGGCAGAAACCAGGTTCGGCAGCCGAAGGAAGTTTCGGCCGCCGAACCCCTCTTGTGGAGGCAGCATTCGGCTGCCGAAGGTGCCCCCGAAAAGAGACTTTCGTCTCTGTCGGCACTTTCGGCCGCCGAAGGTGCCGCCGAACCTGCCTGACTTTCGTCTCTGTCTGGGACTTTCGGCCGCCGAACCTGCCGCCGAAAGTGCCCTGTTCAGCCATTTCATGCATATTTTTATGTGATGTTTTCATGATATTCTAGGGGGTTTTTGGGGAGTATGTTAGAGTCTTGATTAAGTATGTTTGGTCCCTCATTCGAGTCCACCTGTGTAGGTTCGGACCCGAGGAATCGAGGACCCCAGCAGTGATAGCTGCTTCAGAGTATTGTCAGAGCTAGCCAGAGGTGAGTGGAATGAACCTAAATTTTTAATTAATGAAATGTGAGTTTTGAGCATGACCCATGCATCATGAATGCCATGTGAATATAATAGGTTGCTTGCATTAGTTCACGAATATGTTGCATTGCATACTTGATGATGATGTGGATGGGCATTGAATGATCCTTTAGTCCTTGATATGTTATGATGAGACATGGTATGGTATGTTTGCCGGTTGACCCATTCTACGTCCCGGCCAGAATAAGAGAAAGACCAGGTTGACCCATTCTACGTCCCTGGCATATTGGAATGTTATGTTATGTATGTTATGTAAGAGAAAGACCGGTTGACCCATTCTACGTCCCGGCACTTTGGATTGTAGAGGACTAGAGGTGACAATACCATCCTTATGTGATTTGTTTGTGATGTGTTGCATTTCATGTGAGCATGAAACTTTAATATAATGTTTTTCTCTATTCTGCTCACTGGGCTTTCTAGCTCACCCCTCTCCCCTAACCCCAGATGTGCAGGTACAGGGTAGATCAGAAGGTTAGCCAGAGTACTGAAGAGATGTTATGTAATAGTTAGAATGTGGACATGACAAATGTTTTGATGTAATGTAAGAGTATTGAACAGTTATGTAATGTTATGTATGATATTGAGGATTAGAGATGTGCTTGACCCTATATGTATAGTTGTCCCTCTTATACACATGATCTATAGAGTTGTTTATGAGATATGATCTTATGATAGTCCAAGCTTTATGAAATGATGAGACACCCCATGGGAGCATTTGATGAGGGCTCCAGTGGAGGTTTATGTCTATAGTTATGTGCATGCACAGGTTGAGCTTGGAAAAGAAAGAAAAATGTTTACAGTTTTATGTATGCTGTTGATCATGTATGGGACTATACAGGTATACAGGTTGTATGTCAGGCTTGCTACGGGTCCCAGCGGCCTTACGCCGATCTGGATCCTAGTGCCGGTAGCGGTCCGGATTTCCGGGGCGTTGCAATCACGATACAGTTGTCACAATTGAAGATGATCCATACTGGATTGAAGGTCGTTTGGATGGGAACGTTAGAGTGTTTGATAGAATGTTTTAGGCATTTCAACAATCAATTGAAGGATTCAAGTTTTGTAGGCCAGTCATCTTTATTGACAGAACTTTTTTATATGGAAAATATAGTAGATGTATTCTTTGTACAACCGGACTTGATGGAAATAATATGATTTTTCCAGTAGCATTTGCATTAGTTGATAAGGAGGATAGTAACAAATGGGGATGGTTCATGGATTTTTTTCGATTATATGTTACCGACAGAGAAGAATTATGCGTCATATCTGATAGAGACACATTGGGATTAAAAAGACAATGCAAAGGGATTGGTAGCAGCCCCCATCAGCCAACCATCGATATTGCATTCGGCATATATTAAACAATTACAATATGAAATTTAAGAATACCGATATGAAGGAAGCTTTGTACAATGCAGGTCAATGATTCAATTTCAATATAAACAAGTCATTCGTTTATATGTTCTTAATTTGTGCTCAATATATAAACATTTAGTACTTGTATTTTTACCTTTCAGCTAATTAGAATCAGAAGCGAAAATTTTATAATGCCATGAATAAGATACGAGAAGTCAGTTTTGAAACATTTAAGTGGGCCCTTAAAATACCTTTAGAAACATGGACACGGTCACATGATGAAGGAAAAAGGTATGGATCCATGAAAACAAATACCATTGAATCTGTCAATGGGATGTTGAAGGGATTTCGCGCATTGCCCATCACAGTTATGGTCGAAAAAATTTTCTACCAATACGCTAACTACTATGATATACGTCGCATGACGTATTTGGATCAAATGCAAATGGGGCACACTTTTACACATACATATGCATAAATAATTAGGAATAACGAGATGAAAGCAGCAAGGCATCGGGTGACACGATTTAGTAACGAAACTTTAGTTTTTGAAGTTCGTACCAGTGGCACCGGGAACAAGCAAGTTGTTAAACTAATAGAAGGAACTTGCATTTGTGGTAAGTTTTAAGATATGCGAATCCCATGTTCACACGCCATAGCAGCTTGTCTGTCGAAATCCATGGATTATGATCAATATGTTGATACATACTGTACATTGGAACGCACTATTAAATGTTGTGGCAGTATGTTCAATCCATTGGGTCATTCTAATTACTGGCCAGAACTTAACGGTAAATCTCTAATTCCTGATATGCAAAAAATTATAAAAAAGGGTCGACCAAGAAGTAGCAGAATTCAAAATAAGATGGACTTGAGGGCATCAAAGGTTTCTTTAACTTCTAAAAATCATTATACTACATGTAGAAAGTCTGGTCATAATAAACAAACGTGTGCCGTCAAATATTGTTGAACTGATTTATGTGACTGTAATTTGATAATTTCTCTATATTAGACGGATTAATGAAGCACTGCAAATTGTTGGACCTAAATGTTCTAATCCTTTTTTTGATGATTAATAAACAATTGGTGTGCTACTAATTGTCTTCAAAAGTGTTTGTGTTGAGCTTGTAGGTCCCTTACTAATATGAATGAAATTGCTTCAGTCTCCAAAAGTAAAAAGTGCCTATTTTGGAAGTATACCACAAGAAAGGGATCAAAAAGTAATCTCTAGTTTATATTTTATCAATTTATTCATTGTAAATTTCAATTAATTAATTGTGATGGCTCAAGGTTTCTTGCATTTCTAAAAGTTTTTTAGATATGGCCAATTTTTTAAGCAATCGACTTTCGGGGACTAAAATGAAATTTTTCAAAAGAAGTGATTTTGAAATTATTCTGTATCAAAATAAAAGATCTAAAAATATAGGTATAAAAATTCAAACGGATTGAAAAATAGATTTTTATAACCTAAGTTATGATTTTTCAAAGATTGAAAGAATTATTTTTGTGCCCTCTAAAGTCAAACCTTCGGCTTTCGAAAGTAAGGGACAGAGATGAAAGTCCCACACTTTCGGCCACTGAACATTAACCTCCGGCCGCCAAAAGTGGGATTTCAGTATGCCCCCCTAAGCCAAAAGTTTGGCTTCCGAAATTGAGGGACAGAGACGAAAGTCCCACACTTTCGGCCGCCGAACATTGACCTTCGGCCGCCGAAAGTGAGTTTTAAGTCTACCTTCGAAGCCTAAACTTCGACTTCCAAAAGCGAGGGATAGAGACGAAAGTCCCACATGTTCGGCCGCCGAATTTTGACTTTAGGCTGTCGAAAGTCCATTTTTAAAGGATGATGTTCTTCACCTCAAATGGTTCGGCCGCCGAACTTTAGCCTTAGGCCGCCGAACCTGAGTTTTTCTGAGCACGATATAACGGTTATTTCTGAACATAAATGGCCCTATTTGCATTTACTGTACCTCCAACGGCCATATTTATGATTGAATTATAAATACAATGAGTTTTTGATATGAAAAGGTTACAACAATCATCTAAGCAAATACTTATTGAGATTACAGCTCTTTCACTCTCTCTCTCAAAACCTTGAGCTAAAGCACTAATTTCTTGAAAGCTTGTCTTGAGTTGTAATTGGTTGGATTTTTAAGAGTGAGTGAAGGTTGTCGAGTGATTCTACTGCAGTGGGTTTGGTATTGAGCAAAGAATTGCTCTTGAGTGACAAAGAGATTTGTAACGAGCAAAGGCTTGCTCTAAGATTGTAAGGGTTTTAATCTTCACCCAAAGAAGATTTGATAGTGGAGTTAAACTCTCAAGGTAGGCCTTAAGGATAGGACGTAGGCTTGAGATAACTGAACCTCTATAAATCCTTGCGTTGATTATCTTCTTCCTTATTGCCTTCTATTTTGTCTTTTTGCCTTAAAATTTTTATAAACCCAATTCACCCCCCTCTTGGGTTGCTTCAAGGGACAACACAAATTGAAATACATATTATGTTTAAGGGTGTTGATGATAATGATTATGTAAAATATTTGCAACCTTTATGACCTCCATGTTGTTAGTGATTAAAATAGGTAACATAGGCATAGTACAATTTATCTTACTATTATAACTTATATCACCCAAAATTATGTCATTGTAGGGACAATGTCCACTCTGATATATACATCAGGTGACATTTTTAGAATGGCAGGACGTTGTTGGGCACTGGATGATGATTTCATATATCCGTTAGATCCTAATCAGCATAATTCTGATAAAGTTTACAATATCATGAAATCTGAATGGTCATATAGGGTGGCTCAGTCAACAGCTTTACGTGAGGAGACTAGTTCACTAAATATTAAAGTACCAAGGAAAAAGGCGATTCATATGTCAATCGATAAAATTAATCAGCTCCGAAATGTATTATATCGTATATAAGAGGAAAATAATCGTATTAAAATACGATTAAATAGGTGGTATTTTACATCCAGAGCTGAAGATTTTAAGGCAGATGGTGATATTAATCAATATCGAATTTTTTATAATTTAGGTAATGCGCCAGAGTACCAATCCGATGTGCCACTGTCGGATGATGATTGTAACAATTGAAAAGAATATTAGAATGGTTTGTAAAATGTTAAAGTGAAAAAAGATATTTGGTACATTAATGCTTATGATCCTTATGCGTACCTTTCTTTTGTTAAGTAGGAAAAATTTTATGGGAAAATTACTTTTTAGTCCCTGAGGTATAGCGTAATTAACATATTCGTCCCTCTATTTTTAGAACCCAACGCTTTTGTCCCTGAGGTTTAATTCAGTCAAAATTAGAGGTCCCTCCGTCAAAAATGCCGTTAGTGATAGGAAAAATGACCGAATTACCCTTTCTAGAACCCAATACTTTAGTCCCTGAAATTTAATTCCTACAAATTTATAGGTCCCTCTCTCAAAGAATTGAAGGAAAAAATATATTTTTGTCCCTAAGATATTACATAATTAACATATTTGTCCTTCTATTTATTTGAATTCAATATTTTAGTCCCTAAAGTTTAATTTCGTCAAAATTCAAGGAAGAAAATCTCAAACTCAATCTCCATAAACAAATAAAAATTTTAATAAATCTAAAATTCAAATTCAGCAAAAATAATAAAAATCAAAATATATAAAATTTAAATTATTAAAAATAAAAAGTTCAAACTCAATATAAATATTTTTTGTGATGCTATTCGTCGTCGATCACTGGTAGCCATTTTAAAAATTTATTAAAATGTCTCTGATATTTTAAAAAATTTACTAGTTAGCTTTTGCGTTAATTTTAGTCGTTAAGTATTATAAAAAAAATCTAAAATTTCCATGATATGGAGTGACTAATTAGTAAATTTTTTAATAATTTGAGGGACTAATTAATTTTTTTTCTAAACTATAGGGACTAAATAGTAAAATATTTAGTGATGAAATTAATAGAGAAACTAACTAGTAGATTTTTTAAAATGTTAGGGACATTTTAATATATTTTTCAAAATTGAGGGACTAAGTAGCGAGTTTTTCCATACTATAGGGACTAAATAGTATTTTTTTTCATTTTATTATTGATAAGGGTATTTTTGGGATTATATTTATTCTCTTTCCTTTGACCAGGTGAAAATCATTGACTTAACAGAAATTTTTGATGGAGGGACCTTGAATTTTGACGGAATTAAACCTCAGGGACGAAAGTGTTGGGATTTAAAAATAGAGGGACGAATTCGTTAATTACGCTATACTCCAGGGACTAAAAAGTAATTTTTTCTAAATTTATTGATCACAATACATTCATAATACCTTCACTTTAGATAACGTAATAATACAAAGCACATACATTCCGCATATTACATTTATAACACATCTAATTGTAGATAACATAATAATATAATTATTTACCACCACAAATATTAAACTGTGATAATAGATAACATAAGGTAACAGTTACTTTTCATCAGACATCTCTTCATCAGACATCTCTTCATCAGATGCATAATTTAGATTATTCATTATATTTTTTATCTCAACTTCTGTGAGCTCACGATCCACCGCAGTTGCTTGTTCTTTTTCCAATTTATACATGTAAAACCTGCAACGACAAAGCAACAATCAATTATTTTCTTTTCGAATGATATGAAGACTCTCTTCATATGCCCTAATATTATTCCTTGTCATGTTAAGAGAATGATGTTTTATAATAGGAGCACCCAATGACTCCAAATCACTAACAAGTTTGTTTGATTCGTCAAACCTGAAACTCCACTCTCTTCTCAAACCAGCATAATATTCTCTACGATCACCATGCTTCTCTTTTTTATAGTCGTCATTGAAATTTAGAAGTAACCACACTCGACCCTCTCTATTGAATAATGAACTTCTAGTCATTCTTCTATGATCACACAATGATGCAAAATTTTCGTATTTATATACAATATGGATCACAAGCATTACATATCACTTGTACTGCACTATTACAATAATGACATTGTACTATTATCTTGCATGTGACTTATCTGATAAATACTATAAAATTATGACATGTACTATTATCTTGCATGTGATTTTTATGATACATACTATAAAATTATGATATGTACTATTACATTGCATGTGACTTTTCTAATACATACTACAAAATTATGGCATGTACTATTACATTACATGTAATTTCTCTGATACTGTAATACCCGGCTAGACTCCGGTATCGGAATTCCTACCGTCCGGTGGAATCTCGGATGTCGGAGACCTCTAGAAGGGTAGAATCATGTTTTATAAAAATGTTTTAAGGTGTTTTATGATTTTGAGTATGAAATTAAATGAGTTTTTACATGAAAAGTCCTTGGAGGAAAACCCAGGTTCGGCCGCCGAAAGTCAAGTTCGGCCGCCGAACATGCATGCGTTTTGGAGGCACGTTAGGCCCCCGAAAGCATGAGTGAGGGAAGTCCAGGTTCGGCCGCCGAACCTCATGTTCGGCCGCCGAACATGGCATGCATGCGGAGGCACATTCGGCCCCCGAACGTGGTCTGGCCAGCCACTATAAAAGGGTCCCTTAGCCGAAAACGGGCGAGCTTTTTCCCATTTTCGGCCAAGGTGAGCTCTCCGCCGTCTCTCACCCATTTTTGATGTTCTTCCTCTAAATCTTTCGAGATTTTCACTTGTTTTCACTTGGTTTTGAAGATCTAAGCTTTTGAAACAAGTTTTGGAGCTTTGGGAACTCAGGAGCTCATTTCCGTGGATCTCCAAGTTTAGGTCGTCTTCCTCTCGATCTTCAAGAGGTAAGAGCCGATCTTAAGCTCCTTATGTGTTTTAAGTAAGTTTATTGCAAGATCTATGGGTAGAAATGCATGTTAGGGGATATGTTGAACCTATGGGTTTTGATGACTTTTTGAACAATGTAGCTTGATTGTGTGTGATGGAAGTGTTGTAGATGGGGTATATGCATGTTTGAGGCCCCTAGGAACTTGTATGCATGCTTTGGTTGAAAAATATGCATGTTTGGAAGGTTTGGAGGCGAAATGTGCAAAAGGGAGCCAAGTTTCTGCCCTTCGGCAGAAACCAGGTTCGGCAGCCGAAGGTACTTTCGGCCGCCGAACATGGCTGGGGAGGCAGGCCTTTCGGCTGCCGAAGTTGCCCCCGAAAAGAGACTTTCGTCTCTGTCTGGCACTTTCGGCCGCCGAAGGTGCCGCCGAACCTAGCTGAGTTTCGTCTCTGTCCAGGACTTTCGGCCGCCGAAGGTGCCGCCGAAAGTGCCCTGTTCAGCCATTTCATGCATATTTTCTGTGATGTTTTAGGGGGTTTTTGGGGGATATATTAGAGTCATGTTTATATATGTTGGTCCCTCATTGGAGTCCACCTGTGTAGGTTCGGACCCGAGGAACCAAGGACCCCAGCAGTGAGCCAGCTGCTACAGAGTTGTCAGAGTCAGCCAGAGGTGAGTGGGACTATACTTAACCTTTTAAATTAAGAAATTAAATGTTTTTATCATGCTTCATGCATCATGATTATATTATAGGTTGTTTGCATTAGAATCACGAATTATGTTGCATTGCACTATTATTTATTGTTGATGGGGGATGGACATTGCACGACTCACTAGCCCTTTGTACGAAGTCCTGTGGTGCCCATAATAGGGCCGGGCAATACGAAGTCCTGTGGTGCCCATAATAGGGCCGGGCATGGAGCTGAGGGATTTTTGGGTCAGTCCGTCCATGATGTGAAATGTTTGTGCAGTGATGCATTCCATGATAACATGTTTTAAAGTATTCCTTTTTAGAGTTCTACTCACTGGGCATCTAGCTCACCCCTCTCCCCTAACCCCCAGATTTGCAGGTACGGGATAGATAGAGAAGGCTATGAAGAGAAAAGTCACATGTTTGTAATAGATAGATTGTGGACATGACAAATTTGTAAAATGATGTATAATTAATCAGTCTTTTTATGAATTAATGTTATTGAGGATAGAGTTGTGCTTGACCATAGTATGTTGATAATCCCATGTGTATCCCTTTTTATACATGATCTTAGAGATTTTGATGATGTTTATGTAAACCAGCTCAACACAGATTATGTTACCCCTTTGAGGGCACAGATGAGATCCCATAGAGGGATCAATGTTATGTTAATGTTTATGCACAGGTTGAGTCTGGTTGATGTTCATGGAAAGAAAAGTTTTAATTTTTATGCATGTTGTTGATCATGTATGGGATTATACAGGTTTACAGGTTTTATGTCAGGCTTGCTACGGGTCCCGGCGGCCTTAAGTCGACCCGGATCCTAGCGCCGGTAGCGGTCCGATTTTCGGGTCGTTACAGATACATACTACATCTTTGGACATTAATATTACCTTGTATGTGACTTTTCTGACATATACTACAAATTTACAACATGCAATATGACATTGCAAGTGACTAGTTATGAAACATAATACCAAAAATATGATATGTACATCAGCATTGCTTGCGAATTTTCTTACACATAATAATTCTCTGAATGTGACTCTAAATATACAAATTACTTGCATGATATTACGCAACTATCGTATATGGAAGTATCTAATAAAATTGCATGTTACTCGTACTTATGTTTTTAATAAAAATTATTATCAATTTATGACATATTTGTTCATATTTTATTTCACATATATGACAGGCAGACAAAATTATCGTGATTACACGAGCCCGGGCCCTTTTGATCATTCTTTATTAACACAACAGTAGTCTCATAGATCACAGTCGATTTGGAATGAGGAAATTGAAAATGAGCCACTACATTGTAGGCGCTCTGCGAGTATTTTGAAGCAGGATTTCCACCCCCGTATTGAGGCCTATCTCAGAATTTCTGGATTTTATGGTGCTGTCATATTAGGCTTCTTTTTGTTGAATCATCATTTAATTACATCACTGGTTGAGAGATGGCGTCCAGAAACGTACACATTTATGATGCCAGTGGGAGAGTGTACAATTACTCTCCAGGACATCGGTGTTATTTTCGGCCTACCTATTGATGGAGATGTTATTATAGGTAATTCTATTATCAATTGGATGATGTACTGTCAAGATACTTTAGGACTCGTATCTCCTGCTAATATAATGCGGGGTAGCTCGTTGCCATTAAGTTGGTTAGTCGAAAATTTTAATGAGTTACCAGATGATGCTGATGAAGAAGTGGTCCAGAGATATGCCCGTGCTTACATTTTGCGGATCATTGGGGGTTCCTTATTCACTGATAGGAATCCTAGTAGGGTGAACCTAATGTTTCTGCCTCTAATTGCTAATTTACATAGAGCAGGCATGTATAGTTGGGGTTCAGCTTGTCTTGCCTGGTTATATCGGGAACTTTGTCGGGCCACTGATCCGAGAGTGTCTCAATTAGGTGGAGCCCTACACATCCTATAGATATGGGCATGGGATCGATTTATTTCAATATCACCATCTATAAATATACGAGACCCATATAATGATGCTCCACTGGAAAGTCGGTTAGTATTTTATGCTTATTATGACATTATTATGATTTGCATGTTACGCATTTATATTAAATTCTTTTGTTTTTTTTATAATAATTTCAGGTGGAGTAATGCACGACGTATCACTCAAGTCGTGACACATATCTTGACAAAAATACGCTATAAATTTGACAGAATGAGTGACCCAGAGGTATTATATGAATTATGGAATGTACTTCGATTACTATGATATTTCTAACAAATTTCTAATAAATATATTTTTTTTCATTTTAGATGGTATGGGAGCCATATTCCGATGAACTCCTTGCATCATTGCCATTATATTGCACGCAAAGACGTGACATTTAGAGAGCAGTGGTTCCCTTGATATGCTTCAACGTGGTAGAATGGCATCAACTTGATAGAGTATTGCGCCAATTCACAATGTAACAACCAATACCACATCCACCACGCCAGCTAGCTGATCTTCATAACACATCTCTATTATCATCCAATAGTAATTGGATTACAATTCATGTACGTTGGATTATCATTTGGAAAGATAGATGACAAAGGTTGGTTGAAGTAGCACCATTAGATGGGCCACTACATTATCATTCAGAGTACCTAGAATGGTAGACGAGTTTCTTGTAGATGGATATTGCATCGTGGTGCAACTATTGGCACTGTGGTAATACTTTATTATTCATTACATTTTCATATGTTTATTTTTTTTAAACATATCAATGTTTAATTATTGTTTTGCCAACAGGAGGATGGTATCGAGAATATACATTTAATTAATCGACAATTTTCTAATCTAGACACAGATCTTATTGAAGATAAACAACAACAATGTTCTATGCCATGGAGGAAAGAGAAACGAATAACAGAGATACCTCCACCACAGCCGGCACCTCGGGCGCAACTTATGCCGAATGACCCTAAAGAGTCTGTTGACCTGCCGAGGAGGCTTAAGCATAGACGTAGTTCTCGCCAAGAAGCTGATGCTGATGTTCATACCACTGTCCCGGCAAATGTCATCATTCCGACATCTGTTTCATTCCACACTCATCAATCATTTGGTGAGGTTAGACTGCCTTCAGCAGGACCTAGTGTTCCACAAGAAGGTGGATCACAATATACTACATGGACACATGGTAGTTATATGCCACCACCTCATATAACCCCGACACAGTGGTCCTTCCAGCAGATTGGTATTCAAGATAATCCATTTCAGATGCAGACCCTGATAGGTAGTACTTTTTATACTTTTGTACGACATGCTAGCTCCATTAATGCATTTTCGGCTAGACATTCTGTGGATATTCCTTCATCTAGCCTAGGAGCACAATCATTCTCTGACAATTTTGTACAGTACATATTGGGGCAGCAGTACTCCACTTTTGCATCTAATAATATCTATTTACCATCACATTACACTGCAACACAAGATCTGAGCTCATTGGCTCCTGATCTTAATATTAATCCTGCTGCTGCTGAAGGTGAGGGTACAAGTGGTGACCGTCGGCCATATATAACTCGACATCCACATGAAAAAGGGGACGTCCATGTGGCACAGCAGGACATTTGGGACATCATTAGCATTATTTTTTTTACTTTGTCATTTGTAATTATATTGCTTTATTTTTACTACATTCCATAACTTTTAATTATTTATTTATATGTAATTTTTTTAAATTTTTATGGTTCATAAATATTTTATTTATTTATTTATAAATATGATTCTAATAAAAATAATAAATTCTATGGATAAATATAAAATATATGTTATTATTTTCAAAATATAGATAATTATGATGTTATATTTAAATAAATATAATTATAATGTTATATTTACACATACTTTTAATTATTAAAATAAATTCATATATTATTATGTTAAATTTTATTTATATTAAAATTAATATGATTTTTATAATTATATATATTTAATATATAAATAAATAAAATTAATATAATATATATTAAACAAACCCTAATATTACCACACTAATACGAAAAAATTGATTGAGATGTCGGGAAATTGTGGAAATTGATTGCAATCATACCGTAGAATTTTCTATTTTAAAAAAAAATTAAATAAAATTCTACACTTCACTTTTATAGAATTTTTGTATTTAAAAAAAAATTCTTTTTGGGTCAACGGCTCTCTATGGTACTTTTTAGGTACCATAGAGTCTACCGCACTTATAACGTGTGGTAGAGAAATAATTTACGCTGATTCAGAAAAATTTTTTTCTGCGGACCAGAATTTAAGAAATAATTTTTTTTAACTCTTATTTTGTGAAAAAACCTAATTAGTTGCATCATGATAAGGACTCTAATGAGAAAATGGTCGCATAGCAAATTTGCAAGGGACTTGACTAGAACTTTCTTTTCTTATTTGAGAGTTTAAGAGTTTTTTTTTTTCAATTAATTTGCTTGGTTGTTGGATTTTTTAGCTCTCTTTCTGCTCCTATTGCCGTGCCTCCACCAGTGCAGTCGTAGCACAGCCTCTGCCATCAGGCGCAACAATAAAGCCTTGTGGTGAATGTGACTAATTATAGAGGAGAATGAGCGAGGGCACAGTTGACTGCAATGCCTGCGGTTGGTGAGGAGGAAATGCATTGGGACATTGGGCCGAGGTTGATTTTGTTTAGTAGGGCCACAGCTCTTGAGGGCAGTTTTGCATCCTCCTTCATCAGCTGGCAATTGCGAGCACTTGCATGTTAATCAATGTGATCCATTGATTCATTGGAAATATGAGATCATCTTAAATTTGATAAAAGTTAGATACTAAACAATAAATCATCCAATAATAAAATCTTACGTTCGTACAAACCAAATCTCAGTAATTTATCTTGTCTTCTTGCTAAAGGGTATCCTAGTAATCTTCTTCTCCAATAATGCACATTCTTGTTCATGTCTTAATACCTATCAACTTCATTCTTCGTTAGCAGTGAGCTCATCTATGACTACGAGATGATAATAACAGAAAACGATAAATTCCGTTCTGTCCACAAAGATTGCAAAACAACTCACCATCAATGCAAACTTCGTCTGCTTCATAGCTCTTAACTCATTGATTTGACCTCGTGGGTCGTCATTTCTCGCAAGTATCTCCACCAAATTTTCAGTTTTAACCCAAGCTTTGTCTACTTGCAAGCAATTCAACTGCTCACATGGTGAAATCAAGAAAAACAACAATTCTTTAGTTACTGACAAACTTTGCTTCATTATTTTGCACCTTTCTTGCACATAACCAGATATTCTTAGATGGAGATTCTTGGCTAGCAAATGAAAAAATAGGAAACTGGCAAAGACCCACTTCGGAATTAGTACAAAAACCTAGAGGGCATGAAGAAGAATCTAATTTCGTCCCACAGTTTAGGCACATTTCCTAGCCCAGGAGGAGCAGGGAACTATCACGACAAGGGATGGAGCTCAGAGCGAGTACCGCATCCATCAGTGAGCAGCAGGAAGCAAATCACTGCCTTGACCCCTTTTTACAGTGGCAGGACAACGCCTTCCAAGTGGGAAGATGCTGAGAGGTGGATATGTAGCCCAGTTCTGGGCTATGGCGTTGCCCAATACTCACAGTGTCAGCCTCAGAGGCGTCCCAAATCCAAGAGTGGACCCATTGTGCCTCCTGGGATTGCATACTATTCTAATTATTCGCCTTCACTGCAGGTTCTTGATAGTGCCTCTGTGAGAAATTTCATAGCTCATTCTCCATTTTCGACTGGAGTTTTGATGCCTAAAGGAGTTGGTATTCATAATGAAGGTGGTATTGGTGGGCGAGCTATTGTGGGACGTTCGTCTGGTGGACCTGGTTGGTCAGATTTGGCTAGCGAGTGTTCATCACCCAATTCTCAAGGTATGATAAAATTTTCCTCCCTGCTTATTCACATCAGGTAATTATTTTTTTAGGTATTTGATCAATTGACTGAGAACTAAAACTTGTAGAGATGCTTTTCATGGGTCTATAGCTTGCTATGTCTAATTAGCATGGTAGGAAAAACCTAGCCAACTGATATTGTACTTAATGACCTCTTTTGAGCTTAAAATGATTTTGCATGACAAGGTATTTTTTTCATCTAAACCATTCGGAATCTGAAAACGTCCAGACAGAAATATAGTTTTTAAATTAAATTGTGAATTAGTAGATATTGCCAAAGAGAGTGGTGATGCTATATGCAAAAAGGAAAGACTCATAGAATGGCGGAGACAAATATAACTTTTACACATTTTTTTTAACCAATGAATAGAATGTATATAAACACCAATGAATAGGATCTATATAAACATATAGACTCATAGAGCTATATAAACCCATTGGCCCGACTAACTTGAAATCCAGTCAGGAAGGTCTGCTAAAAAGGTAAAACGCTTCTTTCCAAGTTAAGACTATTGGTTAGAGGAGAAAAGACTCGTATTTTATCTCATCTCACCACTTGAGATGCATAACAGGGTTATTTAATTAATGTTAGATGCCCATATTAGTTTCCATGATCCAAGCAAGAATCTGACCATGTTGGTGTGTCCACTACACTTCAGTAGAAGTACTGGCAAATTGTAGACGAGGTAAAAAAGAAAATGCTAGGCATTAAACCAATACTGAAGATGTCCAGAAATTGTTTGAGACAAATAGTGAAGATGTTTTCTGAGTGTGTCGACACTGTTGAAGCAATTAGTAATATAGCTTTGTTTTTATTATTTGAGAAGAAAATCCCAAAGCATTGATTGGGAGCACATACTGAGTTTTGCTCCTCAGCTTCTATGGATGTCATGTACAAGAAGTTCCGTTGGAATATCATATGTTCTACACTAACTCTCTGATATTAGCTGATGAATGTTAAATGAAATGTGCAGATGAGAAGCTTGATAACATCAATGATGCAGAAAACGAAATTGCTCGTGTCATTTCAAGGAGGGATATGGCAACACAGATGAGCCCTGAGGGTAGCGTCAGCTTATCTCCCATAGGGAGGTCCTCCTCTCCTCCCTCTGTCCCTCCTTTACAACAAAGTGAGAATGAGCATCCTGCTAAATTGGAAATCAGAGAGGTGCAAGTAGACAAAAAAGCCACCCTGATCAGTAGACCTGCAAAGCGTGGTTCTTGCACAAGTAAAAAAGGGTGGCCAGGAGTTCAGGACGCTTATCAAAATGCTACAGATGCTCACGTTTCGTCTTGGGATGTTCCAGATGCATCATCAGACTTTCCCAAGTAAGTTTTGTTGTGACTCTTTTTTTTTTTTTTTTTTTTGGATTCAGAAGTGAACATTAATTCTTCTTGCCAAAGGAACTTCACCAAATATTATTATCAATTGTTAATGCAGGTTGCAAAGGGAGGAAGCCAAGATCACAGCATGGGAGAACTTGCAGAAGGCTAAAGCAGAGGCAGCAATACGAAAACTTGAGGTTATATGCATCCTACGATTATGTGGTTATGTCTCTTTCTTATCAAGAAATTTTTTTGGGAATGTTTCTTAGAATTTTACCATCCTTTCTGTGTGCCTGCCAGTGGTTTGCAATTTTCTTTTTCGATTTTTCCATTTTTCACACAAATTACTGTAGTTTACTCAATATCATAAGATCTCTCTCCTTGTTTCGCAGATGAAACTGGAAAAGAAGAGATCATCATCAATGGACAATATTTTGAATAAGCTGAGAATGGCTCAGATCAAAGCTCAGGAAATGAGAAGCGCAATATCAGATGCACAGGGTCATCAAATTCCAAAGACACCCCACAAGATTTCTTTCTTTCACAGGCATGCAAGGTTGAGTGTCTTGAGCAGTTGCTTCACTCACATTGGAGCAAGGTAGCTCTTTCCGTGGTGATTCCGAGTTCAAATTTTGCACTAGCCTGCTATTATTTTAATGCAGAAATTTGTAGCATTATAAGATATTTTACAGAATGAATCACCTTGTAAATCATGAGATTAAACAATTGGCACCGTGTATACGAAGCATCACCTCAGACCTCAGTCCGTGTCCTCTGATATTAGTCTGAATTTTCTTATATATTTCTGTCCTTTGTTTGATACCATGAACAGTCTCCAGGAGCATATGCTGAACCAAATTCAAACTATGACGCTTCAACACAAGCCATATTCCATTTACTTTTTGCCAGGAAATGCTTAGTCAAACCTGTTCATTTTTCCATGTATCATCCGAAATAATTATTTCTCTAAACCTTGTAAAGGTCACCCGTGGGTTAAAACGGAAAAGCAAATCCAAACCTTCTGTTTTAGCCAACAAAGCACTTGCTCCAACAGAAGAGTTTTTTTTTTTTTTTTTAATCAAAAGCAGCTAAATCAACAATTTCAAACACAATCTGAAATGATTTTCTTGTGATAAAAAAACCAATAGAATAATGAATATCTAACTTACAACATGGAGGAAGTCGCATTGGCAGTCGAAAACTTAGTCCATCCCAAAGCCACAGGTGAATCATAATCCCTGGCTGTATTCCTACACAGCCAATTTGCCACCAAAACTAACATTCTGAACATGACATTGAAAATGGAGGTACAAGGAAGTTACGAGTGCAGCATCTCCATAACTAAAAGAAAAAAAATCATTTATATAAAAAATGTTCAATGATTATTCTACTATAAGAAACACCATATCACAAAGCCTTTGCAATCCCAATTCTCCATGGCCACATCTCTTAACTTAGTATGGCCTATACCTCCAATCTGCTCTGGAAGGTCTTGCACTACCCATTCCATAACCCCACTGCAAAGCAAAGAATTAAATCATATAACAGCTGGGACCATAAAAATGTTTGAAGAAGTCATTCTTTTCAAGAAATGGACAACAGAAATTACATGTATTCAAATTTCCAATTTTCAGCTATAGTGCAACTATATATACTCACATCATCAAAATCCAGGCTTCCATACATCCTACCAAAGTTGCGCATAGGACCACCATAACCCCCAAAAGAGGGAGCAGCATTCATCATGAAATTTCCACTTGGGCCAGCATCATCAATAGGTGTTGCTGAATCTATTGCTACCTGCACAGCAAGAGAATATAAAGCAAGGGTGTAACATAAATAACAACAAATTCATAATTAAAGCTAGTGCTTCTCCAAGCGGGAAAAACGTGTCATCCTAGTTGCTTATGGCACACACCAGGTTCACATATAGGAAAGCAAACCATGTGAAATACAGAGCAATCTTTATGAAGCATACTTGCCTAATATCCCTATCACACAAAACAAAAATAAAATTCTAGTTCAATGGACACAGAACAGGAGGGAGGATCTAATAAGAAAAAGTACACTATAAATCTGAATGAACATCTTATGGTTAAAAAACTTCTGGAGTAAGGATCTCATTCTGCATGTGTCTTCCCTATGCTACACAGTCAACAAGTTTCCAAAGAACAGTTTACTAACCAATTTCTGAGATAGATGAAGTTTTATCTAATACCTGATGTCCACAAATCTCATGAGACCTTCGAGAAACACGATCTGCTACACCATCTTCAGCAAATGTTACAAATCCAAAACCTCTATGGCCAGATCTCTTAGGATCCTACTCAATAAGCATTAAAATGTTTATCAAGTCAACTTGAGCAATGTCTATCACTGGATAATAGCAAGACTAACATCTTACCTTTGGAACATAAACATCTAATATATGACCAAATCTACCGAAATACAGGCGCAAATCTTCAGCAGTTGCTTCCTGAGGAAGCCTGCCAACAAAAATCTTTTTGCCCATTCCTCTAGCAGGTTCCCCTGTTAATGCAACCAGTTCAATAATGATAGGTTTCTTGATTAATTGCACATACACCTACCTAAAGTGGTACTTACTTCCATACATTGGACCTGGATGGTCATACAAGGTAGGAGCACCAAGTGCAGCATATCTAGTAGCTGCAGAGATATAAGCATTGTATGCACCGTATCCAACATGTGCCATTCTTCCAACTGGCCTGAAATCATCTTCCTGGCAATGAAATATCGTACAGTTGACATTAACTCACAAGTATCAAAATAATAAACTTCAAATCTTGAGTTTACAAGACAATTAAAATATGTTTCAAATTAGATGTGCCATTTAGTAATGTAGCCCCAACTTAGTTAAATAAGCACAGTTAATAGAGAAAAGAGTAGCTCTTCCACAACTTGCCTTGGGTGTTGCTCGATCTACAACTACAGTAGAACCTCCCAGTTCATGAGTATCAACCATCAAACTATCCACAGAATCTGCACCAAGGAAGTCTCGATCATATTTAATGTACTTTGACACTTAGTTTTGAATTAGTAATATTTATCAATTGTTGAAGATAATGCTAGAGAATTACTAAGGCTTGCAAACAATAAATGGATCTTAACAAAGCAATTGTCAATATCTGCTTACAAAGAGAAGCCATCTAACAACCATAAACTGACAGTAAGAAGACTATAAAATAAAGCATTCAATCAATAACCTGGAAGGCAGTTGAAAAAATTTATATCCATTTTTATAAAGGTGAAGTGTGTAGAAAAAAAGACAATTGTGCAAACAAGAAAATATGAAAAGGACATAAATAAGCTGAAAGCCTGTGAGTCCATAAAAAATTAGCAACGGTGACATTACTTGAATATTGCAGCACGAATAACAAGAAGGGACCTAGGTGGTCTCACCTGCACTAGAAAATGTGATAAATCCAATTCCACGATGTGTTTTTGAGCTATGATCCTGCATAACTCAGTCGAAAAGATTTTAATATTCCTAAATAAATCATTAGTTTATTAGTATGCACAAATGAAAGCATGACCATTTATACATTCATTTTATAAATTCAGATCTATATTGCTCACACACAGAGACACTGATTTAAGTAGAAGATGAGCTCACCTTTGGCATGTACAGATCTATTATATCGCCATATTTCTCAAAATGACTGCAAAATCAAGTTCAAAGTGAACTGTATTATTTCAGAAGTCCAAGAATATTTTCTAGAAAGAAGAGGAAAATGAATATACAAGAATTTGTCGGCCATCATCATATTCAATGACCTTCGAAAGGCTGCTTCAGTCACAGATGGTGGAATCCTTGCCACAAATATCCTTGTCACTTTCTTTGCAGGTGCTCTCATCTCCTCCTGCCAAAAGGAAAAAGAAAATAAAACAAACATGAATGCAAACCTTAACTCCTAGGATGCACCTATAATTCAAAATCATATGCACTATGGAGAACAAAGTGAAGCTTTGAATCATAGATTGATCGAACCAAATATATATTTTAAAATTTTAAGGCACAACCTTTGGTGTGGCCACTTTAACTTCCAGCATTCTATTTCCAAGAAAGTGTTCACTTGATAATGCATTCTGCAGCCAACAAAAAGTCAAGCATGATAGGTTATGCTAAAAAATAGTGAACTACTAATTACAAATGAGTTCAAGTCTCTGCGAAACAAAACACTTTAAAGGTGAAGATAATAATAATTAGAGTTTCAATGTCGTGATCGCAGTGGTTTGCTGTTACCTTTGCATCTTCAGCTGATGCAAACGTTACGTATCCAAACCCCCGTGAGCGACCTGATGACCGCTCCTAAAAAGTGGAAAAAGTACAGCAAGAGAAAAATCAAGAAAGGAGACAAAATGAAAAGTTAACATTGAGTAACTGCAAAAAATCTTGCATTTTAATTCAAGTAAGCTGATAAGAAAGGAAATATTATTGCATATTGCAGCAGAAAAATAAGTGCTGTCCTCAAATGTTTCCTTCTGAACCAAAGTTGTTATCTATCCCATATTAACCTCTCCCACACCATCTATCACTAAAAAGGGTGTTAAATATTGTGCGTTTATGTAAGCATATAATATCTATATAATGGGTCATTATGGGGGGCAATCATGTTCTAAATATAAAAATTGAACTGGAATGAAATGACCACCACTACTGCAAATTATTTTACAAAATTAACAAAATGAATGATATTACCATTTAATGAAGAATCTAATGGAATATCACTACAATCATGTTTTATTTCTAATGAAATTAAAAAGAGACGGAAATAATTTGATATAAACAGTTATTCGAAAAGTATACATTTTTTTTAAATGAATGGATGGACTATGATATTAAATTATTACATCTTCTCCAAACTTGCTTTAAGCTTAAGCTCAAGCTTTTGAAAGGATAATTTAGCCATTTCAACACAGCAAACATCTTAGCCTAAAATGCAAGCGCCAAATTTGTCAACATGAGATTTAAGTTTATGAAGCTTTAAATCCATGGTGAAAATGGGACAAGAAATGGATAAAAGCAGGAAATAAGCATTTGAAATTTATCCAGAGGAGTATCAAAATGTAAAACTTTAACAGCAGAGCATTCTAGTACAAATCCAGGAACTAAGGCACAAAAGAATACAGACAAAAGAACTTTAACCAAACAAACCTAAGTAGGAAAGCGGAAATAAAGCACAACCAAACATCGATCTTGAATATTTTCAACAGCAAATAGAGGAGAGGACAAAAGCGCCAACCTTCATGACAATACAATCTTCCAATTCTCCAAATTTGCTCATATATTCCCTCAAACCCTCTGTATCCACCTCCCACGGAATACCCAAAACCTACAATTCAATTGCACAAAATATAGTTCAAAAAAATGGGAAGAAAGGGGGCTTTAGTTAGATATCTATCTAAAATGGGAACAAGTTATATGCGTGTAAAATAAAGAGAAAATAACTAACCACAAGCTTTCGTTCCATCTGAAACTCGAAGAATCTTGCTATAAGCGAAAAAGGGATGAAGATCGCGAAACCCTAACACTCAAATTGGTTCGGAACCGCTCTCTTAGCTCTAGCAGACTCACAAAACTCTCTCTATCTCTCTCACACTCCTGGTCGCCCCCTGCACATAACAAGTACATCTCTTTCTCACAAACAAACATCATCAAATTCCAAATGAAACTCATCATTCCTCTACGAATTTTAAATTTTTTCTCAAATGACTCAAAGAAAACAAAGAAAATTTGATAAGTTAGTCGATAATCACAGGGATTTTGCACACTCACTCACCTTTCGATCTCTGGGAATTTAAAACCCTAGTACGGATCTCCCCTCTCTCCCTCAACCTCGCTCGCTCGCTCGCTCGCTTCCTTCCCAGCCTATATATCTATGAAGGTCTCTCTAGCTCGCAAACGCCAGACCGTCTGACATCGGGGCAGTCCATTTGCAGTTTTTATGACAACTCCAATAAGAGAAAATCCGGAGGGACCAAATCACCAAAATGCCCAACGGTTACTGTATTTTTCTTTCCTTTTCTTTTCTTTTCTTTTCTTTTCTTTTCTTCTTTTTAATTAACTATTTTAGTCCCATTTTAATACCATTGTAACATCTGTTATTTTATAAAATTAAAATATTTAATATTTTTGTTAAATAGATATTCAATTTATTATAATCTTCATCTAAGAGACTAACTAATTATTCCATTTAATGGATTAATTTTTTTCTTTAATAAAAATATTAAAGATTTAGTTTCATCAATATATGAACACTTTAACTAAATAATTTTGAAATAACAACTAAATAATTAATTTTAATAAAAGAAACATGAAAAAGCAACACAAATTCATATAAGCAGCCCAATAGATAAGTTCACCATGTAACCTACAATCCAAATCTTTCGATCCAAGCAAATATTCTGAAAAAATTAAATATGGATGACACAATACACAACGAGAGAAAGGTCACCTCAAAAGATTTGGAAGGAATCACAAACTTGAAGTTACTATTTGACAAGCTAAAATTGATCATTTTCTATCAACTAAACCTAGACAATAGATTACAAAAAGAAATCAAATGCACATACCCAAATAGGCATGTAAAGAAAAATAGGGCAAAACAAATATTTGAACTATAATTTTTTCATATTACATCTCCAGAAATATGAGGAGACAGATTTCTGGCCATCTCACTCTTTTGTAGGCTCTAACAGACAAAAAGTTTTATATCTTATCTATAAACATGTGAGATAAACATCTGTGAGATATCCATCTATCACTGAAGTTTCTACATAAATTGAGAACAACTTTTGGAATGGAAAAGCTACATTTGCATGCATAAACCCCACACAACAACAAGATGAACTAATAGAAGCAAAAAAAAAAGATAGGTAATAGCAAATCTAAACACACCTCTTATACGTTAAACAGTTAGATCTAAAAAAAATACCAATAAAAAACTATTTACCCTTACTTGGTAATTGAAGAGGGAACTCACATTTTGAGTGGAGGAAAAAGAGCCTTCCCCTAAAGTCGCTTGCTAGCGAGAACTAAGGAGCCTTGCTCCTAGCAAAAGACAAAAAAAAAAAAGGCTAAAATAGAGATAAACGAGACAATCAAAATTTGAATTTAATTTTGGACAAAGTTGTGAGTGAGAAAAGAAAGAAAAAAAGGCTGAATTAAAGGATTTTTTTATACTGGAAAGCTACACCCTTGACCAAACCTGTAATCCAAGGCGATAAGGAGATAAGATATATTTTGTCACCTAAGCAAGGATAAGATAAGATCAGTTTCAAATGGGATCAAGTTGAATCAAACTCAATCACATTAGGATGGAGATAAGATTAGGATAGAGATAAGATAAGAATAATATATTTTATTTTAAATTATTAAATTTTATCTTTTTGTGCCTATATAAAGGCTCCTAGCATTAAACCTAGGGAGATATATATTCTACCTCTCTCCCCTTTCCTCTCTTGCTGCCCCCACCTTCTTCTTCATCTTCTTATTTTGCTTAGTTGTTATAATTTTATTATGGCCATGAGTGACTAAACAATTATTTTTCAGTTGAAGGTTAAATTAAATTGAGGTTTGTTGAAGTTGTGAGGTTATGCATTTTAATTCTTTTCATCTTATTTATATTTTCTATTAATTTCTGAATTCAAGAAACACCACCCCATTGTTGTTTTCTTGAGAATTCAAGGGACCCATTGAATATCTTGGGAAGACAACATATTGCTAATTAATTTAATTAAATCTGTAATTATTTAATTGGATTAATAACAAACAACAATTAATATATTAGTTTATATTAAGAAATTAGTAGATTTGATTTAAATAAAACGAATGTTTTTGTTGATCAAGTTTGGGTTCTTCTCTCTTAATGCAATTGACTAATTAAATTTACACGCGTGTTGAGCTTGTTAGTTAACTAGGAATTAATTTAAACGCGAAACAGGAAGAATTTGTGGGATTCGCGTGTTTGACCACTATAACCAAACAATAGATAATAATATAAAATATTTTTTTTCTAACCAATGATCAACTGCAAAATGCATCAATTTGATTACCTTCAGCTCAAAATTTTAACTATTTATTTGTTTCTCAAGTTTCAATTGCATTATTTATTATTATTATTTTCTTTTAAATTTATTTTTATTGGTTTGTCCAAGACACAACCACTTTCATAAAAAAATTCTCTTCTTCTCACTTTTCGTATCTAACTATTTTTCTATTTCAAATTGATCATTTAAATTAAACAGAATTGAGGTCTCTGTGGGATCGATACTGTAACGACCCCAAAATGGACCGTCACCGGCGCTAGAATTCAGGTCGGCTTAAGGCCGCCAGAACCCGTAGCAAGCCTGCTATACTCTCTGTGTACCTGTAAATCTCATACATGATCATACATTTTCTGTGAAAATAAAAACTCTTTTCTCTGTATCAAGGCTTAACATGTGCATGCACTATCTCTATACTCTGTACCCCTGACTAGAGCTTGCTCTAGATGGGTTAACTCATACCTGTTAAGCCTGGTTTTTCACATACTCTGTAAAACATATACATATACAGATCATGTACATAACAAAAGATTTACAACTCAAACATCAGTCAAGCACATTTCTAACTTTATACACAACTATTACATCTCTTGAATATTACATGTCCACTCTAAGCTATTACAAATCTCTTTATTCTTTCTATATTCAGCTGATCTCCTCTGTACACTGTACACGGAACCTGCAAGACTGGGGTTAAGGGAGTGGGATGAGCTCTATAGCCCAGTGAGTAGAATAGTAAAACATATCATTAAAATATGATCTCATGGAATGCATCATATCACAGACAATCCACATCAAGGGTAAACCTGTCACCACATAGTCCCGGTAACTCTGCCGTGCTAGGGCGTAGAATCGAGCACCTGGTCTTCCTGTCATATATGTATATGTGTATATAACACCTATGTACTTACCATTGCCAGGGCGTAGTCAAAGGCTCCTGGACTTTACTATACCTGCCAGGGCGTAGTTAAAGGCTCCTGGACTTCTCTATACCTGCCAGGGCGTAGTCAAAGGCTCCAGGACTTCTCTCAGAGACTATTGGATCATTCAGCATTCACCCATATCAACAAATAACTATGCAATGTAACATATTCGTGGAGTCTAATGCAAACAACCTACTGTATACTCATGATGCATGAACTATGCTAACAGCATTTCATTTTTCAAGTAAAAACATTAAGTGTAGTTCCACTCACCTCTGGCTATCTGGACTGACTCTGCAGGCTCTGAAAACTCTGGAGCAGTACTCATTGCTGCTCTCTCTGGTTCCTCTGGTCTGTGTAAGCACAGATAAACTCAAATGAGGGACCAAACTAACTCAAGAACAACTCTATTAAACTCCCCAAGAATCCCTTTAAACTCACTCTAACATCCATGCAAAGCATGCAAAGGAAAGCTGGACAGGACACTTTCGGCGACAGGTTCGGCGGCCGAAAGTCCTCTCCAGAGACGAAACTCATGCACCTTCGGCGGCCGAAGCTCTACTTTCGGCAGCCGAACCCTTTCGGGGGCAAGTTTCGGGGGCTGAAAGGCACTCCAGAGACGAAAGTCTCTAACCTTCGGCGGCACCTTCGGCGGCCGAACTCCCCTCCAGAGCCGAAAGTCCAAAAGCTCGGGGGCAAGCTTGGGCAGCCGAAGCTACCTCCTCATGGGTTCGGCGGCCGAATGTACCTTCGACGGCCGAACCTGAGTTCATCCGCAAGGCAGAAACTTACTCTGCCTCTCACCAAAAGCACAAAACGCTCTCAAACTCAAACACCTCAATTCCTCAACTTGCATACACCCAAGTATATGCTCAAAGGGGTCAAAAACTACCTTAAAACCCCAACAACACAATCACATAATACAGAAACAAGCTTTGCTCACAAAAATATCAAAAACACTCTCCTTTAACCCTATTCATGCAACTCTCCCCCAAAACCTCAAAAATCTTTCAGAAAACATAAAAACAAGCTCAGGATCTTCACTTACCTCTTGAAACCAAGAAGATGAATGATCCTAACGTGAAGTGTTAGAGCAACTCTCCTTCAAACTCTCCAAACTTCAAAATTCAAGTTTCTAACTCAAACCCTTCAAAGAAACATAAAAATCAATCAAATCTTTGCATGATTTAATGAAAACATGAAGAAAACTCTCAAAAGGACAGGGTCTCACCTCAGCAGGTCAAAGAAACGGTGATCTTATCGTTTCAACCGACTGAGGGCCTTTTATAGGTGGCTGGCCAGACCACCTTCGGCGGCCACACGTGAAACCGAAAGCCATGCATGTTCGGCGGCCGAACCTCAACTTCGGCGGCCGAACCTGGCTTTTCTGCCTTGGTTCATTTCACTCAAAAACTCATTTCCTTATGCTTTAAAACTATTAAACATACCAAAACATATTAGAAAAACATAAATCTAACCCTTCTAGAGACTTCCGGCATCCGAAACTCCATCGAAAAGTAGAATTCCGATGCCGGACTCTAGCCGGGTATTACATTCTCCCCCCCTTAAGAACATTCGTCCTCAAATGTTCCTAAAACAAACAACTAACACATAAAAAGGAGGATACTAACCTCAAAACAAATATGGATACTGCTGGAGCATAGACTCCCGCGTCTCCCAGGTGCATTCTTCTAGATTATGGTGGTTCCACAGAACTTTCACCATCGGAATCTCTTTGTTCCTTAGCTGTCTGATCTGTGTGTCCAGAATCCGCACTGGCTGCTCTATATAGGTGAGATCTCCAAGAATCTCTACATTAGGCTCACTCAGAACCTGACTCGGATCTGACACAAACTGCCGTAGCATAGAAACATAAAATACCGGGTGAATTCTCTCCATAGAAGCAGGTAAATCCAGCTTATACGACACATTCCCGAGCCTCTACAAGATCTCAAAGGGTCCAATGTATCGTGGAGCTAACTTACCTTTTCTTCCAAAATGAACCACTCCTTTCATTGGAGACACCTTCAGCAATACCATATTACCCTCCTGAAACTCTAACTGCTTTCTGCGAATGTCTGCATAACTTTTCTGTCTGCTCTGCGCTGTTCTGATTCTCTCTCTGATCATAGGCACCACTCTACTGGTAATCTCTACTAACTCTGGTCCTGCAAGAGCCTTCTCTCCTATTTCTTCCCAGCAAACAGGGGATCTGCACTTTCTCCCATACAAAGCTTCATAAGGAGCCATCCCTATGCTAGCATGATGGCTGTTATTGTAGGCAAACTCCACCAAAGGTAGATGCTGCCTCCAAGAACCGCCAAAGTCTAACACACACAATCGAAGCATATCCTCTATGGTCTGGATGGTCCTCTCTGACTGTCCATCAGTCTGTGGATGGAAAGCAGTGCTAAAATTCAATCTCGTGCCCATCGCACTCTGCAGACTTCGCCAAAATCTGGAGGTAAACTGAGGTCCTCTGTCTGAGACTATAGACACTAGAACTCCATGTAATCTCACTATCTCATCCAGATAGACCTGTGCCAACTTATCCACAGAATAGTTACTCCGAACTGGAAGAAAATGAGCAGATTTCATGAGTCTGTCCACAATCACCCATATAGAGTCTATCCTGTTGGACGCTGCCGGTAAGCCCACTACAAAATCCATGGCTATGTTCTCCCATTTCCACTCGGGAATCGGCAGTGGGTTAAGCATTCCAGCAGGTTTTTGATGCTCTCGTTTCACCCTTTGACAAACCTCACAGGTTGTTACGAACTGCGCCACTTCTTTCTTCATGGCTGGCCACCAATAGACCCTTTTCAGATCCTGATACATCTTGGTGGCTCCTGGGTGAATACTATACCTCGCATTATGAGCTTCCCTCATAATGTCTTCCTTCACACTGCTCCTATCTGGTACACAAAGTCGACTCCTACAACGGAGGATCCCTTTGCTGTCAAATCTGAACTCTGCACTGTTGCCTGACTGAACAGTCCTGGCAATTTTCATCAATTCAGGGTCTTCATGCTGTTTCTGAGCTATCTGCTCCAGAAACACAGGTGTCACTCTCATCTGTGCTATCAACGCACCTGTACCAGACAACTCTAGCTGTAATCCTTCTTCTAAGAGCTTGTAAAGCTCCATCACGACTGGTCTCCGCTCTGCTGCTATATGGGATAAACTACCTAGTGACTTCCAGCTTAGGGCGTCTGCCACAACATTCGCCTTACCCGGATGATACTGGATCTTACAATCATAATCACTGAGCAATTCTACCCATCTTCTCTGCCTCAAATTCAGCTCTCTCTAACTCAAGATGTACTGTAAACTCTCATGATCGGTGAAGATCTCGCATTTAACCCCATAGAGGTAATGCCGCCACATCTTGAGTGCAAAAATAACTGCTGCCATCTCTAGTTCATGGGTGGGGTAATTCAACTCGTGCTTCTTCAACTGTCTAGAAGCATAAGCAATCACCCTATCCTGCTGCATCAAAACACAACCCAATCCCACTCGAGACGCATCACAGAACACTGTGAAATCCTCATTACTGACAGGCAGAGCTAACACTGGAGCTGTTGTCAATCTCCTCTTGAGCTCCTCAAAGCTCTCTTCGCACTGGTCTGACCAGACAAACTTCTGGTTCTTTTGAGTCAGTTTGGTCATAGGAGCCGCTATCTTGGAGAAGTCCTGAACAAACCTCCTGTAGTAACCTGCCAGTCCCAGAAAGCTTTTAATCTCAGTCACTGTAGTGGGTCTGGGCCAGTTAGCTACAGCCTCTATCTTCTTGGGGTCTACCTCAATACCCTCTGCTGATACCACATGTCCCAAGAAGGAAATGCTCCTCAACCAAAACTCACACTTCGAGAACTTGGCATACAAACCATGCTCTCTCAGTGTCTGCAGAACTATCCTCAGATGCTGGGCATGCTCCTCTGCATCTCTGGAATACACTAAAATATCATCGATGAAAACAATGACAAAGTGATCCAGAAACTCACTGAAAACTCTATTCATGAGATCCATGAATGCTGCAGGGGCGTTAGTCAACCCGAACGGCATCACCAAGAACTCATAATGCCCATATCTGGTCCTGAAAGCTGCCTTTGGCACATCTGCCTCTCTGACTCTCAACTGATGATACCCGGATCTCAGATCTATTTTAGAGAAACAACCTGCTCCAGCTAGCTGGTCAAATAGATCATCAATCCTAGGTAGAGGATACCTATTCTTGGTAGTGACCTTGTTCAATTGTCTGTAGGCGATACAAAGTCTGAGGGATCCATCCTTCTTTCTGACAAAGAGCACTGGAGCACCCAAGGTGAGGTACTAGGGCGGATGAAATCCTTATCCACCAAGTCCTGCAACTGTTCTTTCAACTCTCTTAACTCTGTTGGCGCCATCCTGTAGGGAGGAATAGAGATAGGTCTGGTATCAGGCAGCAACTCGATTTCAAACTCTATCTCCCTACCAGGTGGTAGTTCTGGAAGTTCGTCTAGGAAAACATCTGGAAACTCTCGGACTACCGGTAGCGAAGCTGGTTCCCTAACCTGACTGTCTAGCTCTCTCACATGAGCTAGAAACCCCTGACAACCCCTCCTAAGCAAAAGACGAGCCTGAAGGGATAAAATCAAACCTCTGGGTGTACCTCTCCTGTCTCCTCTGAAGACACACTCTGACCCATCCTGGTCTCTGAGACTAACTATCTTCTCTCTGCAGTCCAAAGTAGCACTATATGCAGATAGCCAATGCATCCCTAGAATGACATCAAAATCTGTCAAGTCTAGAACCATAAGGTCAGCTGGAAGGCATCTACCCTCTATGAACACTGGACTGAAACGACAGACTGACATTGCCACTGATGGGTCGCATTTGGGTCCACTGACCCAGAGAGGATACTCTAACTCAGAACTGATCAAACCCAATCTCTCTATGGCTCTCGAAGCAATAAAGGAATGAGAAGCATCGGGGACCATTAAAGCATACACATCTAAACACCCAATGATGAGATTACCTGACACCACTGTGTTCGATGTGTTAGCCTCCTCCTGTGTCACAGTGAAAATCCGTGCTGGGGCTACTGGATTTCCACCTCGGGAACCTGCTGCTGAAGTAGAGGCTGCCCCTCTCCCTCTACCTCTGACACTACTCTGAGGCATGACTGGAGCTGCTGGCTGTACAACTGGCTGTACCACACTGCCTGAACTCATCTGCTGGGATGGTGCAAAAGTCACCTGAGGACACTCTCGAGCAATATGCCCTTCCTGTCCACATCTAAAACAAGCTGTAGATCCCAACCGACAAGCTCCTCCATGTGGTATTCCGCATCGTCTACATACTGGATAAGCTGTGCCAGAGCTTGAGCCACTACCTATTCCCAGACTAGACTTGGCTTTATTCTAGAACTTATTCTTTAACCCTTTTGCTCTATCCCATCTCTTACTGCCTAAGGTTGCTGAACTGGGGGCCTTAGAACCCGAAGCCTGTGCCTTTGACTGTTTCTGAATATTGGCACTAGCTTCCATTTTCCTGGCTGCGTCCACTATAGTGTGGAAACTCTCCTTCTCTGCTGGAAGAATCAAGGAAGCATACCTGGGATGCAGTCTCATAGTATATCTCCTTGCCTTCTTCTGATCAGTATCATAGGCCTGACCCACGTACTGAAGCAAATCCAGGAACTTATCTGTAAACTCATCAACACTCATCTCATCTGTCTGTCTCAACTGTTCGAACTCTATTACCTTCATTTCCCTCGAACTATCAGGAAAAGCCCACCCTGCAAACTCATTGGCGAACTCTCCCCACGACATACTGTTCATCCTGGGTTCCACATAATTCTTGAACCATTCTCTGGCTTTCTTGCATTTAAGTGTAAACCCTGCCATCTCAATGGCTCTACTATCATCTGCTCCCAATTCACTGGTTATCATTCTAACTGATCTGAGGTATTCAAATGGATCATCTCCCGTGTTATATTTAGGAGCATCCAATTTCAAGTACTCTGTCATTTGCACTTTACCTCCAGATGAGCTAGGTTGATGTCTGTCAACAACAGGGGCTATTGGTTCTGGTGGTGGTGGTACTGGGTCATTTAGCTCTGGGTGTGCTGCACTTGGATGGGTAGGGGAAGGTGGATACATAGGATATGGTGGGTAATAATGAGGATAAGGCATATATGGCATATATGTAGGATATGGGACAAAACTAGAGTACTCCGACATACCTCCCATCGGATACTCTGGGTCCTGCAGAAAGGCTGGATAGCCAAAACCTGAGGCCTGAGCACCTCCCTGCGACTCTCCCATACCTTCCTCAAATCTGCCTACACCCATGCTGTCATCTCTAGACTGGTCACTCTCCATAGCCTCCCTCACTTCCTCTGATCTTCCTCCCCTAGCTGTTCCCCTTCTGCTCTCGTCGACAGACCTTCTAGGGTCTATTGACGTACCTTCCCTGCTAGATCTCTGAGACCTTGCCCTCGGCAATGCAGGAGGACGAGCAGCTGTTCTCTCACTATCTGGTGGGACTCCAGTCAATCGAGCTGATCGACGAGTTCCTCTCATCTTAACTCTGGAAAACAACACATAATATAGCACTTTAGCACATAAACATCACATAGCAATAAGCAAACAGATAGGACTCAACACCCTATCCTAGTGGACATGATTTCCTATTGTGCTTGACCACTTCTAACCTCTATGAGCCCGACACTCTCTCTATAGGTCCGATCATGTGAACCTAGGGCTCTGATACCAATCTGTAACGACCCCAAAATGGACCATCACCGGCGCTAGGATTCAGGTCGGCTTAAGGCCGCCAGAACCCGTAGCAAGCCTGCTATACTCTCTGTGTACCTGTAAATCTCATACATGATCATACATTTTCTGTGAAAATAAAAACTCTTTTCTCTGTATCAAGGCTTAACCTGTGCATGCACTATCTCTGTACTCTGTACTCTGTACTCTGTACCCCTGACTAGAGCTTGCTCTAGATGGGTTAACTCATACCTGTTAAGCCTGGTTTTTCACATACTCTGTAAAACATATACATATACAGATCATGTACATAACAAAAGATTTACAACACAAACGTCACTAAGTCAAGCACATTTCTAACTTTATACACAACTATTACATCTCTTGAATATTACATGTCCACTCTAAGCTATTACAAATCTATTTATTCTTTCTGTATTCAGCTGATCTCCTCTGTACACTGTACACGGAACCTGCAAGACTGAGGTTAAGGGAGTGGGATGAGCTCTATAGCCCAGTGAGTAGAATAGTAAAACATATCATTAAAACATGATCTTATGGAATGCATCATATCACAGACAATCCACATCAAGGGTAAACCTGTCACCACATAGTCCCGGTAACTCTGCCATGCCAGGGCGTAGAATCGAGCACCTGGTCTTCCTGTCATATATGTATATGTATATATAACACCTCTGTACTTACCATTGCCAGGGCGTAGTCAAAGGCTCCTGGACTTTACTATACCTGCCAGGGCGTAGTCAAAGGCTCCTAGACTTCTCTATACCTGCCAGGGCGTAGTCAAAGGCTCCTGGACTTCTCTCAGAGACTATTGGATCATTCAACATTCACCCACATCAACAAATAACTATGCAATGTAATATATTCGTGGAGTCTAATGCAAACAACCTACTGTATACTCATGATGCATGAACTATGCTAACAGCATTTCATTTCTCAATTAAAAACATTAAGTGTAGTTCCACTCACCTCTGGCTATCTGGACTGACTCTGCAGGCTCTGAAAACTCTGGAGCAGTACTCACTGCTGCTCTCTCTGGTTCCTCTGGTCTGTGTAAGCACAGATAAACTCAAATGAGGGACCAAACTAACTCAAGAACAACTCTATTAAACTCCCCAAGAATCCCCTTAAACTCACTCTAACATCCATGCAAAGCATGCAAAGGAAAGCTGGACAGGACACTTTCGGCGGCAGGTTCGGCGGCCGAAAGTCCTCTCCAGAGACGAAACTCATGCACCTTCGGGGGCTGAAGCTCTACTTTCGGCAGCCGAACCCTTTCGGGGGCAAGTTTCGGGGGCTGAAAGGCACTCCAGAGACGAAAGTCTCTAACTTTCGGCGGCACCTTCGGCGGCCGAACTCCCCTCCAGAGTCGAAAGTCCAAAAGCTCGGGGGCAAGCTTTGGCAGCCGAAGCTACCTCCTCATGGGTTCGGCGGCCGAATGTACCTTTGGCGGCCGAACCTGAGTTCATCCGCAAGGCAGAAACTTGCTCTGCCTCTCACCAAAAGCACAAAACGCTCTCAAACTCAAACACCTCAATTCCTCAACTTGCATACACCCAAGTATATGCTCAAAGGGGTCAAAAACTACCTTAAAACCCCAACAACACAATCACATAATACAGAAACAAGCTTTGCTCACAAAAATATTCAAAACACTCTCCTTTAACCCTATTCATACAACTCTCCCCCAAAACCTCAAAAATCTTTCAGAAAACATAAAAACAAGCTCAGGATCTTCACTTACCTCTTGAAACCAAGAAGATGAACGATCCTAACGTGAAGTTTTAGAGCAACTCTCCTTCAAACTCTCCAAACTTCAAAATTCAAGTTTCTAACTCAAACCCTTCAAAGAAACATAAAAATCAATCAAATCTTTGCATGATTTAATGAAAACATGAAGAAAACTCTCAAAAGGACAGGGTCTCACCTCAGCAGGTCAAAGAAACGGTGATCTTATCGTTTCAACCGACTGAGGGCCTTTTATAGGTGGCTGGCCAGACCACCTTCGGCGGCCACACGTGAAACCGAAAGCCATGCATGTTCGGCGGCCGAACCTGAACTTCGGCGGCCGAACCTGGGTTTTCTGCCTTGATTCATTTCACTCAAAAAATCATTTCCTTATGCTTTAAAACTATGAAACATACCAAAACATATTAGAAAAACATAAATCTAACCCTTCTCGAGACTTTCGGCATCCGAAACTCCATCGGAAAGTAGAATTTCGATGCCGAACTCTAGCCGGATATTACAGATACTCACTCTCCCTATCTACAAGTTCTTATCAATTAAGAAAAGGAAAGTAAATTTTAAATTAACGGATTCAACACCCGTCAAATTTTGGCGCCGTTGCCGGGACCTTTAACAATTTGTTTTTGTTTGTATGACAAGATCTGAGAATAGCAGGATTCAGTTCGATCCACAAATCGAGAAGACTGCAAAAAGATTGAGAAAAATAACCAAGTTGCAAAAACAGGCCAATTCGGGAGCCTCTCAACCATCTGCCCGATCACCTTTGTGCACTGAAGAGACCTCATCTTCAACACCAACTGAGCCTCCAATTGACACAAACCAAAAAGACAATATGGCCGCAGGTACTACCGCTGAAGAGTAACCCCTTTGCATCACATACCTAGTACTGAATGCACCATTGGAATTACGAACATGTATGATTCATATGTTACCAAAATTCCAAGGTTTGGAGAATGATGACCCCCATCGTCATCTAAATGAGTTTTATGTGGTTTGTTCAAGCATGAGACCACAAGGTATAACTGACGAATAAATAAGGTTGGTAGCTTTCCCTTTCACTTTAATTGAATCTGCTAAGGATTGACTCTACTATTTGCCCCCAGGTTCAATCACTACTTGGGTGCAAATTAGAGACTTATTCTTAGAAAGATTTTTTCCAGCGACCAAAGCATCATCAATAAGAAAGGAAATAAGTGGAATTAAACAAAGAAAAAATGAAACTTTACATGAATATTGGGAAAGGTATAAGAAATTAATTGCAAGTTGTCCAAAACATGGAACCTGAAGAAGGTAAAACCTTAATCTCTAAAATAGCCGCTAATTCTAGACAATATGGCCAAGAAGAGAACATTCTAAGAAATGCCAATGAAGTAAGTATTGCATCTTTAAATTCTAGACAGATTTGTGTCATATCCTTCAAGAAGGAGAGCAACAGGTAAACGCCATTGGAGGATTCAATGGACAACAATTCAATGGACAACAAAGGAAGTATGACATATTTTCAAGCACTTATAATCTAGGGTGGAGAGATCATCCAAACCTTAGCTATGGGAATAGACAGCAGAACTACCAACCAAGAACCAACTATCAAGCTACAAATTCAGGTATGTCTCTAGAAGACCTTTTCAATTCCTTGCTAATAGCACTCTTGCTTTTCAACAGGAAACAAAATCGAGCATACATAATTTGGAGAATCAAATGAGCCAACTTGCTACATCAGTGAGCAAGCTGGAATCTCAAGGGAAATTGCCTTCCCAAACCATACCAAATCTAAAACAGAACATAAGTGCAATTATGCTGCGAAGTGGGAAGGAGTTAGAATCTGTCAGCTCAAAGAGGCTTGCCCAAGACAGTATGGCAGACCAAAAGGCAAAAGCAGAAATAGAGATTCTAGAAGAGAAACAACTCCATAAATCTGAGGAAGAACAATCCCTAATGCAGGTAATACATCCACCTTTTCCCGAAAGACTTCAATCAAAAAGAGAAAATGAAGAGAAAGAGATCTTGGAGATTTTTCGTAAAGTCCAGGTAAACATACCCCTTCTTGAAACCATAAAGTAAATACCCAGGTACACGAAATTTCTAAAAGACCTTTGCACTAATAAAAGAAAATTATATGGGCACGAAAAGATTAAAGTGGGGGAGAATGTGTCAGCTGTACTCCAAAGAAAAATTGCACAAAAATGTAAAGACAAAGACATGTTTGCAATATCATATAAAGTTGGAAACCTTGAAATCAAGAAGGCAATGTGTGATTTAGGAGCTTCTATAAATGTTATGCCTCTGTCATTTTATTTATCTTTGGATGCAAGTCCTTTGAAACAATTAGGAGTCACACTCCAGCTCGCCGATAGATCAATAGTTTATCCTAAAGGCGTGTTGGAGGATGTTTTGGTGCAAGTGGGGAGATTAATTTTCCCAGCTGACTTTTTTATCTTAGATATAGAAGATAACAATTCATCTAACTCTACAGATTTATTGCTAGGAAGACCATTCCTTAGCACCGCTAGAACGAAGATCGACGTGCACGAAGGCACACTTTTAATGGAGTTTGATGGAGAAGAGGTAAAGTTTAATGTCTATGATGCAATAAAGTATTCTAATGATAAATTTTCTCTTTGCAGCATAGATATAGTTGACCCTCTCGCTCAAGAAGCCTTTGAACTAAGCAAGGAAAACAAGTTGGAGATAGTTCCAACTGAGAACTTGATATTGGACTGCCTTGATAATAGTACATCTAAACTCAATGAAGAAATTGAAAAAACATTCCGCTCATTGGGCGCTTCAAGCCATAAGGCATTGAAAATTAAGTTGCAAACACTTCCTGCGCATTTGAAATATGTATTCCTAGGAAATAAGAACACACTTCCAATCATAATCTTCTCCAAGTTGAATCATTTAAAAGCAATGAAGTTAATTTGGGTGTTGAATGAATATGAAGAGAGAAGTGGATGAAACCTAACATGCCACTATCCAGCCTAGGACAATAAACAAGGGCGCTGCTTGGGAGGCAACCCAAGGTTACAGGCTTGCCCAAGCCTGTAGAGTCACAAGTAAGTTTCCTTTTAATTTTTCAGTTTTAATTAATTTATTTTTGGAGCAGATTGGACCTTCTGGGCAATTCGGGAATTTAAGGAACCTTTTGGGAGGTAAGTCATTATTTTTGTTGCTCCATAAAAAAGGTAAGTTCTGTTCTATTTCATCTTAATTTCTATCAAAAAATAAAAAAATCAAAAAAATAAAAAAAATTTAAAATAAAATAAAATATAAACTTAATTCTTTCTCTCTCCTATCATCTTCATCTTATTCTTTTCTTTTCTTTTCTTCACTGCAGATGGCCTCCTCCCGCACCACCTCCACCACGTGCCATGCGCAGCGCGCTTTCCCTCCTCGCCGGACGTAGCCTTCGCGCAAGCCTCCCTGCCAGTCGCGAGGCCCGCTCGACCTTCCTCACCGGACGCACTGCTTCCCTCGCCGGTTGTGCATCTCTCTTCGCCGATTGCAAGTCTGTCTGCACCCTTTGACGATCACGACGTCTTCGCTACTGATTGCCAGCCCAGCCGCTCCTTTCTCACCAGTCGTAGCTTCTTCTGCACTAACACTACAGCTCCACTGCCGTCAACCTCCTCGCCACCAGCAGCCACACTCCAGCGTTTGCAGATGAGATGAGTTATGATGATGAGGAGGTGAAACTTGAGATCCTGAAGCAACTCCAAGACCGAAAAATGCAATCCAACCACCTGAGTTCTATGCGACTTACTTCTCAGGGAAGCTCTCTTTGACTTACTTTTATTTTATTTTGTGGACTTTCCCGTTTGATTGAATTTTTTCCACATTGAGGACAATGTGAGGACTAAGTGTGGGGGGAGATGTGGTATGGAAATTGAAGTGTTTTTTTTTTTTTTTTTGATTGATGAGATTGATTGATGATTGATGAACATTCTGAAATTTTTGGGAATTTTTATTCTTTTTCTGCCATTTTTCTTTGAGTTTTTGGTGTTTGAGTTAGAGGCTTGTCCGAGCCTATAAACACTTGATCTGTTTTTATGATTCTCAACAGTTGCTCAGTACTTGCACTTTAAATTGTTTCTCAGATTTAATTTTTATGATTTCTAGTATTGGCATCATTTTGTTCAAAAAAAATAAAAAAATACAAAATAAATAAATAAAATTTTTTTTACAGCACTTTACTTGCCATGAGAAATTGATATGTTATTTATCATAGAATTTAAGTTCTTATACTATTTGTATGTTGGCTTAAATAGAATAAATTTATCATTGTTCATTTTGTTAAGTTTTATTTTTAAGGCTTGTTTTGAAAGCTCATGAAGTATAGTCCTTGTTTAAATAGTTAGGTAATGAATGCATGTTCTTTTAAATGAGTTGCTGCCCTTTGTTGAGAATGAATTAAAGGACATTTTCTAGACTATATGTTTATGTGAAAATTAAGGGTATCATTAAAGAAAGAAAAAATAAAAAAATAAAAAAAATCAGAAATAAATGCACTCCTATGACCCATTCCTCTAATTGCTTGATCAATTGGTTACCAAACCGATGGCCCAAATAGTGTGGTACTTAGTGACCCCTTAAGGTGATTCCGTTTGGAGAAATCGGTATTTGGGAGAGTATCACCTCTTTTGGGCCGTTTAAAAAAACTCGCCCATACCTTTTTATTAGGTAACTATGACTGGAGCTAGTAGCCACCTGAGCTTAATAACCTGGGGCAAGTGGCTCAGTAACCATTTGTTTCACGTTTACTTTATCGGTTTCAGACAAGATATAGTGGAAAGTATAAATAATAATAAACCCCAAAGTCTTTAAATCTTATTGGTCTAGTCAAGAGTTCTAAGATTCTATTCTTTCAAAAGGGCAGTTTAATATTATATGACATTCTAATATTTTATGTGCTTGAAATTGAATTGAGGACCAACTTTATGTCTTGAGAAATACGTTTTAAAAGTGAAACTTGTTGAAGTAAACTTTGGTGAAACTAAGCTATTTCTGCTATCATCCTATTGCATGACAATTTGATTCTTTGTTTTGGACAAATTAAATTTCAGATTGGTTGAGGACATGGCAGTATTTTATTGTTTCATTTTAACTTCTGTGCTTGAGGACAAGCAAAGGTGCAAGAGTGGGGGAATCTGATGAGTTGCAAAACTCACAATTTTTTTTCTAATTTAATTCCTTGATTTTACTATAATTTTGATATAAATATTTAATTTTAAATTTGAATTTAATTTTGGATAGGGTTGTGAGCAGAAGTTGAGAAAAGAAAGAAAAAAAGGCTGAATTAAAGGATTTTTTATACTGGGAGGCTATAACCTTGACCAAACCTGTAGTCCAAGACGATGAGGAGATAAGATAGATTTTACCACCTAAGCAAGGATAAGACAAGATTAGCTTCAAATGGAATCAAGTTGAATCAAACTCAATCAGATTAGGATAGAGATAAGATATGAATAATATATTTTATTTTAAATTATTAAGTTTTATCTTTTTGTGTGCCTATATAAAGGCTCCTAGCATTAAAATATATATTCTACCTCTCTCTCCTTTCCTCTCTTGTTGCCCTCACATTCTTCTCCATCTTCTTATTTTGCTTAGTTGTTATAATTTTATTATGATCATGAGTGACTAAACAATTATTTTTTAGTTGAAGGTTAAATTAAATTGAGGTTTGTTCAAGTTGTGAGGTTATGCATTTTAATTCTTTTCATCTTATTTCTATTTTCTATTAATTTCTGAATTCGAGGAACACCACGCCATTGTTGTTTTCTTGAGAATTCAAGGGGCGCATTGAATCTCTTAGGAAGACAACATATTGCTAATTAATATAATTAAATCCGTAATTATTTAATTGGGTTAATAACAAGTAGCAATTAATATATTAGTTTATATTAAGAAATTAGTAGATTTGATTTAAATAAAACGTGTGTTTTATTGATCAAGTTTGGATTCTTCTCACTTAATGCAGTTGACTAATTAAATCTACACGCGTGTTGGGATTGTTAGTTAACTAGGAATGAATTTAAGTGCGAAGCAGATTAATTTATTCATAAGGCAGAATTGGTGGGATTCGCGTGTTTGACCACTATAACCAAACAATAGATAATAATATGAAATATTTTTTTCTAACCAATGATCAACTGCAAAATACCTCAATTTGATTACTTTCAGCTGAAAGTTTTAACTATTTATTTGTTTCTCAAGTTTCAATTGCATTATTTATTATTATTATTTTCTTTTAAATTTATTTGTATTGGTTTGCCCAAGGCACAACCACTTTCATAAAAAAAATTCTCTTTGTAACGACCCGAAAATCGGACCGCTACCGGCGCTAGGGTCCGGGTCGGCTTAAGGCCGCCAAGACCCGTAGCAAGCCTGACATGCTACCTGAAAACCTGTTTAATCCCATACATGATCAACAACATACATAAAAATTGAAAACTTTTCTTTCATTCATAAGCCAAACTCAACCTGTGCATGCACTGAACATACTCAAAATCATAAACATGATCCCTCAGTGGGATCTCTTCAATGCCCCAATGGGCAAAACATCATATGTTGAGTTGGTCTACATAAACATCATAAAAAGATTGAAGATCATGTATTAAAAGGGATACCTCATACATAAAGTCAAGCACAATCTCTAATCCTCAATATCATTACATGACTGAAACTGTACTTTTACATAATATTAATACATTTATCATGTCCACACTATCTATTACATACACAAGACTTCATTACTCTTGTAAACCTCCTGGTCTACCCTGTACCTGCAATCCTGGGGAAAATTGGGGGAGGGGTGAGCTACTAGAGCCCGGTGAGCTACTAGAGCCCAGTGAGCAGAATAATAAAACATTTAAAACATATGATAACATGAAATGCATCACATCATAGCTAATCACATCAAGGATGAACTTGTCACCAATAGCCCTCTACATGGTCCAACTGTGCCAGAACGTAGAATGGGTCCTGGTCTTTCCCTTACATGTCATAACATAATAGTGTCCAACTGTGCCAGAACGTAGAATGGGTCCTGGTCTTTCTCTTACATAGTGCCAGCGAACGTAGAATGGGTCCCACTGGTCTTACATTCCGTACCGTACATATCACATCGTCACATCATAGATCGAGGGCTATGGATCATCCAACGTTCATCCACATCAACAATAAAGTGTGCAATGCAGCATATTCGTGAATTCTAATGCAAACAACCTAGTACATCTCATGGCATTCATGATGCGTGAATCATGCTAAAAAGTCCATCATTTGCTTAAAAACATAATGAAATATTCCACTCACCTCTGGGTAGCTCTGACCAGACACTGGAGCAGCTGACTCACTGCTGGGGTCCTCGGTTCCTCGGGTCCGAACCTACACAGGTGGACTCAAATGAGGGACCAAACAAACATGAACATAACTCTAAACAACTCCCCAAAAACCCCCTAAAACATCATGAAACAATCATAGAAAAACATGCAAGAAATGGCTGAACAGGGCACTTTCGGCGGCAGGTTCGGTGGCCGAAAGTCCCTCCAGAGCCGAAAGTCAGGCAGGTTCGGCGGCACCTTCGGCGGCCGAAACTCCCAGACAGAGGCGAAACTCATGCATGTTCGGCGGCACTTTCGGCTGTCGAAACTCCCAGACAGAGACGAAAGTCTCCTTTCGGGGGCAAGCTTCGGCAGCCGAAGGCTGCCTCCACAAGCATGTTCGGCGGCCGAAAGTTTCTTCGGCTGCCGAACCTGGTTTCTCCCTTAGTGGCAGAAACTCAGCTCTCCTATGCACATTTGCCTCCAAAACTACCCAAACATGCATAAACCTATTCTACAACATTCCCAATCATACACAAGCAAACATACAAGTTCCTAGGGGCATCAAACCATCAAAAACCCCAACTACAACACACAAGTAACTCACATTGTTCAAAAACACAAATAAAACCCATAAACCTAACCATGAGCTAAACATGCATTCTACCCCATAGATCGACTTAAAACTTACTTAAAACATGAAATGAGCTTAAGATCGGCTCTTACCTCGTGGAGATCGAGAGAGAGAGACGACCTAACTCGGAGATGGAAGGGGTTGAGTTCCCTTGAACCTCAAAGCTCCAAAACTTTGCTCAAAGCTTGAAAATCTTCAAAATAAGGTAAAAACTCATGAAAATCGAGTAAGATTGGAAGGAAAGAACTCAAGATCGGTGAGGGCGGCGGAGAGCTCACCTTGGCCGGAAATGGGGAAAAAGCTCGCCCGTTTTCGGCTAAGGGACCCTTTTATAGTGGCTGGCCAGGCCACGTTCGGGGGCCGAACGTGCCTCCGCATGCATGCCATATTCGGCGGCCGAACTTGAGGTTCGACGGCCGAACCTGAGTTTTCCTTCAAGGTTGTTTTCATGCAAAAACTCATTTCCATTTTACTTAAAACCATGAAATACCTTAAAACATTTTATGAAAACATGATTCTACCCTACTAGAGGCTTCCGACATCCGAGATTCCACCGAACGGTAGGAATTTCGATACCGTCTAGCCGGGTATTACACTATTCTTCTCACTTTTCGTATCAAACTATTTTTCTATTTCAAATTGGTCATTTAAATTAAACAGAATTGAAGTATCTGTGGGATCGATACTCACTCTCTCTATCTACAAGTTCTTATCAATTAAGAAAAGGAAAGTAAATAACTCACGTGCTATGTGCCCTTCCTGTCTGCACTTAAAATAAGCTGTAGTCCCAATCAGACAGACTCCTTTGTGCGGCCTTCCGCACCTCATGCATTTTAAACTGCCTGAGCCAGAGCTTGAGCCACCAAAACCCAAACTAGCCTTCAAATTCTTCCAAAACTTCTTCCTCTTCCCCCTCAGGGTTCTACCCCACTTCTTACTTTTTGTGGAGGCTGTACTCAGAGTGGAGGGATCAATCCCTCCTGAACTTGAAATTCTGGAATCCTGAGTCTGAGCATCCTCTAGAAAAACTCCCATACCTTCTTTTGGCACTCCGATTCCCAAACTGACTTCTCTTCTCTGAACCTCCAACTCTACTTCCCTCATACTAGCTGACATCCTTCTTGGAGCCATTCCTTCTCTGCTTACATCAAAAGACCTTCCAGGGTCCCTTGATGTTCCCTATCTGCTGACTCCCCACGACTGTGCTCTTGGAAAAGCAGGGGGAAAGGTGTCCATACCTTCCCTCTCAGATGGAACTCCAGTCAATTCCACAGATCGATGAGCACCTCGCATTCTGGCTCCTCTGAAGAACAACACACAAGCATGCAAACAAGCATTAGCATCATACGGTTCATATGAAAACACATGAACCTGCAACATACATAGCATACATAACATAACATACATAACATACATAACATTAATGCACATGCATAAAATCATGGCATTTCACATCATCATTCATAGAAGACAGGACTCGACATCCTATCCTAGTGGACATCATTCCTCCTATTGTGCCTGCCCTTCTATGACCTCTAAACCAACCTCTTTCCGATGTGGGATATCTCTAACCCTTGAGCAACTTTGCTCAGCACACCGTACTGATGAGGCCCTATGCTCTGATACCACTCTATAACGACCCGGAAACCGATACCCCTCTGTAACAGCCCGAACCGCTACCGGCGCTAGGATCCAAATCGGCTTAAGGCCGCCGGGACCCGTAGCAAGCCAAACATACCTCCTATCACCTGGTCAAATCCCATACATGATCAAAACTTTAACATAAGAACTTGAACATTTGATGTATATCCCGAGCCTGACCTGTATGCGACATAACTGAAAACATAAAGAAACCCCCTACTAGAGCCCTCATCAAAACTCTAGCTGGCTCAACATAACATACATCAAGCTGAAGTCACATCCAAAGAACTAGAACCTAACCTGTGCATGCATCAAACCACAAACATAAGACCTCCACTAGGGTCCTCATCAAACTCTAGCATGGTAAACAACACATGCCACAAGATTAGTTCAAACACAACTCAACATTAAACCATAACATACATCATATACTAAATAGGGACTAACCAAGTCTTAGGGCCAAGCACAGTACTAATACATAACACAACTCTACTATACTTGCATTACATTACATTTCATTATCTTACAATCCATTATCTCAATTTACATTACATGTCCACACAACTCTAATCTATTACATAAGCACAACCTTAACTCTTTAGAATTTCCGGTCGACCTTCTACCTGCAACACTGGGGTTAGGAGAGAGGGGTGAGCTAAAAAGCCCAGTGAGTAGAAACAAAGAAAACAGTTCATTAATTACATGCTTTCATGAAATGCGTCACAGCACAAACATTTCACATAACGGATGGACATGACCACCAAAACTCCTTCTGTCTATAACATATCATGGTGCCCGGCCCTTCGGGCTCCTCAGGACTTCATTATGCCCGGCCCTTCGGACTCCTCAGGACTTCATTAACATAACATATCTAGGGCTATTGGGGTCGCCTTGGTCCATCCACATCAACAGTCAATAATGCAATGCGTCATATTCGTGTAACTAGTGCGATCAACCTATTACATATAAACATAATGCATGAACATGCTTTAGGCATTTGATTTCATAAAAGAAAAGATTAAGTTTAGTTCTACTCACCTCTGGCAGACGCTGGACTGACTCTGCAACAGCTAACACTGATGGCCTCCTCGGTCCCTCGGGTCCGATCCTACACAGGTGGACTCGAATGAGGTGCCAAACACACTCTAAACAACTCATAAACAACTCCCCAAAAACCCTCTAAAACAACCTCAAAACAACACTTAAACATGCATAGAAAATAACCATGAAAGGGTTGGATAGGGCACTTTCGGCGGCACCTTCGGCGGCCGAATGTCCCTTCTAGAGACGAAAGTCATGCAGGTTCGGCGGCCGAAGCCTCACTCCAGATCCGAAAGTCAGGCACCTTCGGGGGCCGAACATCACCTTCGGCGGCCGAAAGTCTGCTCCAGATCCGAAACACAACTTTCGGGGGCAAGGTTAGACGGCCAATCCATGCATCGACAGGCAGGTTCGGCGGCCGAAACCACCTTCGGCGGCTGAACCTGAGTTCATCCAGAACTCAGCCTTTTATGCATACAAGCCTCCAAACCTTCCAAACACCCCAAACAAGCACCCAACCTCTCCAAAACATGCATAAACCCTTAACCATGCAGAAAGGAGCTTAAACAAGCTTAAACTCCAACAAAGAACATCATAAAGCACACGTAAATAGCTTATGACCCACATAAGCCAAAACCATCAAAACTACTCAAAACCTCACTTGCTCTCTCCCAATCATGCATACACTCTCCCACATGCATAAAGGAGCATAAACTAACATAAACTCCCTAACACAAACATCACATAACATACATTGGGCATAAAACCCATATAAACTTAAACATGCATATCTACCCATACTCAAACATTAAAACTTCCTTAAACTTACTTAAAAATTCATTAAAACACAAGGAAAGCAAGGATCTACACTTACCTCTTGAAGATCGAGGGGTGGTGCGATCCCTAACTCGGAGGTGTGGAGGATCCAAGCTCCCAAAGCCTCCAAGCTCCCAAAACTCCTATTTAAGCTTCAAAACTTCAAAACAAGGGTAGAACTCATGAAAACTTGAGGGATGGGTAGAGAAAGCATGAAAATGACCAAAGGAGAGTATGAACTCACCTGAGCTTGAGAATGGGGAGAAAACTCGCCCATTTCCGATCTGAGGGCTCTTTATAGGTGGTCTGGTCAACAACCTTCGACAGCCTAACGTGCCCCCTAAACTCATGCATGTTCGGCGGCCGAACCTTGGTTCATTCAAACAAGGCTTTCGGAGGCCAAAAGCGCTCCCGAAACCTTCCCATGTTCGGCGGCCGAACTTCACTTTCGGCGGCCGAACCTGGCAAATGCCTCCTTGATCTTTTATTTTCAAAACTAAATTCTTTTCCATTTAAAACCATAAAATCATGTGAAAACATTTTAGAAACACATTTTACCCCTCTAGAAGCCTCTGGCATCATCAAAATTCCAGATTTCAATGGATATTCCGCCAGAAGGTAGGGATTCCGATGCCGGAATCTAGCGGGGTATTACAATGAAGCAGCTACTGGTGCAGCACCTGCTGCTAGCTGAACACAAAGGCACTTAGTTTGGCCAGCTGTTTGCCCAAATAGCTACCCAAACAACCACACTAGGGGAGTAACTCAATTTCTCTTTTACTTTAATATTTCCATTGCATTGAGGACAATGCATAAAATAGGTGTGGAGTGAGAATATGAATTTTTTGAATTTTAATGTTCTTTTTGAGAATGTTCTTTTTAGGTAGTTTTGATTCCTTTTTAGTCTTAGATTTCTTTTTAAGTTCATATAATTTTTGTCTTAAAAAAAATTTTTCCCACATATTTGAATCCTTTTCACACACACACACATGTTCATATAGCCACAGTTTTTATTTTTTTTGGTGTGCTTTACTCAAATACTATAGGTTATGTTGAATGAGCTTTCTTTCCATGACCCCATTGATGTGATATCTCTTTAAACCTAAGTTGAATCAACTGCAGTGAGTTGTATTCATTTTTAGAAATTTCTTTTTGAATTGAATCTTTGAATTGCAGTGAGTTGTATTCATTTTTGAAAAAATGTGTGAATAAGGAAATATGACTTATTTTAGCAATTAGTGTTTTGATTTGCTCAAATCATTATGAAAAAGAAAAAGGAAAATTTCAGCAACAGCAAAAAGTACAAAGCACAAATTAAAAACCTATTCCAATAGTCAAGGACTATGAACAGAGCTAGTAGCCACTTGAACAAGTGACCAACTGAGTAATCGGGGGTGGGCATCACAAATATGCGCCTTCGCGTCAAAAGGTTGGTGACTTTTTCAGGCAAGGATAAAAGTGCAAAAAGCTAAAAAGAAAATAAAAGTATCACAAATAAAGGGCAAGTCACTCCAAGAGCTAGAAAAGTCTAACTAAACATAATATATGTATGTATAAGTAAATCTCTCTCTTGAGAAAAGCAACTCTCAACCAGGGTAGGTAAGAGGAAATGAGGAAAGAAGGAAGTAACCTTAGTGCATACACACTTCACTGCAATGCTTCAAATTAGGGGTCTAGTGCAAGAGCTTAAATAGAAATAAGGATCAAGTAGCAAGGAAAGCATAAGGCTAGGTGTGGGGGTATATGATCAAACCAAAATTAGGCCTATTTTTCATGTTATTATTGATGTTAAATTACACATTTTCTATCAAATTTTGTGGTTTTAATCTTATTTTGCAGAAAATGATATAAAATGGTAAATTGGTAAAAAAATGGGCTAAAAATGCCCAAAAGATGGTTTGGCCAAAGTTGTTGGACCAAACCACTCTCAAGGATGGCTAAGAAAGTTGTTCAAGAGAATGGAAGAAAAAGCTAAGAAGTCAAGTTTTGGTGTGCCAAGAGTTGTTTGCCAAAACCACTACCCCAACCAATTTGACAACAAAAATTGGGAAGGATAATGAGTAGTGCAGACTTATTGTTTAGCCAAATATTTGCCCAAACAGTTTTCCAAACCAAATCCCGCAGAGCAGAAACAGAAAAGCAGACAACACAAACTTACTGTTTGCCCAAAAAGTTGCCCAAACAAATTTTAAAACAGAATTGTGCAGAAATGCGGGAAAACCATAAATTCAAATTTTCAGAGTTCTATCCTATCTCAAACACATCAAGACACATCAGCAGTATACAAAACACCTCAGCAACAGTATTCTGCCCCACCAAGAAGTCCAAAACACAAAGAAACACAATTACAAAGGGAATTAAGGTCTAAATTGAAGAAGAATTCTATCTAATCAAGGGCTGACCTAGGATTCTCTATTCAACTATAAATATACAACCTTCCAGCAGCCAAAGGGGAGAGAGGATGAGAGGAGAAATTTGGATCATCACCCAGCAACAAGCACCATCATCGCCTAGCCGGCCGAATTGCTTGTTCATGCTTTCTTTCTTTATTTTGAGGTTAGTTTCAGCCATGAGTGGCTGAAATCCTAATTTCTAGTTGAAGATTAGGTGAAATTTCATTTTGTTAGTGGATTGGGAGATCTGAAACTATTGTGTTCATCTTTTATTTATCAATATTTATGCGATTTTATGCTTACTTCTATTATTACTTTGTTGTTTAGATCAATAGGGCCCATTGATTCTTGATTGCAAAGTGATAATTTGTTAGTTTGGGTAGTTTAAGTCCGTAATTGCTTGAATTATTCAAACACAAGTAACTCTTGGTGTAAAAATTAAGGAGATTGCATAATCTAGCTCAAGATCACCATATATTTGGTTAGCTAGAATTAGATCTCTCTATTTCTTAATGTAATTAACAGTTGTATGAATCAAAAGCCCCAAGGACGTTCCTTTGCAACTTGTTAATTCGTGATTAATTAGCGAATATTTCCTAATTAATCTATGCTTAAGGAGGGATATGGAGATAAGGAGTGTCTTCCACCCTCATAACTAATTTATTGAGCCAAATAAAAGAACTTAAGTGTCAATGATCAATTCCAACAACTAAAATGAATCCAATGCTTCAACTAGACTCTCCTCATTATTGAATTTCGTTTACTTTATTATTTGCTTTACTTTATTGTTTTTAATTCTAGTTTAGTTCATCAAACTCCAAAACCCCCCATTTTATTTTTATTTTCAGTTTATTCACTTGGTCATTGATAGAAGAATAGGTAAGTATCAATTTCTTGTGGATACGATCCTTTTATCACTATCTACAGTTGTAAAATTATGGATAACCAAAAAGGTTATTTTTGACCGGTTTTGACAACCGCACAGTCACCTAGGGAGGCTTCTGTAAAAAATGTCTCTTCTCTATCTTTACTCTTTTTAAATTTAAATTCTCCTATTCTCTCTAGACTCTTCTTCTCGCTTTGCTTCCTCTACTCTGTCTTTCCTCTCTTCTGCAAAATTTCTTTGAGGTATGTCTTCTATTTCTTAATGGTTGCCGTTAGAATCCCCGACGTCGTTAATATGAGGTCTACCGTCACCTCTGCCACCCTCACCTATTTCTTTTCTCCCAATTAGCTAAATACCTCCATCTATAGTATAAGGGCTCCATATCGCAATGAGAGGGTTGTTCTTCCTGTTCCTCTACCGGCAGGTTTGATAGACCCCCAGCAAGGTCGCTGCTTTATCTTCTATGCCAATGACTCGCGGTTGTCGAAACCGATCAAAAATAACCTTTTCGGTTATCAACAATATTACAACTGTAGATAGTGGTAAAGGATCGAATCCACAGAGAATTGAAAACTAATCTATTTTTCTTAGCAAGACCAAGAGTAATTAACTGAACGAGAAACTGAAAGCAAGCAACTGAAAGCGGAATAAAAATAAATTGCAGTAAATGTAAAATGGGGGGTTTGAGATCGATTTGATTAACAAACTACTGAAAGCAATTAAATGAGCGAATAATTAAAATAAAAAGGAAATCAATATGAGAAAGGTCTAGTTGAAGAGATGGATCTACTTCGGTTGTTTGGATTGATCATTGAAACTTATGTTCCTTAGATTAACTTAACATATCAGTTATGGAGATGGAAAACTCTTCTCACCGCCATGTCTCTCCTTATGATTAAATCAATTAGGGAACGTCCTCTAATTAATTACTAATTAACAAATTGCCAAGGAACATCCTTGAGCCTTAGGCATCAAAATAATTGTCAATTGCATGAAGAAAAAGAGAGATCCAATCCTGGCTACTCAAACGCATGAGATGTTGCTAGATCGCACAATTTCTTAGTTGTTACCCTAAGTATTCTTATGTCTGAACAATTCAAGCAATTACGGACTTAAAATTATCCAAACTAACAATTAATTACCTTGCAATCAAGAATTAAGTGGCCAATTTGATCAAAACAACAAAGTAATAATAGATTCAAGCACCAAATTGTATGAATGTTAAACAAACTAAAGACAAACAGTTTATGTTCAGATCTCACAATCCATTAAAACAACCTTAGTTTCAACCAATCTTCAACTAGATTAAAGGGTTTCAGCCACTCATGGCTGAAACAAAAATCAAAAAAATAAAGAAAGGAAGAAGAAGATGAAGAGAAGATGGAGCCGGATGAGAGGCTTGCGCAGATGGTGTTGCAAAAACGTGGAGAGAGGATTGGCTGGCCTTTAAGGAGTGTGTTGTCCAAGATTTTACTTGCTGCCCAAGTGTCTTCAAGATGCTGCCCAAGAGGTACTTGCTGCCCAAGTTGTGTCTGGAAAGGAAAGAATCGCGTTGCAAGTTCTTCAGAAGGAAGGAGGCGCGCAGATGCTCTTCAGAGGGAAGGTGGGCACGCGGCATGTATGTGCAGAAGGGAAAGTGAATCTGTCCAGTCTTTCCTTTTTAGGTGGAGCCTTCGTTTGAATTTTGAATGCTGAACGCAAAAGAGGCAAGTGCGTCTCCATGAAATCTTGCTGCCTAAATAGGAAGATATGACTGCTGCAATGTGTGCACATCTTTGAATAAGGAAAGAAAGATCTGCATTTTGAATTTCAAATAATCTTCTGACTGAGCTTTTCTTATTTGCTTTTGCTTCTACACTTTTCTTATTTGAAAACTTTCCTTTTCTAAAAAATTTCCTTAATTGAAAACTTTCCTTTTTTGGCACTTTCCATATTTGGCACTTTTTGGCATTTTTAAGAGCATTTTCTCCATATTGTCTCTTTACACCTAATATCTGCAAAACATGATTAAAACCACAAAATTAAGCAGAAAAGATGTAAATAAACATCAAGAACATAATGATAAAATGGACTAAAATATGCTCTATCAAATACCCCCACACCTAGCTTTTTGCTTGTCCTCAAGCAAATAAACATAGTCAAACAAGCTTTCTTTGCTACTTGATCCTTTTTTCCACTTAAACTCTTACTCAAGACACATATTTTGAATCATTGCAGTGAAGAATATATGTATAAAGATTACTCACCTTCTTTCCTTGTTTTCTTTTACTTACCATGGCTAGGATTTGTTTTACTCAAAAGAGAGATTATACATGCACATGTTCTGTTCAGTTAAGACTTTTTCTAGCTTTCAGAGTGATTTGCTCTTACCTTGAAGTACTATATTCAGCCTTTTGCACTTAAGTTTTGCTTGAAAAAGTCACCAACCTTTTGACGTGAAGGTACATACTGGTGATACCCACCCCCAGTTACTCAGTTGGTCACCTGTCCAAGTGGCTACTAGCTCTGTTCATAGTCTTTTAACCATTGGAACAGTTTTCAATTGTGCTTATGAAGTCTAAGCCTTTGTTGAATTTCTTTAATCAATGCATTGGACAAATCAACACCAATTGCTAAATCAAGTCATGTTAAGTTCATTCACACAACTTTCAATTCATTCTCTCTAATGAGTGTCATCAATATATTTTTCACCATGGCAAGCTTAAAGATTCAATTCAAAAGGCAATTCTCAAATATGAATATAACTCACTACAATTGATTCAACATAAGTTTAAAGAGTCATCACATCAATGGGGTCATAGAAAGAAAAGCTCATCCAACATAGTCTATCAATTTGAGTAGAGCAAATAAAAAAGAAGAAGATTGTGGTTGTGTGTTATTGAAAGCAAAAACGAAAACAAACTGAAAGGAAAAATCGCATAAACTGAAGAAAAAAAAAGGAAAAAAAAATTGCAAACTGAAAGGAAAAAAAAGAAAAATTTCGCAAACTGAAAGGAAAAGAAGAAGAAGAAGAAGATTCAGAGATATGCACCCCCACACCTAATTCATGCATTGTCCTCAATGTATAAGAAACATAAAAGAGCAAAAAAAACTGAGTACTCCCCTGGGGTGTGGTGTGCATGGTGCGATCCACTTGATCAATGCTCAAGTAATTGGGGAAGGGAAAAGAGTCCCAACTGAATTGAGTGAAAAGTGTAGCACTCCTTTTGATATGGTCATTACCCATCCTATTTTTTCCATGTACTCATGAAGCAACATGATTAGCTTCTCCTCTTTCAGATGAGGTGTGCCTCTAGCCCTTATGTTTGCATTTTTTAGATGATTGGGCAACACTTTGAACTCCAATTCATGTTTCTCTATGGCTAGCAGCAATTTAGCACTGAATTCAGGCAAAACAAACTCTACCTTATCCGGAGGTTTGGGCAGGCATTGATCTGCATGGTCCTTTGGTTTAGGTGCTTGGACTACCAATTGTTCCTTGTGTGCATGGACTGTTTGCATAGGATGAATGGCTGAGTTAGTTTCAGTTGCCTCCTTCTGCGCAAGACTTACCTGAAAGGGATGACTGTCCTGTAGTTCAAGCTGAAGAGGTGTGCATGGAATGCTTTCTGTCTGTGCAAGGTTGATCTGTGCACCAAGCTGAAGTAGTGCGATTTGCTTCTGTTCATTCTGCGCATGGCTACAGTCCACCTGTTGGATGCAACAATCAGTTTCTTTCAGTTCTGGCTCTTTCTGGCTCTCTTCCCTACATAGATTATTGTTTAGTATATCATCTTGATTCATATAAAAAAACATCTTTGCTCAAACAATCAATGATATCTAAACTATAAACAGGTTCTGTTTGATCAGTTTGTTTGGACAAACAGTATTCGAGTTGTTTCTCTTCAGTAGCTTGTTCTTGTACTTGCGAACTTTCATCATCAGCCTTGGCATCTTGAAGTTCCTTCCCACTTCTTAATGTAATGGCACTCACATTCTGTCTAGGATTAGTTTCAGTTTGAGAACGGAGCTTACCTTGGGATTCAGATCTGCTCATAGATGCAGTCAGCTATCCTATGTCTTGTTGCATGCTTTGCATGGAACTTACCATTGTTTCCATCATCTTTTCAAGGTGCTGGATGGAATTTGGAGGTGCTGGTTGGGCTTGATTCCTTTGATAGTTCTGATAGTTTTGGTTGTTGTTGGCCCTTCCATAGCTCAAATTAGGATGGTCTCTCCAGCCTGGATTGTATGTGTTGAAATATGGATCATGTATTGGCTATTCATAGAATCCTCCAAATGTATGTCTAGGCTGACTATCGAATCCTCCAAATTCATGTACTGGTTGGTCACACTCATAGAGTATAGGACATTGATCAATTGGGTGTCCCACATATGCACAGATCCTACATGGCCTTGGTGGCTGAAATTGTTGAGCTCGACCTGTGAAGAAATTTGTCATGGCAGAGGTTAGTTCAGAAAGTTGAGAAGAGAGAGTATATGTACTTACCTCATCCATGATCAATTCTGCGATGGCAAACTTTTTAACTATGCACTTCAAAAATTTTTTTTTTTTTTTGGATCTTAAGGCAGAATGTCCTTGAGTGCAGATCTGGTCATGAAAGAAAAAACAAATAAGTTAAATCAATTCCGCGGCAACGGCGCTAATTTTTTGACTCGCGGTTGTCGAAGCCGATCAAAAATAACCTTTCCGGTTATCAACAATATTATTACTGTAGATAGCAGTAAAGGATTGAATCCACAGAGAATTGAAAACTAATATATTTTTCTTAGCAAGACCAAGAGTAATTAACTGAACGAGAAACTGAAAGCAAGCAACTGAAAGCGGAATAAAAATAAATTGCAGTAAAAGTAAAATGGGGGTTTGAGATCGATTTGATTAACAAACTACTGAAAGTAATTAAATGAGTGAATAATTAAAATAAAAAGGAAATCAATATGAGAAAGGTCTAGTTGAAGAAATGGATCCACTTCGGTTGTTTGGATTGATCATTGAAACTTATGTTCTTTAGATTAACTTAACAGATCAGTTATGGAGATGGAAAACTCTTCTCACTGCCATGTCTCTCCTTATGATTAAATCAATTAGAGAACGTCCTCTAATTAATTACTAATTAACAAATTGCCAAGGAACGTCCTTGGGCCTTAGGCATCAAAACAATTGTCAATTGCATGAAGAAAAAGAGAGATCCAATCCTAGCTACTCAAACGCATGAGATGTTGCTAGATCACACAATTTCTTAGTTGTTACACCAAGTGTTCTTATGTCTGAACAATTCAAGCAATTTTGGACTTAAAATTATCCAAACTAACAATTAATTACCTTGCAATCAAGAATCAAGTGGCCAATTTGATCAAAACAATAAAGTAATAATAGATTCAGGCACCAAATTGTATGAATGTTAAACAAACTAAAGACAAACAGTTTATGTTCAGATCTCATAATCCATTAAAACAACCTTAGTTTCAACCAATCTTCAACTAGATTAAAGGGTTTCAGCCACTCATGGCTGAAACAAAAACCAAAAATATAAAGAAAGGAAGAAGAAGATGAAGAGAAGATGGAGCCGGATGAGAGGCTTGTGCAGATGGTGTTGCAAAAACGTGGAGAGAGGATCGGCTGGCCTTTAAGGAGTCTTTAAATAGGTTTTAGATGCTGACATTGCTGCCCTAGAGGTACTTGGTGCCCAAGTTGAGTCAAAAAAGGAAAGATTCGCGTTCCAAAATTATTCAGAAGGAAAGAGGCGTGCGCTTGCTCTTCAGATGGAAAGTGGTGCGCGTAATGGCTTCAAAAGGTAAAAGTGTGCTGTCCAAGATTTTACTTGCTGCCCAAGTGTCTTCAAGATGCTGCCCAAGAGGTACTTGCTGCCCAAGTTGTGTATGAAAAGGAAAGAATCGCATTGCAAGTTCTTCAGAAGGAAGGAGGCGCGCGGATGCTCTTCAGAGGGAAGGTGGGCGCGCGGCATGCATGTGCAGAAGGGAAAGTGAATCTATCTAGTCTTTCCTTTTTAGGTGGAGCCTTCGTTTGAATTTTGAATACTGAACGCAAAAGGGGCAAGTGCGTCTCCATGAAATCTTGTTGCCTAATTAGGAAGATATGATTGCTGCAGTATGTGCACGTCTTTGAACAAGGAAAGAAAGATTTGCATTTTGAATTTCAAATAATCTTCTGGCTGAGCTTTCCTTATTTGCTTTTGCTTCTGCACTTTCCTTATTTGAAAACTTTCCTTTTCTGAAAACTTTCCTTAATTGAAAACTTTCCTTTTTTTGGCACTTTCCATATTTGGCACTTTTTGGCAGTTTTAAAAGCATTTTCTCCATATTGTCTCTTTGCACCTAATATCTGCAAAACATGATTAAAACCACAAAATTAAGCAGAAAAGATGTAAATAAACATCAAGAACATAATGATAAAATGGACTAAAATATGCTCTATCAGTCAAGCAATGTGATTTCAGTCTAACCTTTCCCTTTTCTCCCTTCTTCATCGAGGTTTTTCATCACTTCGAAGTGACCCCTCGCATGCTTTCCCCAAATTTCATCCTTTTTTTGTGCTCTTTTGAGTCGGTCAATTTGTACTGGGGTTTTGCCCTTCTGCTACTTTGTTTTCTACTTTCTTTCGCTTGGTTTGGGCAAACCATGGATTCTACTACTTTGCTCCCCAAGGAGGGTTATCCATCTTCTCGAGGTACAAAGACTCAATTAAGGGCTGGGCGGAAGCCTTTGTGGTGGTAGAGCTGAAGGATGGCTCTGGGATAACCTAGGATGTTGATCTCTCCTGGAGGGAGGTTCCCCAAGGTTGTAGCGACCTTCCTCGGTTGCCCCTGGTGGACCAGATCTGCCTTCTCTGACTGACCTCTATCCTAAAGAAGTATGATGTCGAGAAGTGCATGTTCGTGTCCAGTCTTCGGGACTGCCAGGAAGCTGGTAATTATTTTATTGATGTTTTGCCTTTTTCTTCTACTGTTTTCCTTTTCCTTTTGTTTGTCTTTAACTTGAGTTATTTTTGTTTTTCAGCCTCTTTTGGAGGAGATGCGCTACAGAGAGGACGACAATCCTTTGTCTAGGAAAGCTCCTCCCTCACCAGCTAGACCTCAGAGGGAGGATACTGTAGATAAGCTCCTGAACGATCTTGTTAGTTCGGGCTCCCCCTTCCCCTGCTGTATCTGTAACCCATTCGAATGAATAAAAGAAAAAAAATAAAGACATTTTCTTCTGTGTATTTGCCTTTGTGTTTGTTTATTGTATTCTGTTTCCTATTTTTAACTTGGAATTTTGATGTACGACGACCTGTGAACACTTAATAGTTTCGAATATTCTACCTCAATGTATGTTCATTTGTATACTTACATTATTTTCTCTATTCTTCCAAGTTGTTTTGTCCTTTGGGACTTAATTTAATTCGCGCTAGAGTTACTTAACTGTCTTCGTTTTCGAGCCTGCGAAGTCCTTGTATTCCTGGAGGTGCTCCTCACAAGCCAGCTAGACCCTATCCTCTACAGCCTGGGCATCCCTCAGCTGGGCATAACACCTCTCCTTCAGAGCATTGACCTCTTGGTGGAGTCGTTGTTGCTGAAGGCAGGACTCCTCCCTGCCAAGGCCATGCCTTTCAGATCCTCGGCATGCTTATTGAGCTCCTGCTGAAGGACAACAGCACGAGCCAAAGCCTCATTGCGCTGAGCCCTTATCTCGTCGTATTGAGCCCGAGCCTCATCGCGCTGAGCCCAGGCCTCATCACGCTGGCGGCAGGACTCCTCTAAAGAAGACAACTATGCCAAAGCCTCATCCCATCGAGACTCTGCTGTAGAGGCTTGCTCAAAAGCCTTGCCGACCTCTTCCCGCATCTCCTCTAAACGCTTGGTGAGGTCCTCGATTTGATTTATGAGGTCGATAATATGCCCACGAGCCTCACCAATGGCCACGATGTTCTCCTCACGGCGGCTTCATCAATGAGTTGGTCCATCGAGCTCTGAAAGGATTGATCCTTGATCTTCATATAAATGCCTAGCGCTTGAGAGAAAAAGGGGCAACAAACAGAATAAGAAAACAATGAAAATGAAACATGCCTAAGAATAGTAAGATAACTCACCATGAGGAGCATCTCTCGGAGACTGTCCCCTAAGTCCTCTCGAGACTGCGAGTGGAAGGCCACCTACTATTTAGTGGAGCAGGCCAGATGGCTGGCGAAAGCAAGAAAGTATGGGTCAAAGACATCAAAGACGCCTCCGAACATCTTCTCGCACAGCATCTCGGCCATAGAGGCCACCGCGGACCCAAGAGTCACCTCAGCAATATTACGAAGCTCGTTGTCGGGGGCTGAAGACAACTGCCCTACAGCTTGCTTCCCCTTGTCAGCAGGAGGAGAAAGAACAGCCTCCAGAGGCCTTGCCACATGTGCCCTCTTGACGGCCTAGCCCTCGGAAGGGACCTCAGAAGCTGCGGCTCGCTTGCCAGTGGCACCACCGATTACAATGGCGTCAGCAGCCTGCCGTGATTGAGTTGCAGAAGGAGCAACCTCTGTCCCTCCTTGGAGCCACTCTCTATGGACTCATTGATGGTGATGGGCTCTCGAGAAGCCGGAGTGGAAGTAGATTTGGGCCTCGGAGCCACCGAAGACTTGAAGGAGCCCGAAGCTTTACCCTGAGTGGAGGCCCTGGAGGCCGCGGATCTAGAACCTTTCGTCGCAGGCACCAGCGCCTGAGAAAAGGTAGGGGTAGCAGTCCGGCCTGCCATGGTGGGAGAGATGGCATGAAAAACCTCTCGGGTTACGTCCGCCACTGATCTCCTGGAAGTGAACATATGAAAGGCCTCGTTATACAATGTAACGACCCGGAAATCCGAACCGTTACCGGCGCTAGGATCCAGATCGGCTTAAGGCCGCCGGGACCCGTAGCAAGCCTACATACCTCCTGTGAACCTGTGGAATCCCATACATAACAACATATACATGATCTGTAAAAATTTTTCTTTTCTCTTATCCAAGCAAAACCTGTGCATGCACAAAATCATACATAAACCCCACACTGGAGTCCTCATCAAATACTCCAATGGGGTATCATCATCATACATATCAGCTTGGATAATCATGGTCATTAACATCATTACTCATTAAACACTCTGTACATAATGGGGATTCACACACCTCTAGGTCAAGCACTACTATAAACCTCAATACATCATCAAATCATTCATTACAGTACATGGTCATAAATACTCATTACATCAAGTTCATGTCCACTACTATCTATTACAACGTACAAGGCTTGACTTCACTCTAGCCGACTTCTTGATCTATCCTGTACCTGCAACTCTTGGGGATAAAGGGAGTGGGGTGAGCTACTAGAGCCCAGTGAGCAGAAACTAAAAACATTTGTTTTAATTCCTCCCTTTTTAGGTATATTATTATTCATTTTATTATTATTATTTTAATTCCTCCCTTTTTAGGTATATTATTATTCATTTAACTTTTTCTTTCTTTTTCTTATTCATGCTTTCATGTATGCGCCATAACACAAACATTTCACAACAAGGATGAACTTGTCACCATTTAGCCCCTATCTTTCTTACTTATACATGCCGGGGGCGTAGAGCCGTAGCAGGCACACCCGGACTTCCATAATCTGTCATAGTGCCAGGGGCGTAGAGCCGTAGCAGGCACACCTGGACTCACATAGGCTATCATGACATACAAGGGCTAATGGATCATTCAACATTCATCCACATCAACAACAAAGTATGCAATGCAACATATTCGTGAATTCTAATGCATACAACCTAATATTGCATAGCATAATGATGCATGGGCAATGCTTTACGATTCATTCATTTATTCCTTTACTTTAAAGCTTAAGGGGTTGTTCCACTCACCTGGTAACTGAAGCTTTAACAACGAACTCTGAACGACTATCTCACAACCGGGGGTCTCGGTTCCTCGGGTCCGAACCTACACAGGTGGACTCAAATGAGGCACCAAACGTACATGAACATGACTCCAAAATACTCCCCAAAAACCCCCTAAAACATCCTGAAAACATCTCAGAAAATGTGCATGAAATGGCTGAACAGGGCACTTTCGGCGGCACCTTCGGCGGCCGAAAGTCCTGGACAGAGACGAAACTCAGCTAGGTTCGGCGGCACCTTCGGCGGCCGAAAGTCCCAGACAGAGACGAAAGTCTCTTTTCGGGGGCACCTTCGGCAGCCGAATGCTGCCTCCACAAGAGGGGTTCGGCGGCCGAAACTTCCTTCGGCTGCCGAACCTGGTTTCTGCCAAACGGGTAGAAACTTGGTTCTCATGAACCTCCTGCCTCCCAAACCCACAAATCATGCATATACTCCAACCAAATCAGGCATACAAGTTCCTAGGGGCCTCAAACATGCATATACCCCATCTACAACACTTCAAACAACACATTTCCAACATACATTGTTCAAAAACATACTTTATACCCATAAACATACACATAACCTAGACATGCATTCTCACCCATAGATCTTGCATAAAACTTATTTAAAACATAACAAGAGTTCAAGATCGACCCTTACCTCTTGAAGATCGAGAGGAAAACGACCTTGACTCAAAGATGGGAGGATTGAGCTCCTTGAACCTCAAAGTACTCAAACGTGCTTAAACTTGTAAATCTTCAAAACAAAGTTATAAACTTGTTAAAAACGTGAAAGATTGAAGGAAAATGCTCAAGATTGGTGAGGGGCGGCGAAGGTTCACCTTGGCTGACAACGGGGAAGAAAAGCTCGCCCGTGCGGACCAAAGAGACCCTTTTATAGTGGCTGGCCAGGCCACGTTCGGGGGCCGAATGTGCCTCCGCATGCATGCCATGTTCGGCGGCCGAACATGAGGTTCGGCGGCCGAACCTGGACTTCCCTCACTCATGCTTTCGGGGGCCTAACGTGCCTCCAAAACGCATGCATGTTCGGCGGCCGAACTTGACTTTCGGCGGCCGAACCTGGGTTTTCCTCCAAAGACTTTTCATGCAAAAACTCATTTAATTTTCTTACTTAAAAACATGAAATACATGAAAACATTTTATAAAACCATAGCTTTACCCTTCTAGAGGTTTCCGACATCCGAGGTCCCACCGGACGGTAGGGATTCCGATACCGGAGTCTAGCCGGGTATTACATACAACTTCTCTTTCATCTCATCGGAGGCCTTATACTCTTCAAGGCACGTCTCGCAGGCTTGCTGAGGCCTTTAGTTCAGCTCCTTTTAACTTATGTTAGCATGAAGTGCCTTAAGTTGTATGCTTAGTTGATAAATCTCGACTTTCTTAACTTGCTTATTTAACGGACTAAACTTCCCTCCGCATAGTTGATAAATCTCGACTTTCTTAACTTACTTACTTAATGGACTAAACTGTCCTTTGCGTAATTTTATCAAATGGGTAGTCCGGGCCGTGAGCTCAAAATTTTTGTTATGTATTCAACTTGTAAGTTTTTCCCTATTCTTACGGGCGTACTTAGGTTATTTGTCTGCGACCTTTTTATTGCCACGAGCTCGAATATGTTATACTTAGTTTATTTTCATATATTTGTCTTACGAACTCGTTCACACTTATGGGGATGATCATTGTTACGAGCTTTTTCTGCGTGTGCTGGTCCCTCGGGCCGTCCGGGCTGCGAGCTCGGACACTTTATACTTGGGATTTTTTTGTGAGTTTCTTACCAGCGAGCCTGTCTATGTTGTGAGCTCGGTCGTTTTATACTTAGCCTACTTTTGTCACAAATGCTTACAAGCTCAGATATTGTTTGTCGTATTTGGCCTATTTCATAATACAATTTAAAGGCTGCAAGCTCATCCGATCTAAGAGCTTGGTTACTTTTTTATGCTGAGATCATTTTCACGCTTGTCAGGCTGTGAGCTCATCCGAACTGCAAGCTCGGCTATTTTTTGTGCTTCGGCTGTTTTTGTGTGTTCCTAGCCTGTGGGCCCATTCAAATAGCGAGCTCGGCTTATTATTATTATTTTTCATACTTAGTTTATCTTGTCAAGCACTTGTAGGCTACGAGTTCATCCGAACTGTGAGCTTAGTTTTTTATTTTTTTCTTAGGCTTTTTTGTGTGCCTCTAGCCTGTGAACCTATCCGTGCTACGAGCTCGGGAGTTCGGAACTTTGCTTCCTGCAGTTTGGTGCCCCAAGCTCTTTGGTGAGGTCAGACTCCCGACTCTTTTATGAGGTCGGAATCAATTTCCTGCTTACTTTCTGAGCCTTATACGGGCTGACTGCTTGCTTGTTCAACTTTTATTTTTTTGTTTGTGGGGCCTCAAGGCCCTTTATTTTCCTTTGTTGATCTTCATCCTCTCAGCCGGTTTTATGGTGCTAGCAGTCATTTTCCGAGACTAGTTGCCTACCTCACTGAGGGATTCTTCCTCTCAGCCCGTTTTATGGTGTTAGTGGTCATTTTCCGAGACCAGTCACCCACCTCACTGAGGGCTTCTTCTTCTCAGCCGGTTTTGTGGTGCTGGCGGTCATTTTCTGAGACCAGTCACCCACCTCACTGAGGGCTTCTTCCTCTCAACAGGTTTTATGGTGCTGGCGGTCATTTTCCGAGACCAATCACCCACCTCATTGAGGGCTTCTTCCTCTCAGCCAGTTTTGTGGTGCTGGCGGTTATTTTCCAAGACCAGTCACCCACTTCACTAAGGGCTTCCGTACCTATTTTAGGGATACTCAAGATATAAGGAATAGAGGCAGATTCCTCATTCATTTATATTTTCAAAGTACAAAATTTGACATTGTACATTCTTTAAGGAAAATACCTCTTCAGGTGCTGGATATTCCACGCGTGAGGCTCCGGGTTCCCTTGCAGGTCTTCAATCTGGTATACCCCAGGCTTGACAACTTTAGTTATCTTGAAGGGGCCCTGATAGAGCATAATTTAGTACATTTTATATTAATATTATTGATGAATATTTACATGATTTCTGCTTAATTTATTGTTTTTAATATTATTTTGTAGGAAATAGTGTAAAAGGACAATTTGGAGAAAAACCCCCTAAAACTGCCTTATTTAGAGCCAAAAAATAATTGGGCAGCAAAAGGACACTTGGGCCTGCACATAGCAGCCCATGGATGCTTATGGACCAGCCCCAAACGCGCAGATGGACCCGCCACTTCGCCCACTTCATCATGGACTCGCAAAGTCCAGCACATGGCCCACAAATGCATGCTTCCACCGAATTCACGCATCCGCGCACTCCTTCACCATGGACCACTCGGCAGATGGGCTTCGCGTGGACCAATTCACGTGGACCGACCTCCTCAATTCATCTCATCAATTCACGCAACGAGCCCGCTCGCACATGACCAGCACTTCCAAGCTCCTCACGTGGGCCCGCGCCGTCTCCAAACTGCCCAAGCACCAAACACATGCACATGGGCCCCGCCGAATTCACTCCACCATTTCACCTCACATGGACCAAGGCCATCTCCTCACGTGGACCACAGATCGCGTGCTCCAGCCTCCGCACGTCCACTCGCCCGTTCCAGCACATCACCGCACCTGATCCACGCTCGCACATGACCGCGAGCAATTTTCCTGAATAGGGCGCACACCTCCTCTGCTCTATTTAAAGAACCATCAGTGGCCAAGACAAGGGGGACAACACAATTTTCTTCAATTCGGCAGTGCTCGGCGCAATGCAGATTCTGCCTCCATCCTTCGGTTCCTTCTTCCTCTTTTATTTTCCTTTTATTATTTTGTTTTTAATCAGTCAATGAGTAGCTGATTTCTTTAATTCTAGTTGAGGATTGGTTGAAACTAAGGTTGTTTAATGGGTTGTGAGATCTGAACATAAATTATTGTCTTTGGTTTTGTTCAATATTTATACAATTGATGCTTTAATTACATGATTACTTTGTTGTTTTGATCAAATTGGCCACTTGATTTTAATTGCAAAATTAATTGATTGTTAGTTGGGATTATTTTTAGTCCGTAATTGCTGGAAATATTCTGACCTTAGAACACTTGGTGTAAAAACCAAGGAATTGCATGATCTAGCGTTATCTCCATACGTTTGGGTAGCTAGGATTGGATCTCTCTATTTCTTTATGCAATTGACAATTGTTTTGATGCCTATGGCCCAAGGACGTTCCTTGGCAATTTGTTAATTAGTAATTGATTAGAGGACGTTCCCTAATTAATTTAATCATAAGGAGTGACATGGTGGTGAGAAGCGTCTTTCACCCCCATAAGTAATCTATTGAACCAATCAAGATAATTTAAGTTTCAATGATCAACCCAAACAACCAAAGTGGATCCATATCTTCAACTAGGCTTTTCTCATATTGATTTACTCTTTTATTTTAATTATTTGCTTTCTATTATTACTCTCATTATTTGTTACTATAATCAATCTCAAACCCCCCCATTTTACTTTTATTGCAATTGATTTTTATTCTGTTTCCAGTTTATCTCATTTGATCCCACTTTCAGTCTTTTATCTCATCTTTAATTTATAATTTCAGTTTATTTTATTGGTCTTGTTGAGAAAAATAAATAGGTAATCAATTCTCTGTGGATTCGATCCTTTCACCACTATCTACAGTTGTAAAATTGTTGATAACCAGAAAGGTTATTTTTGACCGGCCTCGACAACCGCGAGTCAAAAATTGGCGCCGTTGCCGGGGAGTTAATTTCACTTGTTTATTTGTTTTTTTAATTCATGACCAGATCTGAAAGTAGGTACACACTGCCCTTTGATCCAGAAATCGAACGCACTCTCAGAAGACTTAGAAAGCAAGCCGCAGAAGCTTCATCTGAAGCAACCGAATTTTGCCAACAAGCCGCATCAATGGCAGAACCTCAAGCACCAGCTGCTGCCCATGATGGACTTGCTGTCCAGAACCAGATAATTCAAGAAAATCCAGCAAATAGGCCACAAGCACAAAGGGAAAGAACCATGAGGGAGTTAGCAACTCCCATAGGTGATTATGCTCCACTTTGCATCACCTATCCACCTCTTACAGTTCCCTTTGAATTGAAATCAGGTTTGATTCATCATCTCCCTAAATTTAGAGGTTTGCAAAATGAAAATCCACATAAGCACTTAAAAGAATTTAAAATTATTTGCTCATCCATGAGACCTCAAGGGATCTCTGAAGATCATGTTAAACTAAGAGCCTTCCCTTTTTCATTAGATGACCATGCTAAGGATTGGTTATTTTATTTGCCACCTGGATCTATAACTTCTTGGGATGATATGGTCCAAGCCTTTTTGGACAAATACTTCCCACCATCTAAATCAATTGGCATAATAAGAGAAATCACTAGCATAAGGCAAAAACCAACTGAGGACTTATATGATTATTGGGAAAGGTTTGAAAGACTATGTACAGGTTGTCCACAACATGATATGTCAGACAAAGCCCTCATTCAGTTCTTCTATGGATGATTGATTCCATCAGAAAGGAAACTCATAAATGTAGCCTGTGGAGGATATATCTTAGACAAGACACCAAGGGAGATGAAGGAACTAATATCCAATCTTGCAGCTTCATCTAAGCAATATGAAGAAGAAGGGCAAACGCAAAGAGGAATCTATGAGGTAAGAACATCCTCTGTTGAATCTCAAATTTCAAAACTAACATCTCTTGTGGAAAAGATCGCCCTTGGCCAAGTGCAACAGATTCAAGCACCCCAGCCTCCTAGGCCATGTGAGATCTGCTTACATGTAGGACACCCCACTGATCAATGTCCTACTCTCCAAGAAGATCATCACCAAGTCAATGCTATTGGGAGGTACAACAACCAACCTAGATATGATCCATACTCCAATACATACAATCCAGGTTGGAAAGATCACCCTAATTTTAGCTATGGAAAAAGCAACAGTGATCAGAACTACCAGAGTTACCAAAGAAATCAAGCCCAATCAGCACCTTCAACTCCAAATCAGAACCTTGAGAAAATCATGCAAACAATGATGGAAACAATGGTGAGCACCATGCAAGGCGTGCGACAAGACCTAGGCTAAATGACCACATCTATGCAAGGCGTGCGACAGGACCTAAGCCAAATGGCCACCTCTATAGGCCAACTGCAATCCCAAGGTAAGCTCCCTTCTCAAACTGAAACCAACCCCAGACAGAATGTTAGTGCTATTACTTTGAGAAGTGGCAAAGAGTTTCGAGATACTAATCATGAGCAAGAAAAAGAACCAAAGCCACCTGAAGCCTCTCCATCGCAATCCGCAGCTCCTCCTGCGCAAAAGACTGACCCAAAGGTAAGCTTTCACATTCCACCTCCTTTTCCCAAGAGATTTGAAAGAACACAAAAAGAAAAGGAAGAAAAGGAGATCCTTGACACTTTCAGAAAAGTACAAATCAATATACCTCTGCTAGATGCTGTTAAGCAGATTCCCAAGTACGCTAAATTTCTGAAAGAACTTTGCACTAATAGGAGAAAGCTTGCAGAGAGAGAAAAAGTAAGTGTAGGTGAGGTTGTGACTGCTGTTATTAAAAGAGAACTCCCTACTAAATGCAAAGACAAAGGTATGTTTGCTATCTCTTGCAAGATAGGGAATGTTGGTATAAGGAAAGCCATGTGTGATATTGGTGCATCCATAAATGTCATGCCTCTCTCCATCTATAAATCTCTCAATGCATGTGCACTCAAAGAAACAAGAGTTGTGATTCAACTAGCTGATAGATCTGTGGTATATCCCATAGGTGTTCTAGAAGATGTGTTAGTTCAAGTAAATGAACTAGTCTTTCCTGCTGATTTTTATGTGATTGATACTAAGGAAGATAGTTATAACACTAGTTCTGATATCCTTCTTGGACGTCCTTTCTTGAGTACTGCTAGAACTAAGATTGATGTGCATGATGGTACTCTCACTATGGAGTTTGAGGGGGAAGTCATTAAATATAATGTCTATGATTCCATGAAATATCCACATGATATATCCCCTGTTTATGGTCTTGATATTGTTGACTGCTTAAGCCAGGAAATTTTTAATGAAAATCAAGATGATATTCTTAACAGTGATTTCTGCAGAGATACTGATCAGGTACAGATTAAGAAGGAGACAAAACCTAAGGAAACGGTTTGTAGCATCCAACAGATAGTTCGCAGTCAAGCGCAGATTGGAGAAAACTCAGCTGCACCACTTCAGAATGGTGTGCAGACCCTTCTTGCGCAAAAAGAGGCACCTAAAGACCTCTTAGGCGCATCCTTTCAGCCTCCCACGCAAAACAGCTCCATTCCGCCTCCCTTTCAGTATACTCCTGCGCAAGAAGAAGCACCTGAAAGCCTTTCAAGCACATCATCTCAGTCCCAATCTCAAATCTCTCCCACTCTCTATCCAACACAGACAAGCCAAGCACGAATGGAAAAAGGAGAGCCTAGTTCAATCAGAAATCCATCTCAGAAAATCTCAAAATCAGATCTGAAGCCTCTTCCAGGCCATCTGAAATACATATACTTAGGAGCTGACAAGACACTACCAGTAATAGTGTCCAATGAATTGAACCAACATGAAGAAGCAAGCCTCCTGAAAGTACTGCAGAAACACAAAGGAGCCATAGGATGGACCATTGATGACATAAAAGGTATTTCTCCTTCCACATGCATGCATAGAATTCACATGGAAGATGAATGCAAGCCAGTTCGAGATGCTCAAAGAAGACTGAATCCACCCATGATGGAAGTAGTAAAAAAAGAAATAGTCAAGCTCCTTGATGCAGGTATCATCTACCCAATATTTGATAGCAAATGGGTGAGTCCTGTGCATGTAGTCCCAAAGAAAACTGGGATCACCATTGTTCCAAATGCTGAAGAGGAACTTGTTCCCACTAGAGTTCAAAATGGATGGAGAGTATGCATGGACTATAGGAAGCTCAATGCTGCAACAAGGAAGGACCACTTCCCATTGCCTTTCATTGATCAGATGCTAGAAAGGCTTGCAGGTAAAACTCACTATTGTTGTCTTGATGGTTATTCAGGTTTCTATCAAATTCCAGTTGCCCCAGAGGAATAAGAGAAAACCACCTTCACTTGTCCCTTTGGCACTTTTGCCTTTAGAAGAATGCCATTTGGACTATGCAATGCACCTGCCACTTTTCAACGGTGCATGATGAGCATATTTTCTGACTATGTGGGTAAGACAATTGAGGTATTTATGGATGACTTCACAGTTCATGAAAATTCTTTTGATGAATGCCTTACCAATTTAGAAAAGATCTTCCAAAGATGCATTGAGACTAACCTTGTGCTTAATTATGAAAAATGCCATTTTATGGTTAATCAAGGTATGGTCTTAGGTCATGTTGTTTCAGCTAAAGGCATTGAAGTGGACAAAGCAAAGGTGGATACCATCAAAAATCTGCCTTATCCCACAACTGTTAAAGACATCCAATCATTCCTTGGCCATGCAGGATTCTATAGAAGATTCATCAAAGATTTCTCAAAAATCACTTTGCCATTATGCAGATTGCTCCAACAGGATGTAACCTTTGATTTTGATGCAGACTGCAAAAAGGCATTTGACTTGATTAAAGAATTGCTTGTGACTGCCCTAATTATTCAAGGACCTGACTGGAACTTGCCTTTTGAAATCATGTGTGATGCAAGCAATTATGCAGTGGGAGCAGTCTTAGGGCAACGTGTGGGAAACTCACCCCACGTCATTCACTATGCCTCTCGCACACTGGATGTTGCACAAAGCAATTACATAACAACTGAAAAAGAACTCTTGGCAGTTGTGTTTGCTTTGGAAAAATTCAGACCCTACCTCTTGGGTACCAAAGTCATTATCTATTCTGACCATACAGCTCTGCGATATCTGATCAAGAAAAAGGAAGCCAAGCCAAGACTAATTAGGTGGATTCTTCTCCTACAAGAATTTGATCTGGAGATAAGAGACAAAAAAGGCAAGGAAAATCTTGTGGCTGATCACCTCAGTCGGCTTCCCTCCAGTTCTACGCCTTGCCCAGTTGAGGAAGCCTTCCCATACGAACATCTGTTCGTCACTCATTCTGCCTAAGGAGATCATGCCATGCACACCACACCCCAGGGGAGTACTCAGTTTCCTTTGTTCTCTTTTTCTCTCTTCTTTTACATTGAGGACAATGCATGATTTAAGTGTGGGGGTGCATATCTCTTCTTCCTCCTCTCTTTCTTTCTATCTTCTTCTTCTCTCTTTTGCAATTTCTCCTTTCAGATTTTTCAAAAAAAAAAATAATAATAAATCTTTCAGTTATGCGATTTATGCTTTCAGTTTTCTTTTAGTATATTTTTGCTTTCAATAATACACACACAACCACAACCATCTTCTTCTTTTTGTTTTGCTCTACTCAAAACTGATGAACTATGTTGAATGAGTCTTTCTTTCCATGACCCCATTGATGTGAAAACTCTTTAAACTTATGTTGAAGCACTTGCAGTGGGTTATATTCATGCTTGAGAATTGCCTTTTGAATTCAATCTTTGAGTTTGCCATGGTGAAAAATATATTGATGACCCTCAATTGATTGAGAATAAATTAAAATTGTGTGAATGAACTTAAGGTGACTTGATTTAGCGATTGGTGTTGATTTGCCCAAATCATTGAGAGAAAAAAAAAATTCAGCAAAGGCAAAGACCTCAAAAGCACAAATTGAAAATTGTTCCAATAGTCAAAAAGACTATGAACAAGGCAAGTAGCCACTTGGATAGGTGACCAACTGAAAAATATAAACCTTCAAATCAAAAATAGGTTGGTGACCTTTCCAAGCGAGATCTAAAGTGCAAAAGCCTAAATAAAGTACTTCAAGGTAAGGGCAAGTCAATCCAAAAGCTAGAAAAAGTCTAAAACAAAAATGTGCATGTATGGTCTCTCTTGAGGAAAACAAATCCTAGCCATGGTAAGTAAAGGGAAACAAGAAAAGAAGGTGAGTAATCTTCATGCATATATTCTTCACTGCAATGATTCAAAATAGGGGTCTAGAGTAAGAGTTTAAGTGGAAATAAGGATCTAGAGTGAGAAAGCTTATTTAACTATGTTTATTTGCTTGAGGACAAGCAAAAGGCTAAGTGTGGAGGTATTTGATAGAGCATAATTTAGTATATTTTATATTAATATTATTGATGAATATTTACATAATTTATGCTTAATTTATTATTTTTAATATTATTTTGCAGGAAATAGTGTAAAAGGACAATTTGGAGAAAAACCCCCTAAAACTGCCTTATTTAGAGCCAAAAAATAATTGGGCAGTAAAAGGACACTTGGGCCTGCACATAGCAGCCCATGGATGCTTATGGACCAGCCCCAAATGCGCAGATGGACCCGCCACTTCGCCCACTTCATCATGGACTCTCAAAGTCCAGCACATGGCCCACAAATGCATGCTTCCACCGAATTCACGCATCCGCGCACTCCTTCACCATGGACCACTCGGCAGATGGGCTTCGCGTGGACCGAGCTCCTCAATTCATCTCATCAATTCACGCAACGGGCCCGCTCGCACATGACCAGCACTTCCAAGCTCCTCACGTGGGCCCACGCCGTCTCCAAACTGCCCAAGCACCAAACACATGCACATGGGCCCCGCCGAATTCACTCCACCATTTCACCTCACATGGACCAAGACCATCTCCTCACGTGGACCACAGATCGTGCGCTCCAGGCTCCGCACGTCCACTCGCCCGTTCCAGCACATCACCGCACCTGATCCACGCTCGCACATGACCGCGAGCAATTTTCCTGAATAGGGCGCACACCTCCTTTGCTCTATTTAAAGAACCATCAGTGGCCAAGACAAGGGGGACAACACAATTTTCTTCAATTCGGCAGTGCTCGGCGCAAGGCAGATTCTGCCTCCATCCTTCGGTTCCTTCTTCCTCTTTTATTTTCCTTTTATTATTTTGTTTTTAATCAGCCAATGAGTGGCTGATTTCTTTAATTCTAGTTGAGGATTGGTTGAAACTAAGGTTGTTTAATGGGTTGTGAGATCTGAACATAAATTATTGTCTTTGGTTTTGTTCAATATTTATGCAATTGATGCTTTAATTACATGATTACTTTGTTGTTTTGATCAAATTGGCCACTTGATTTTAATTGCAAAATTAATTGATTGTTAGTTGGGATTATTTTTAGTCCGTAATTGCTGGAAATATTCTGACCTTAGAACACTTGGTGTAAAAACCAAGGAATTGCATGATCTAGCGTTATCTCCATACGTTTGGGTAGTTAGGATTGGATCTCTCTATTTCTTTATGCAATTGACAATTGTTTTGATGCCTATGGCCCAAGGACGTTCCTTGGCAATTTGTTAATTAGTAATTGATTAGAGGACGTTCCCTAATTAATTTAATCATAAGGAGAGACATGGTGGTGAGAAGCGTCTTCCACCCCCATAACTAATCTATTGAACCAATCAAGATAATTTAAGTTTCAATGATCAACCCAAGCAACCAAAGTGGATCCATATCTTTAACTAGGCTTTTCTCATATTGATTTACTCTTTTATTTTAATTATTTGCTTTCTATTATTACTCTCATTATTTGTTACTACAATCAATCTCAAACCCCCCATTTTACTTTTATTGCAATTTATTTTTATTCTGTTTCCAGTTTATCTCATTTGATCCCACTTTCAGTCTTTTATCTCATCTTTAATTTATTATTTCAGTTTATTTTATTGGTCTTGTTGAGAAAAATAAATAGGTAATCAATTCTCTGTGGATTCGATCCTTTCATCACTATCTGCAGTTGTAAAATTGTTGATAACCAGAAAGGTTATTTTTGACCGGCCTCGATAACCGCGAGTCAAAAATTGATAGAGCATATTTTAGTCCATTTTATCATTATGTTCTTGATGTTTATTTACATCTTTTCTTCTTAATTTTGTGGTTTTAATTATGTTTTGCAGATATTAGGTGTAAAGAGACAATCTGGAGAAAATGTTCTTAAAACTGCCAAAAAGTGCCAAATAAGGAAAGTTTCCAAATAAGGAAAGTTTTCAGAAAAGGAAAGTTTTCAAATGAGGAAAGTGCAGAAGCAAAAGTAAACAAGGAAAGCTCAGTCAGAAGATTATTTGAAATATAAATCGCAGATCTTTCTTTCCTTGTTCAAAAATGTGCACACACTGCTGCAGTCATATCTTCCTATTTAGGCAGCAAGATCTTAAAGAGATGCTCTTCCTCTTCTGCGTTCAACATTCGAATTTCAAAAGAGGCTCCACCTAAAAAGGAATGTATGGACAGCATATCTTCCCTTTTGAAGACCAAAATTCGTGCATCCTTCCTATTCAGAAACAATCTGCGCGCTTTCCTCTTCTGAGAGCCATCTGCGCGCCACCTTCCTTTTCTGCAACAACTTGGGCAACAAGTTGAGCATGGGCAGCACCTTGGGCAGCCTCTACACTAATTAGGAAGCAAGGTCAGTATCTAAACTTATTTAGGAAGCACAATCTGTGCCTCCTTCCCTTTCGGAGACCAAACCGCGCGCACCAACTCCCTTCCGCAAAGCATTTGCGCGCAGCCTTCCTTCTGAAGCCGAAAAACGTGATTCTTTCCTTTTCAGACACAACTTGGGCAGTAAGTATGACCTAGGGCAACACTTTTCAACTATAAAAAGCCACATAAGGAGCCTCTACATGGCCCTTAAGCTCCCCTTGGGAGGCACCTACGAATTCACATCTCTTCTTCTACCTTTCTTCTTTTCTTTTATTTTTATTTTTGTTTCAGCCATGAGAGGCTGAAACCTTTTATTCTAGTTGAAGATTAGGTGATACTTTGGTTGTTTTATGGATTGGGAGACTTGATCAAACATTGTTTAACTTTTGGTTGTTCAATATTTATGCAATTTCATATTTAATTCTCATATTATTTTGTTATTAAGATCTACGTTGATTTTTTATTACAAAATAATTATTTGTTAGTTTGAATAATTTAAGTCCGTAATTGCTTGGGTTATTCTTACATGAGAACACTTGGGATCAAACCCAAGGAAATTGCATGATCTAGCGTTGTCTCCATACGTTTGGGTAGCTAGGATTGGATCTCTCTATTTCTTAATGCAATTGACAATTGTTTTGATGCCTAAGGCCCAAGGGCGTTCCTTGGCAATTTGTTAATTAGTAATTAATTAGAGGACGTTCCCTAATTAATTTAATAATAAGGAGAGATAATGGTGGTGAGAAGCGTCTTCCATCTCCATAATTAATCTATTGAATCAACCCAAAAAGAACAAAGTGTCTGTGATCAATCCCAACAACTAAAGTGGATCCAATACTTTAACTAGAGCTTTCTCATTATTGGTTACTTTTTATTTAATTATTTACTTTCCATTATTTTTCTCATTATTAGTTTATTAATCAAATCAATCTCAAACCCCCCATTTTAATTTTACTGCAATTTATTTTTATTCCGCTTTCAGTTTATCTCATTTTTGGTTTATCTCATTGTTTCAGTTTATTTTATTGGTCTTGTTGAGAAAAAATAAATAGGTAATCAATTCTCTGTGGATTCGATCCTTCACCACTATCTGCAGTTGTAAATTGTTGATAACCAAGAAGGTTATTTTTGACCGGCTTCGACAACCGTGAGTCAGTGCCGCCGAAGGTGCATGGCTTCCTCCTCTCTTTCTTTCTATCTTCTTCTTCTCTCTTTTGCAATTTCTCCTTTCAGATTTTTCAAAAATAAAAAAAAAAAATCTTTCAGTTATGCGATTTATGCTTTCAGTTTATTTTTAGTATATTTTTGCTTTCAATAATGCACACACAACCACAACCATCTTCTTCTTTTTGTTTTGCTCTACTCAAAACTGATGAACTATGTTGAATGAGTCTTTCTTTCCATGACCCCATTGATGTGAAAACTCTTTAAACTTATGTTGAATCACTTGCAGTGGGTTATATTCATGCTTGAGAATTGCCTTTTGAATTGAATCTTTGAGTTTGCCATGGTGAAAAATATATTGATGACCCTCAATTGATTGAGAATAAATTAAAATTGTGTGAATGAACTTAAGGTGACTTGATTTAGCGATTGGTGTTGATTTGCCCAAATCATTGAGAGAAAAAAAAATTCAGCAAAGGCAAAGACCTCAAAAGCACAAATCTAAGATTGTTCCAATGGTCAAAAGACTATGAACAGAGCTAGTAGCCACTTGGAAAGGTGACCAACTGAGTAACTGGGGGTGGGTATCACAAATATGTACCTTCACGTAAAAAGGTTGGTGACTTTTTCAAGCAAGATCTAAAGTGCAAAAGTCTGAATAAAGTACTTCATGGTAAGGGCAAGTCACTCTGAAAGCTAGAAAAAGTCTTATCTGAACAAAATGTGCATGTATGGTCTCTCTTGAGGAAAACAAATCCTAGCCATGGTAAGTAAAGGGAAATAAGGAAAGAAGGTGAGTAATCTTCATGCATATATTCTTCACTGCAATGATTCAAAATAGGTGTCTAGAGTAAGAGCTTAAGTGGAAATAAGGATCAAGTAGCAAAGAAAGCTTATTTGACTATGTTTATTTGCTTGAGGACAAGCAAAAGGCTAGGTGTAGGGGTATTTGATAGAGCATATTTTAATCCATTTTATCATTATGTTCTTGATGTTTATTTACATCTTTTCTGCTTAATTTTGTGGTTTTAATTATGTTTTGCAGATATTAGTTGTAAAGAGACAATATGGAGAAAATGCTCTTAAAACTGCCAAAAAGTGATAAATATGGAAAGTGCCAAAAAAGGAAAGTTTCCAAATAAGGAAAGTTTCCAGAAAAGGAAAGTTTCCAAATGAGGAAAGTGCATAAGCAAAAGCAAACAAGGAAAGCTCAGTCAGAAGATTATTTGAAATTCAAATCGCAGATCTTTCTTTCCTTGTTCAAAGATGTGCACACACTGCAGCAGTCATATCTTCCTATTTAGGCAACAATATCTCAAAGAGATGCACTTCCTCTTCTGCGTTCAACATTCAAATTTCAAAAGAGGCTCCACCTAAAAAGGAATGTATGGACAGCATATCTTCCCCTTTGAAGATCAAAATTCGTGCATCCTTCCTATTCAGAAACAATCTGCGCGCTTTCCTCTTCTGAGAGCCATCTGCGCGCCACCTTCCTTTTCTGCAACAACTTGGGCAACAAGTTGAGCATGTGCAGCACCTTGGGCAGCCTCTACACTAATTAGGAAGCAAGGTCAGCATCTAAACTTATTTAGGAAGCACAATCTGTGCCTCCTTCCCTTTCGGAGACCAAACCGCGCACACCAACTTCCTTCCGCAAAGCATTCGCGCGCAGCCTTCCTTCTGAAGCCGAAAAACGTGATTCTTTCCTTTTCAGACACAACTTGGGCAGAAAATACCTCTTGGGCAGTAAGTATGACCTATGGCAACACTTTTCAACTACAAAAAGCCACATAAGGAGCCTCTACAGGTCCCTTAAGCTCCCCTTGGAAGACACCTACGAAATTCACATCTCTTCTTCTACCTTTCTTCTTTTCTTTTATTTTTGGTTTTGTTTCAACCATGAGAGGCTGAAATCTTTTATTCTAGTTGAAGATTAGGTGATACTTTGGTTGTTTTATGGATTGGGAGACTTGATCAAACATTGTTTAACTTTTGGTTGTTCAATATTTATGCAATTTCATGCTTGATTTTAATATTGCTTTGTTGTTTAGATCTACGTTGATTCTTGATTGCAAAGTAATAATATGTTAGTTTGGATGATTTAAGTCCGTAATTGCTTAGATTATTCTTACATGAGAACACTTGGGATAAAACCCAAGGAAATTATATGATCTAGCGTTATCTCCATACGTTTGGGTAGCTAGGATTGGATCTCTCTATTTCTTAATGCAATTGACAATTGTTTTGATGCCTAAGGCCCAAGGACGTTCCTTGGCAATTTGTTAATTAGTAATTAATTAGAGGACGTTCCCTAATTGGTTTAATAATAAGGAGAGATAATGGTGGTGAGAAGCGTCTTCCATCTCCATAACTAATCTATTGAATCAACCCAAAGGAAACTAAGTGTCAATGATCAATCCCAACAACTAAAGTGGATCCAATTCTTCAACTAGATCTTTCTTATTATTTATTTCTCTTTATTTTTATTATTTGCCTTATTTTTATTGCTTTCAGTTTTAGATTAATTAAATCAATCTCAAAACCCCCCATTTTACTTACAGTTTAGTTGGTTTCAGTTTTATCTCGTTTTAGTTTATTTTGCTTTCCGTTTATTTCTCTTTCAGTTTTATCTCATTTCAGTTTTATCTCATTTCAGTTTATCTCGTTTTCAGTTTTATCTCGTTTCAGTTTTATCTCGTTTCAGTTTATCTCGTTTTCAGTTTTCTTCTTTTGCAGTTTATTTTTATTTCAGTTTATTTTATTGGTCTTGATAAGGAAAATAGGTGAGTCTTCAATTCCCTGTGGATTCGATCCTTTCACCACTATCTGCAGTTGTAAATTGTTGATAACCAGAAAGGTTATTTTTGACCGGCTTCGACAACCGCGAGTCAGGCCCTCCCAAGTTGGTGCCAATTTTCCCATTGCTGCTCTCTTCCCCGTCACTTCTAATCTTCTTAGGGTCAAATCTTCAGCTTTCAAGCTCCTTTTCCTAAATTTCTGATTGTAGTACCAGGCTGCCCTTTGCTGGAAAGCAGCGGTGCGTACTTGAGCTTCCTCTCTGATTTCTTCCAGGGCATCCAAATTGCTTCTCTACTTCTCCTCGTTGGTGTCCTCATTATTGAATTGGACACAGTGAGAAGGAATCTGTAGTTCTATGGGGATTACTACCTCGGTGCCGAATGCCAATGTGAACAGTGTTTCCTTGGTCGACGTCCGAGGGGTAGTTCGGAATGCCCATAGGATGTTGTTGAGCTCGGCTGCCCAGTTCTTCTTTGCTCCATCCAACCTCTTCTTTAGTCCCTGAAGGATAGCTCAGTTTGTAATCTCCATCTGGCCATTTGTTTGGGGGTGGGCTACCGAGGAGAACTTATGCTAGATGCCTATGTTCTTCGTGAAATCCCTGAAGGATTTTCAGTCAAACTGCTTGCCATTATTGGATATGAGTATCCTCCGTATCCCAAATCTGCAGATGATGCTGCTTGCACATTGTAATAGTGGGTACGGCCTCAGCTTCAGGCCACTTAGAAAAGTACTCCATCCATCGCTACTATAACAAACCTCTTCTGTCCTGTGGTTTTAAGGAAAGGGCCCAAAATGTCTATTCCCCACTGTGAGAATGGCCAAGGGCTAGATATACTAGACCGTGGTGTGGTGGGCCTATTGATGTTGTTGGCAAATCTTTGGCAGATGTCACATCTTCTTACTAACTCTTCTACTTCCTTTTTAACTGTGGGCCAATAGTACCCTTGCTTGAAAATTTTATTTGCCAACGTGCTTGCTCCTTCATATGCTCCACAGATTCCCTAGTGTATCTCCTCAATTACCCTGGCCGCTTCTTCAAGACCCACACATTTGAGCCACGGGCTGGACTTCCCTCTCCGGTATAGGGTTCCCCTTACTGCCTGATAATTGGCAGCCCTGGCTGTGATTCTTCTTGCCTCTACTTTATCTTCTGGCAGTTTCCCGGTCTCTAAGTACTCCAAGTATGGGGTCATCCAACTTTGCGCTTCTTCAATTTGCATTATTGTGGTGGGTTTTTCAAAAGTGGAGACGTTGATGTGCTGTATGTACACCTCGTTTGGGATCTGTTCCAGCTCTTCCTCGGATAACCGATTGAGTAGATCTGCTTCTTCATTCTCCTCCCTGGGTATCCTCAGATACTATACAACAATCCCCTTTTCGATGATCTCAGCTTCCATAGCTTGTCCTTGGCCAGATATTTCTGCATGACGGGATCCCTTGCCTGGTATGCTCCAGTTATTTGATTTATTACTAGCTGGGAGTTACTATTTATTTTGAGGTCGGTTGCCCCCACTTCCAATGCTATCAGCTTCCCATTTATGAGGGCTTCGTATTCTGCCATGTTATTAGAGGCTGCAAACTCTAGGCGCAGGGCGTAGCAGACCCTGAATCCCTTTAGACCCTTCAAAAGTATCCCAGCTCCTCTGCCCCCAGCACTGGATGCCTCATCTACAAATAAATTCCAACTGAAATCTCGTGGCGGCTGGCCTCCATCCTTCCTTCAGCTGAGCTTGGCAACCCCTTGTTCTGTTCCTATTGTTTTGTGTTGAAAGAGCACTCAACTATGAAGTCAGCTAGGGCCTGGGCTTTGATGGTTGTCTGAGGTCGATATTCAAGGCAGTACGGGCTGATTTCGACAGACCAGGCTAGCATCCGTCCTGAGGTTTCAGTTCGGTGTAGATTTTTCTTCAGGGGCTAGTCTGTCATCACGTCTCCCTGGTGGCTTTCAAAGTATACTCTTAAATTCCTCACCGTTAGCAATAAAGCAAATGCTAATTTCTCTATGTTCATTGATAGAGCATATTTTAGTCCATATTATCATGATCTTATTAATGTTTATTTACACATTTTCTACCTAATTTTGTGGTTTTAATCATGTTTTGCAGATATTAGGTGTAAAGAGACAATCTGGAGAAAATGCTCTTAAAACTGCCAAAAAGTGTCAAATATGGAAAGTGCCAAAAAAGGAAAGTTTTCGAATATGGAAAGTGCTAAATAAGGAAAGTTTTCTTATAAGGAAAGTGCCAGAAAAGGAAAGTGCAATCAACAGATTCTTTGAAATTCAAATTGCAGATTATTCTTTCCTTATTCAGAAGGTGAAGCCAATTACGGAAAGTGTCAAATAAGGAAAGTTTTCAGAAAAGGAAAGTCCTCAAATAAGGGAAGTGCAAAAGCAAAAGCAAATAAGGAAAGCTTAGTCAGAAGATTATTTGAAATTCAAATCGCAGATCTTTCTTTCCTTGTTCAAAGATGTGCACACACTGCAGCAGTCAAATCTTCCTATTTAGGCAGCAAGATTTCAAGGAGATGCACTTGCCACTTCTTCATTCAGCATTCAAAATTCAAACGAAGGCTCCACCTAAAAAGGAAATACAAGACATATATCTTTCCACTTCTGCACATTAATGACTGCGCTCCACTTCCTCTTCTGCAGTCTATGCGCACGCCACCTGCCTTCTGGAGGCCAAGGCGCGCGTCCTTCCTCTTCTGAAAGCCTTGGAATGTGTCTCTTTCCTTCTGAAGCTCCAGCCACGTCTCTTTCCTCTTCTAGAAGCATTAATGCATGATTCTTTCCTCTTCTGAAGACAAGCCGCACACCTCCTTCCCTCGGGTAAGCTTGCAACGCGATTCTTTCCTCTTTTGCAACAACTTGGGCAGCAAGTTGTACATGGGCAGCCTCTTCACTAATTAGGAAGCAAGGGCAGCATCTTGGGCAGCCTCTAAACTAATTAGGAAGCAAGTATGACCTAGGGCAGCCTCTAGAGACTATAAAAAGACACATAAGGAGCCTCCACACAACCTTTAAGCCCCCTTGGAAGGCACCTACGAAATTCACATCTCTTCTTCTACCTTTCTTCTTTTCTTTATTTTTTATTTTTATTTCAGCCATGAGAGGCTGAAATCTTTTATTCTAGTTGAAGATTAGGTGATGCTTTAGTTGTTTTATGGATTGGGAGACTTGATCAAACATTGTTTATCTTTTGTTATTCAATATTCGTACAATCTCATGCTTAATTCCATTGTTGCTTTGTTGTTTTGATCAATATGGCAAATTGATTCTTGATTGCAAGGTAATAATATGTTAGTTTGGGTGATTTAAATCCGTAATTGCTTGGATTATTCAAACATAAGAACACTTGCTGTAAAAACCAAGGAAATTGTATGATCTAGCAACTTCTCATGCGTTTGAGTAGTTAGGATTGGATCTCTCTATCTCTTCATGCAATTAACAATTGTTTTGATGCCTAAGGCCCAAGGACGTTCCTTGACAATTTGTTAATTAGTAATTAATTAGAGGATGTTCTCTAATTGGTTTAATCATAAGGAAAGACATGGTGGTGAGAAGCGTCTTCCATCTCCATAACTAATCTATTGAATCAATCAAAAGAAACTATGTGTCAATGATCAATCCCAACAACTGAAGTGAATCCAATTCTTCAACTAGAGCTTTCTTATTATTTATTTCTCTTTTATTTTATTATTTGCTTATTTTAATTGCTTTCAGTAGTTTATTAATCAAATCAATCTCAAACCCCCCATTTTACTTTTACTGCAATTTATTTTTATTCCGCTTTCAGTTTATCTCGTTTTCAGTTTATCTCGTTTTCAGTTTTATCCCGTTTCAGTTTATTTTGCTTTCTGTTTATTTCTCTTTCAGTTTTATCTCGTTTCAGTTATTTTTGCTTTCAATTTTATCTCGTTTCAGTTTATTTCTCTTTCAGTTATATTTGCTTTCAATTTATTTCTCTTTCAGTTTTATTTTTGTTTCAGTTTATTTCTCTTTCAGTTTTATTTTTGTTTCAGTTTATTTTTGTTTCAGTTAATTCTCTTGGTCTTGATAAGAAAAATAGGTAAGTATTCAATTCCCTGTGGATTCGATCCTTTCACCACTATCTGCAGTTGTAAATTGTTGATAACCAAAAAGGTTATTTTTGACCGGCTTCGAAAACCGCGAGTCAAAAATTGGCGCCGTTGTCGGGGAGTTGATTTAACTTATTTGTTTCTCTTTCAGGACCAAAAAAAAAAAAGAGCACCACCGAATCTGCCTCTGAAGAAGTCACCATTGCAGTTCTGAATCATGGATGAGGTAAGTAGATCTGATCTTTCTTTTCTGAGATTTTTATGAAAGATTTTGCCATAGGACTAGTTCAACAGGTTCAAGCACCCCATCCACCAAAGCCATGTAGGATCTGTGGATATGTGGGACACCCAACTGATCAATGTCCTACACTTTATGGGAATAGTCAGCCTAGACATACATTTGGAGGATACTATGAACAACCAAGACATGATCCCTACTATAATACATATAATCCAGGTTGGGAAGACTACCTAGACTTCAGTTATGCAGAGACTAACAACTACCAGGACTATCAAGGATATCAAGCCCAACCAATACCTCCAAGTTCCCTCCAGCACCTTGAGAAGATGATGGAGTCCATGGTAAGTGCTATACAAAACCTTGAACAGCGGATAGAACAATTGGCCACCGCAGAAAGTGCAGACATGTTGAGAAGAGAGGAAGAGTTTCAAGATGATGAGGAAGATGATGAAAGTTGGCAAGTACAAGAACAAGTTGCTGAAGAGAAACAACCAGAAAACTGTTTGTCCAAACAAACTGGTCAAACAGAACCTATTGATAGTTTAGATGTCGTTGATTATTTGAGAAAAGATGTTTTTTTATATAAATCAAGATGATATACTAAACAATGATCCTTGCAGGGAAGAGAACCAGAAAGAGCCAGAACTGAAAGAAACTGACTGTTGCTTCCAACAGGTGGACTGCAGCCATGTGCAGAACAAGGGGGAGCCAATCGCACCTCTTCAGACCAATCTTGCGCAAGAAAGAGTACCTGAAAGCCTTTCAGATGCGTCCTTTCAGCTTCCAACGCAGATCAGTCTCCCCTTTCAGTCAGATCTTGCGCAGAAGGAGCAATCTGAAACCAATTCAGCCATAGATCCAATGCAAACAGCCCATGCTCACAAGGAACAAATGGTATTCCAAGCACCTAAACCAAAGGACCATGCGGATCAATGCCTTCCCAAACCTCCGGATAAGGTAGAGTTTGTTTTGCCTGAATTCAGTACTAAATTGCAGCTAGCCATAGAGAAACATCAATTGGAGTTCAAAATGTTGCCCAATCATCTCAAAAATGCAAACATAAGGGCTAGAGGCACACCTCATCTGAAAGAAGAGAAGCTGATCATGTTGCTTCATGAGTACATGGAAAAAATGGGATGGGCTATGACCAAATCAAAAGGAGTGCTACACTTTTTGCTCAATGCAGTTGGGACTCTTTTCCCTTCCCCAATTACTTGAGCCTTGATCAAGTGGATCGCGCCATGCACACCACACCCAGGGGAGTACTCAGTTTCTTTTGCATTTTAATATTTCCTATACATTAAGGACAATGCATGATTTAGGTGTGGGGTGCATATTTCTGAATTTTTAATTTTTGCTTTGATTTTCACTTTGAATTTTTATTTTCATTTTCAGTGTGATTTTTTTTTTCAATTTTTCGTTTTGTTTTCAATAACACACACAACCACAGTCTTCCTCCTTTTTGTGTTTCGATTTGCTTCACTCAAACTGATAGACTATGTTGATGAGCTTTTCTTTCCATGACCCCATTGATGTGATAACTCTTTAAACTTATGTTGAATCAATTGCAGTGAGTTGTATTCATGTTTGAAAATTGCCTTTTGAATTGAATCTTTGAGTTTGCCATGGTGAAAAATATATTGATGACACTCATTAGAGAGAATAAATTGAAAATTGTGTGAATGAACATAACATGACTTGATTTAGCAATTGGTGTTGATTTGCCCAAATCATTGAGAGAAAGAAATTCACAAAGGCTTAGACTTCAAAAGCACAAATTGAAAATTGTTCCAATGGTCAAAAGACTATGAACAGAGCTAGTAGCCACTTGGACAGGTGACCAACTGAGTAACTTGGGGTGGGTTTCACAAATATGTACCTTCACGTCAAAAGGTTGGTGACTTTTTCAAGCAAAATTAAAAGTGCAAAAAGCTGAATAAAGTACTTCAAGGTAAGGGCAAGTCACTCTGAAAGCTAGAAAAAGTCTTATCTGAACAATTAATAAGTGCATGCATGATCTCTCTCTTGAGTAAAACAAATCCTAACCATGGCAAGTAAAGGGAAACAAGGAAAGAAGGTGAGTAATCTTCATGCATATATTCTTCACTGCAATGATTCAAAATAGGTGTTTAGAGTAAGAGCTTAAGTGGAAATAAGGATCTAGAGTAAGAAAGCTTGTTTGACTATGTTTATTTGCTTGAGGACAAGCAAAAGGCAAGGTGTAGAGGTATTTGACAGAGCATATTTTAGTCCATATTATCATGATCTTATTGATGTTTATTTACACCTTTTCTACCTAATTTTGTGGTTTTAATCATGTTTTGCAGATATTAGGTGTAAAGAGACAATCTGGAGAAAATGCTCTTAAAACTGCCAAAAAGTGCCAAATATGGAAAGTGTCAAAAAAGAAAAGTTTTCGAATATGGAAAGTGCTAAATAAGAAAAGTTTTCTGATAAGGAAAGTGCCAGAAAAGGAAAGCGCAATCAACAGATTCTTTGAAATTCAAATTGCAGATTCTTCTTTCCTTATTCAGAAGGTGAAGCCAATTATGGAAAGTGTCAAATAAGGAAAGTTTTCAGAAAAGGAAAGTCCTCAAATAAGGGAAGTGCAAAAGCAAAAGCAAATAAGGAAAGCTTAGTCAAAAGATTATTTGAAATTCAAATCGCAGATCTTTCTTTCCTTGTTCAAAGATGTGCACACACTGCAGCAGTCAAATCTTCCTATTTAGGCAGCAAGATTTCAAGGAGATGCACTTGCCTCTTCTTCATTCAGCATTCAAAATTTAAACGAAGGCTCCACCTAAAAAGGAAAGACAAGACATATATCTTTCCACTTCTGCACATTAATGACTGCGCTCCACTTCCTCTTCTGCAGTCCATGTGCACGCCACCTGCCTTCTAGAGGCCAAGGCGTGCGTCCTTCCTCTTCTGAAAGCCTTGGAACGTATCTCTTTCCTTCTGAAGCTCTAGCCACATCTCCTTCCTCTTCTGGAAGCATTAATGCACGATTCTTACCTCTTCTGAAGACAAGCCGCACACCTCCTTCCCTCGGGTAAGCTTGCAACGCGATTCTTTCCTCTTTTGCAACAACTTGGGCAGCAAGTTGTACATGGGCAGCCTCTTCACTAATTAGGAAGCAAGGGCAGCGTCTTGGGCAGCCTCTAAACTAATTAGGAAGCAAGTATGACCTAGGGCAGCCTCTAGAGACTATAAAAAGACACATAAGGAGCCTCCACACAACCTTTAAGCCCCCTTGGGAGGCACCTACGAAATTCACATCTCTTCTTCTACCTTTCTTCTTTTCTTTATTTTTTATTTTTGTTTCAGCCATGAGAGGCTGAAATCTTTTATTCTAGTTGAAGATTAGGTGATGCTTTAGTTATTTTATGGATTGGGAGACTTGATCAAACATTGTTTATCTTTTGTTATTCAATATTCATACAATCTCAAGCTTAATTCCATTGTTGCTTTGTTGTTTTGATCAATATGGCCAATTGATTCTTGATTGCAAGGTAATAATATGTTAGTTTGGGTGATTTAAGTCCGTAATTGCTTGGATTATTCAAACATAAGAACACTTAGTGTAAAAACCAAGGAAATTGTATGATCTAGCAACATCTCATGCGTTTGAGTAGTTAGGATTGGATCTCTCTATCTCTTCATGCAATTAACAATTGTTTTGATGCCTAAGGCCCAAGGACGTTCCTTGGCAATTTGTTAATTAGTAATTAATTAGAGGACGTTCCCTAATTGGTTTAATCATAAGGAAAGACATGGTGGTGAGAAGCGTCTTCCATCTCCATAACTAATCTATTGAATCAATCAAAAGAAACTATGTGTCAATGATCAATCCCAACAACTGAAGTGGATCCAATTCTTCAATTAGAGCTTTCTTATTATTTATTTCTCTTTTATTTTATTATTCGCTTATTTTAATTGCTTTCAGTAGTTTATTAATCAAATCAATCTCAAACCCCCCATTTTACTTTTACTGCAATTTATTTTTATTCCGCTTTCAGTTTATCTCGTTTTCAGTTTTATCCCGTTTCAGTTTATTTTGCTTTCCATTTATTTCTCTTTCAGTTTTATCTCGTTTCAGTTATTTTTGCTTTCAATTTTATCTCGTTTCAGTTTATTTCTCTTTCAGTTATATTTGCTTTATGTTTATTTCTCTTTCAGTGTTATTTTTGTTTCAGTTTATTTTTGTTTCAGTTAATTCTCTTGGTCTTGATAAGAAAAATAGGTAAGTATTCAATTCTCTGTGGATTCGATCCTTTCACCACTATCTGCAGTTGTAAATTGTTGATAACAAGAAAGGTTATTTTTGACCGGCTTCGACAACCGTGAGTCATTCATGTACCTAAACTCGGCATCTTTGAGCACCTTACTGATATAAAAGATTGGCTTCTGCTCTCCCCTTCTTCTCTCACCAGCACGACACTTATGGCTTGTTCCATGGCTACTAGATATATCAAGAGTTCTTCCTCGACTAGAGGGCTACTGAGCATGTGTGGTGAATTGAGGTATTGCTTAAGGTTCTTAAAGGCCTCTTGGCAATCCTCTATACATTCGAAGTTTGGACTTTCCTTAGTTTTTTGAAGAATGGCAAGCACCTTTCTGCAGACTTTGACATGAATCGGTTGAGTGCTACCACCCTTCCTGTGAGCTTTTGCACATCCCTTGGACAGGTCGGCTTTGGCATCTTTAATATGGCCTCCACCTTCTCTGGGTTTGGCTCAATGCCCTTCCCACTAACCATGTAGCCTAGGAATTTTTCCCCTCTAATAAAGAAAGCGCATTTCGCCAGGTTCAACCTCATTATGTACTACTCTAACACCCCAAATACTTCTTTTAGGTTGGCCAAGTGTTGCTGAAAGGTTTGGCTCTTCACTACCATGTCATTAACATATACTTCTACGTTTCTCCCTATCTGGCCCTTGAAGATGTTATTCATTAGTCATTGATATGTCACCCCTGCATTTTTCAACCTAAAGGGCATGGCCTTGCAGCAACAAGTCCCATCCTTAGTTATGAACGAGGTCTTTTCTTCATCTGACCTGTCCATAGGAATTTGGTGATACCCAGACATAGCATCAAGGGACGACATATAATCAAAACCGGCCGTAGAATCAACCATTTTGTTTATATCGGGAAGGGGATAACAATCTTTGGGGCAGGCCTAGTTCAGGTCGGTAAAATCTATACACATTTGGTATTTGCCATTGGCCTTTTTAACTAACACAGGGTTGGCTAACCACTGTGGATACATGACTTCCCTAATGAACCCAGCCTCCTCCAGCTTCTGAACTTCTTCTCGAGTGGCTTATTGTTTCTCCTTCCCGAACACTCTCTCTTCTTCTACTTTATTGGTTTTGCTCTAGGGAGGACGTTGAGCTTGTGGGCCATCACCTCGAGGTCTATTCTCGGCATGTCAGAAGGCTTCCAGGTGAAGCTCGAGGAATGTCCTTTTATAAGAGCCATCGCTGCCTCTTTTTGGTGTTTATAAAAGCTGGTGTTGAGGCTAAAGACTTTATCAGTTTCTTCTTTAGATAAGGGGAATGTCTCCAGCTTATCAACGGGCTCCGTCCTAGCCTCCTTCTTCTCATCCCGGACTTCCATGACCTCTGGGTTCACCTCTTCAGCTGTTGTGCTTGGTTCTACCACTGTGGCTAGATACACCGCCCGGGCCTCTTCTTGCCTCCCTCGAACTACCCCCATCCCTGACTCAGTGGGAAATTTCATGGTTAGGTACTGGATACTGGTTATTGCTTCAAAATCATACAGCAACAGTCTTCCCATAATGGCATTGTAGCTTAGGGGGAGCTTCACCACAAGAAAGATGGCATAGTGAGTTTGTGACAGGGGTGGTTCTTCCAATGTTAGGGCCACCTTTACCTTCCCTTCTACTACCATCGGGGTTCCCCCTATTCCCTTGACCGGGGCCTAATCCCTCACCAGCTGCTCCTTCGGTATGTTCATCTGCTAAAAGACTCTATAGGCCAGCAGGTTCATTTTACTCCCATCGTCTACCAGGATCTTGTGGACCCTGAAGTTGTGAAAGACAGCCTTAATGACTAAGGCATCATCATGGGGCATCTAGATCCCGTTAGCATCTTCAGGAGAAAAGGAGATTGTCATTAGGGAGTGCTCCATTATCTGTAGGACTTCATTACTGCTCCCCTCTCCATTTCGGCTTCTCTTCTTCCCTCTCCTACTCATCCGACCTCCAGTTCCTCCCACGATCATGTTAATGGTTCCACTGAAGCCGTCATTCACAGGCCCTGCTTGCTGTGTGCGGGGTCTCTCTGCCATTGCATTCTACTGGGGCCTCTCTCCTTCTGGTTTTTTCACGAAGTTCCAGAGGTGCCCCCTCTTGATCAGTCTTTATATTTCATTGATTAGTTGGTAGCAACTGTTAGTATCGTGGCCGTATGTTCGGTGGTACTGGTAGTATTTATCAGGATCCCTTTGGCTGGCCTCAACTCTCATGGGTTTAGGCCATTGGATGAAGTCTTTGTCTTGCATCGCCATGAGCACTTCGGCTCTGGATACATTCAAAAGGGTGACGGTCTCAGGGATCCGGGGCTGGTACGTTATCTGCTCTCTCCTATCCCAGGGTTGTCTGTTCATCTCAGGTCCCCGACTCTGCCTCCTCTCCTGCCTCTCAAGCCTTCTCTCCTCTATAGCCTTTCCCCTATCTCCGGCCTCCCTAGCGAACCTACTAGTGGTTAAGGCGTCATCCTGCCTTATGTACTTTTCTGCTCTCTTTATCAGCTTCGTCAAGGTGGTGGGAAGTGACCCAAAAAATTCAGGAGATGTAGTCCCCTTCTGCATAGCCTCTACTGCTCTTGCCTCATCCAGCTCGGGGATTTGCAAAGCGTCCGAGTTGAATCAGGCCACGTACTCTGTCAGAGACTCATTCTTCCTTTGTTGGACCATCTCCAAGTAGCTGGTCTTCCTTTCAGCGGGCACCCCCTGATAGAGCCTATTTTAGACCGTTTTATCATGATATTATTGATGTTTATTTACACCATTTTTGCCTAATTTTGTGGTTTTAATCTTGTTTTGCAGATATTAGGTGTAAAGAGACAATATGGTGAAAATGCTCTTAAAACTGCTAAAAAGTACCAAATATAGAAAGTGCCAAATAAAAAAAGTTTTCAGATAAGGAAAGTTTTCAAATATGGAAAGTCTTCAAATAAGAAAAGTGCAGAAGCAAAAACAAATAAGGAAAGCGCAGTCAGCAGATTATTTGAAATTCAAATTGCAGATCTTTTTTACCTCGTTTAAAGATGTGCAGACACCTCAGCAGTCAGATCTTCCTATTTAGGCAGCAAGATTTCAAGAAGACGCACTTGCCTCTCTTGCATTCAGCATTCAAGATTTGAAATTCAAACGAAGGCTCCACCTAAAAAGGAAAGATTGGACAGCATATCTTTCCCTTTGCACAACCCATCCGCGCGCTTCCTTCTGAAGAGCCATCCGCGCGCCTCCTTCCTTCTGAAGACCTTGCAACGCGATTCTTTCCTTTTCAGACACAACTTAGGCAAAAGCAGCCTCTTGGGCAGCAAGTAAGGACCTAGGGCAACACTTTCAACTATAAAAAGACATATAAGGAGCCTCCCCATACCTTTTCTACTCTCCCTTAGACACACCTACGAGATTGCAAGTGACCACATCTCTTCTTCATCTCTTTCTTTATTTTTGGTTTTGTTTCGGCCATGAGTGGCTGAAACCTTTTATTCTAGTTGAAGATTAGGTGAAATTTTGTTTGTTTTATGGATTGGGAGACTTGATCATATATTGTTCATCTTTTGGTTATTCAATATTTGTGCAATTTCATGATTGATTCCATTATTGCTTTGTTATTTTGATCAATGTGGCCAATTGATTCTTGATTGCAAGGTAATATATTGTTAGTTTGAATAATTTTAAGTCTGTAATTGCTTAGATTGTTCAAACACAATAACTCTTGGTGTAAAAACTAAGGAAATTGTATGATCTAGCAACATCTCATGCGTTTGGGTAGCTAGGATTGGCTCTCTCTATCTCTTAATGCAATTGACAGTTGTTTTGATGCCTAAGGCCCAAGGACATTCCTTGGCAACTTGTTGATTAGTAATTAATTAGAGGACATTCCCTAATTGGTTTATGATTAAGGAGAGACATGGTGGTGAGAAGCGTCTTCCATCTCCATAACTAATCTATTGAATCAATCAAAAGAACATAAGTTTCAATGATCAATCCCAACAACTAAAGTGGATCCAATTCTTCAACTAGATCTTTCTTATTATTGATTTCTTTTATTTTAATCATTTGCCTTCTTTTATTGCTTTCAGTTTTAGATCTCTTGAATCAATCTCAAAACTCCCCCATTTTACTTCAGTTTATTTCTCTTTCAGTTTATTTTTGTTTCAGTTAATTCTCTGTAACAGCCCGGAAACCGATACCCCTCTGTAACGGCTCCAAACTGCTCGGCGCTAGGATCCAGATCGGCTTAAGGCCGCCGGGACCCGTAGCAAGCCTAAACTGAACTCTGTGTACCTGCTCAATCCCAGACATGATCCAACTAGAACACTAGCTGGTAAAACATTGTCCGTAAAACCACCAGGCTTAACCTTAAAACCACAGCCGTCAAGGCCTACACCAGTGACCTACTACCACACTCACCCTTTATGCACTATGTCAAAACATAGAACCCACTCTCTCAGGGTCAGCATATCACAGGTTAGTCTGACTTTCCGTTATGGGTCAAGGGGTTTTATACCCTTTCTTCCCTCTCAGATGGGTCAAGGGGTTTTATACCCTTTCTTCCCTGATCACTGGGGTTTTATAAACACAGTATATGTTAAGCCTAGTTTGACACATTTCTCATCAAGAAACGTAAAACAGGATACCTGCAGAAACTAGGGGTTCAGCATACACTGAGCAAAGCACAACTCTAGACATTATCTCATTATATACTCTATCTCTTTACCACCTGCTCTTTCCATGCATAACCTGGATATACATCATGCTAAAACATCATGTCCATACATCATGTCCACTACTATACTAGACAAACAAACATAACATATACATATCATCCTTTAATCTTTACATCATCTGCCATAAACATATACATCAAGCTTCTTGCATACATACACATGCTACAAACCACTCTATCAAAACCTAGCTATGCTATTACAGCCAAACACAGCAACCCATGCTTAAACTCTACTTTTCCCATAGCTCACTCTGCTGAACTCTGCTGAACTCTGGCCCTGCAAAACTGGGGTTAAGGGAATAGGGTGAGCTAATAGAGCCCAGTGAGTAGAAACCATAAAACAGTTCATTCATTACATGCTTTCATGGAATGTGGCATAGCACAAACAGATACATCTCGGATTAGACATGATCCCAGAACTCCCTCTGTCGGTGCCCGGCCCCTATGGACTCCCAGGTCACTACATGTACTAGAGCTCGGCCCCTAACTGCGGAGCTCCCAAAGGTCTTATCTAGACATAACAGGTAGCGGGCTACTGAGATCGCCTTGGTCTATCCCATCACCAATAAGAATGCAATGCAGCATATTCGTGATCTCTAATGCAGGACAACCTAGTATCATATGGCATCCATGACGCGTGTCTCATGCTCATACTGTCACTATCTTTAACCATTAGCTTTAAAACATGCATAGTTAGTTCTACTCACCTGAAGCCAAGCTGTGGCTAACTCTGGGCCAACTCTCACACTGGAGCTACACACCTCGCCTCAGGTCCGATCCTACACAGGTGGACTCACATGAGGTGCCAAACAACTCTAACAGAACTCTCAAACATCTCCCCAAAAACCCCCTAAAACACCATAGACATGCATGGAAAAACATGCAAAGGAAGGCAAAACAGGGCACCTTCGGCGGCACTTTCGGCGGCCGAAAGTCCTCTCCAGAGAAGTCAGGCATGTTCGGCGGCAGGTTCGGCGGCCGAATCTCCACTCCAGAGCCGAAAGTCCAAACCTTCGGGGGCGAGTTTAGGCGGCCTATCCCACCTCCTCAAGGGTTCGGCGGCCGAAACTCCTTTCGGCGGCCGAACCTGAGGTCCTCAGAACCCAGATCCATGCACCAACAAGCCTCCCTCAACCTTCCCAACCCTCTTAACATACATAACACCTCTTAAACCCAGGCACAAACCCTTAACACACATATAGGAGCTGAAAACAACCTTAAACTCCCACACACAACATCACATAACCACATATAGCAAACAAAGGCATAAAGGATGCATAAACCCCTTTCATGCACAACTCATGGAAACCATGCAAACCTACCCTTTATCCCTCCATAAAACTTGCTTAAAACACCATAAAACATAAGGATCAACACTTACCTCTGCAAGAACTAGAGTTGGTGTGATCCTAACTGCAAAACATGGAGAAACCAAGCTCTCAAAGCTCCAAACTCCAAAACCTTGCTCAAAGCTCACAACTCTTCAAATCAAGGATAAAACTCATTAAAAACCATGCAAGAACTTGCAAAAACCATGAAACCATCTCAAGGAGGACATGAGCTCACCTTGGGTGGGAAGAGGAAGAAAACTTACCTCTTGAACCGACCTAAGGGGCTTTTATAGGTGGCTTGGTCAACCATCTTCGGCAGCCAAACTTGCACCCGCAACTCAGCCAATTTCGGCGGCCGAACCTAGCTTTCGGGGGCACAAACTTTACCACCTTCGGCGGCTGAACATACCTTCGGCGGCCGAACTTCTGTTTTTCCCTCCTTGACCTTTTGTCTTCAAACATCATTGCCTTTCCTTTCAAACCCAGAAAACACGTCAAAACATGTTAGAAAACCTTAGAAAACCTTGGAGAAAACTTCAGTTTACCCGTGCAATACCCCGCAAAACGAATCTGACATCCTAGATTCCACCGGACGGTAGGAATTCCGATGCCTGAACGAGCCGGGTATTACAATCTACCCCCCTTATAAAAACATTCGTCCTCGAATGTTAAAACAACAAACACACAAGCAAACAAGCAAACGAAACTTAACGTCGCTCTCGCACTTCACAAGCTTCCACTGTGCATTCTGATCCTTGCCCTTCTTTCTTCATCTGTCCTACACTGGCTTCGTCTTTCACTCGCAACAGGCTTCTACTGCGCTACTCTAATCCTTTTCTTTTTCCTCCTTTCTACTCTTACTCCTCGCAGTACTATCCTAGACTCACGGATTCACCCTTCTTTCAAGCACTCCACTACGCCTACGCTCCCTTAATCACTCTCTCAACTCCGCAGGTGCCATCTTGTGAAAGATAGAAATGGTTCTGGTACTGCGTACCACTTCTATACCAACACTACCTCCCTGCCAGATGGTAAACCTGACACTAGGCTACGAACACCTCTAACCACTCTCACTATCCAGGGTACTAAGGCTGATTCCCAGACCTGCCTGCTAACCTCTCAAACCTGAACAAGAACTCTCTCTAACACCCACACCCATTCCTATACACCCTACGAGCCTGACAGCTGACATCAAACTTCTAGGCATCCTACCCTGTCCCCTCTGAAGCCTACCTCGGATCCATCCTGAACTCCGATCCTGACTACCTTGCGCTGCAGACGTAGGTAACACCAACATCCTAAGGAGAAAACCAATCCATTCCCCCGAATGACATCCCGACACTCACGTCTAGGACCTCAAGATCGAGTGGACGACATCTCTTCTCAAGGACACTGGACTGAACCTTTGCCAGAGATGAATCCTACCCGAGTCTACCTAACCCAAAGAGGACACGTTAAGCCGAGAAGCTATCAACTCAACCGCGCAAAGCTCAACGAACGAAAAAGAAACACGAGAGCTCACAAAACAACAGAACAGGAACAAGTGAGCATACCTGGCATCATTGTGTCCGCTGTGTCTGCTCCTCTACGTCCTTGGTGACTGGTCTGACCTACATTCCTGGGAGGTAACCACTGGGAGTGTACCACCCTGGGCGCAGTAGGACACTCACGCGCAAAGTGCCCTTCCTGTCCACACTTGAAACATGCCGTAGTACCAATCCGACAAGGTCCGCGATGCAGCCTTCCGCACCTTAGACATCTTCTAGGGCCTGAGTCAGAACTCGAGCCACCACCAGCACCAGCACCGAGACTAGCCTTTCGTCTCTGCCAAAACTTGCCCTTCTTCGCCTTTCGAAGGCCTCTACCCTTCTTTTTCTCTCTTTTCGTAGCTGTGCTCAGAAGGGAGGGCTCAACTTCTCCTGAACTTGAGATCTAAGAAGCCTTCGTCTGCGCATCATCTTTCGACTTTCCCATACTTTCCTCATCCATATTCACTTGCACACCTACATCCCTCTTTGACACATCCATCCTCTCCACTCTCATGACGTCTCCGGCCCGTCTTCCTTGCTCCATTCCTTCTTTGCTTACCTCTAGCGATCTTTCAGGATTCCTTGATGAGTCCTTACTGCCAACTCCTCCTGACTGCACCCCTGGCAGCACGGGAGAAAAGGTGTCCGTACCTTCCCACTCAGATGGATCTGACTCTACCAACTGACTCGTACCTTGCATCATCACTCTTCTGAAACACAACAGGCACACAAGCACACATCAGCTTCACATCATGTGATCCATGGAAAACACACAAAGCACATGAAAAGCAGCCTAACATAGGGTCCATGTAGCAAACACATGAACTCTACAACATATGTATCATAGATGATCCTGTCACCAAAAGCCCTCAATCTAGCAGAACATGCCCTGACCAACTGTGCCAAAGGCCATACCTGGTCTCTCAACTCATCTTATATCAGAACATAGCATAGCGAGGACTAAAGGACCAGTCAACATCCATCATACCAACAGAAATGCACCTGCATCAACCATGGCATTACACATCAGCAAGCAAGACATGACTCCGCATCCTATCCTAGTGGACATGAGCTTTCTCTCGATCTTTCTTATTGTGCTTGCCCTCCTAAAAACAAAAACCTCTTTCCGATGTGAGATACCTCTAATCCCTGAGCATCTTTGCTCATTACACCGTACTCAAGAGGCCCTATGCTCTGATACCATCTGTAACAGCTCGAAAACCGATACCCCTCTGTAACGGCTCCAAACTGCTCGGTGCTAGGATCCAGATCGGCTTAAGGCCGCCGGGACCCGTAGCAAGCCTAAACTGAACTCTGTGTACCTGTTCAATCCCAGACATGATCCAACTAGAACACTAGCTGGTAAAACATTGTCCGTAAAACCACCAGGCTTAACCTTAAAACCACAGCCGTCAAGGCCTACACCAGTGACCTACTACCACACTCACCCTTTATGCACTATGTCAAAACATAAAACCCACTCTCTCAGGGTCAGCATATCATAGGTTAGTCTGACTTTCCGTTATGGGTCAAGGGGTTTTATACCCTTTCTTCCCTCTCAGATGGGTCAAGGGGTTTTATACCCTTTCTTCCCTGATCACTAGAGTTTTATAAACACAGTATACGTTAAGCCTAGTTTGACACATTTCTCATCAAGAAACGTAAAACAGGATACCTGCAGAAACTAGGGGTTCCGCATGCACTGAGCAAAGCACAACTCTAGACATTATCTCATTATATACTCTATCTCTTTACCACCTGCTCTTTCCATGCATAACCTGGATATACATCATGCTAAAACATCATGTCCATACATCATGTCCACTACTATACTAGACAAACAAACATAACATATACATATCATCCTTTAATCTTTACATCATCTGCCATAAACATATATATCAAGCTTCTTGCATACATACACATGCTACAAACCACTCTATCAAAACCTAGCTATGCTATTACAGCCAAACACGGCAACCCATGCTTAAACTCTGCTTTTCCCACAGCTCACTCTGCTAAACTCTACTGAACTCTGGCCCTGCAAAACTGGGGTTAAGGGAATGGGGTGAGCTACTAGAGCCCAGTGAGTAGAAACCATAAAACAGTTCATTCATTACATGCTTTCATGGAATGTGGCATAGCACAAACAAATCACATCTCGGATTAGACATGATCCCAGAACTCCCTCTGTCGGTGCCCGGCCCCTATGGACTCCCAGGTCACTACATGTACTAGAGCCCGGCCCCTAACTGCGGAGCTCCTAAAGGTCTTATCTAGACATAACAGGTAGCGGGCTACTGAGATCGCCTTGGTCTATCCCATCACCAATAAGAATGCAATGCAGCATATTCGTGATCTCTAATGCAGGACAACCTAGTATCATATGGCATCCATGACGCGTGTCTCATGCTCATACTGTCACTATCTTTAACCATTAGCTTTAAAACATGCATAGTTAGTTCTACTCACCTGAAGCCAAGCTGTGGCTAACTCTAGGCCAACTCTCACACTGGAGCTACACACCTCGCCTCAGGTCCGATCCTACACAGGTGGACTCACATGAGGTGCCAAATAACTCTAACAGAACTCTCAAACATCTCCCCAAAAACCCCCTAAAACACCATAGACATGCATGGAAAAACATGCAAAGGAAGGCAAAACAGGGCACCTTCGGCGGCACTTTCAGCGGTCGAAAGTCCTCTCCAGAGACGAAAGTCAGGCATGTTCGGCGGCAGGTTCGGCGACCGAATCTCCACTCCAGAGCCGAAAGTCCAAACCTTCGGGGGCGAGTTTAGGCGGCCTATCCCACCTCCTCAAGGGTTTGGCGGCCGAAACTCCTTTCGGCGGCCGAACCTGAGTTCCTCAGAACCTAGATCCATGCACCAACAAGCCTCCCTCAACCTTCCTAACCCTCTTAACATGCATAACACCTCTTAAACCCAGGGACAAACCCTTAACACACATATAGGAGCTGAAAACAACCTTAAACTCCCACACACAACATCACATAACCACATATAGCAAACAAAGGCATAAAGGATGCATAAACCCCTTTCATGCACAACTCATGCAAACCATGCAAACCTACCCTTTATCCCTCCATAAAACTTGCTTAAAACACCATAAAACATAAGGATCAACACTTACCTCTGTAAGAACTAGAGTTGGTGTGATCCTAACTGCAAAACATGGAGAAACCAAGCTCTCAAAGCTCCAAACTCCAAAACCTTGCTCAAAGCTCACAACTCTTCAAAACAAGGATAAAACTCATTAAAAACCATGCAAGAACTTGCAAAAACCATGAAACCATCTCAAGGAGGACATGAGCTCACCTTGGGTGGGAAGAGGAAGAAAACTTACCTCTTGAACTGACCTAAGGGGCTTTTATAGGTGGCTTGGTCAACCATCTTCGGCAGCCAAACTTGCACCCGCAACTCAGCCAACTTCGGCGGCCGAACCTAGCTTTCGGGGGCACAAACTTTACCACCTTCGGCGGCCGAACTTCTGTTTTTCCCTCCTTGACCTTTTGTCTTCAAACATCATTGCCTTTCCTTTCAAACCCAGAAAACACGTCAAAACATGTTAGAAAACCTTAGAAAATCTTGGAGAAAACTTCAGTTTACCCGTGCAATACCCCGCAAAACGAATTCGACATCCGAGATTCCACCGGACGGTAGGAATTCCGATGCCTGAACGAGCCGGGTATTACACTCTTGGTCTTGATAAGGAAAATATGTAAGTTCTCAATTCCCTGTGGATTCGATACTTTCACCATTATCTACAGTTGTAAAATTATTGATAATCAGAAAGGTTATTTTTGACCGGCTTCGACAACCACGAGTCACCCCCACAATAAACTGACTGATGAATATGTTGGCTAGGTCCACAAAGCTCTTAATGCCCCCTGCCTCCAGGCTGTTAAACCATGCCCAAGTTGGCCCTATGAGGGTAATGGGGAAGACTTTACATATCAGGGCATCTAAGAGAGTTTTGAGCTCCATGAATGTCTTGTAGTTCAAGATGTGCTCTCGAGGGTTTCCTGCACTATCATAGGCCACCATTGGCGGCATCATGAACTTCTTTGGGATGGTCTCCTGTTGGATCTACCTTGAAAAAGGTGAGCATATGGGTAAGAGAGCCTGACTGCTGTCTTTTGCCCATAGCTCAGCCAGGAGCTGTTCCTTCATCCTTTCCAACTTTCAGTCACATCTGTCTCCTCCTGCCTTGGCCTTTTCTCTAGGCAATATCCCCTCTCCCAGTGTTCGCTTTTCTGTCCTCCCTGTTGGCCTAGCAGAATAGCTCTCTACCTTATCGTTCTCGATGAGCTCTCTCACCCTCCGGCCTCTAGCTTTAACTACGGGCTCATTCTCCCTATCAGCCTCTCCACTTCTTTCACCCGTCCTCCGGCTACTCTATTGGGGGATTTGGTAGTTGAAGGTGGTTTGGGGTTCGGTAGTGTTGAAGCCTTCAACTACATGGGGTATGCTCAATGGTGTGTTGTAGCATCTGCCCCAGCCATTGGGCAGTGTTCTGTAGTTGAAGAGCCATGGTTTGGAGCTCTTGGTCAGATAGGGTTGTTCTGGGTATATTCCCTGCCGAGCTCGGTGAGGGATTGAACAATACTTGTAGTTGGTTTGATGGGGTTATGGGATTGAAAAAAGAAAACTGCTGACTTTCATTAGTAGAACTCAAGTTTTTTGGGGTGTTGCTGGTGTGGTTTTCATTGTGGTTAGCCATGTGGATCTTAGTGGGTGTTATGGAAATGGAAACTCTGGTGACGAAAAGATCTCCTTCGTTCCCCACAAATGGCACCAATTGATGTTCTGGGGGCCAGAGAAAATAGAGTTTACAAGTGTGTGTGTAAACTTGTCCTGAGGGGTCACGTATTCCTTCTTTATTCCATTATTCATTTGTCCTCTAGTGACGGATAACCGCCACCCTGCTACAGTGCCACCTATTCCTGTCATGAAGATCTGTACATACAGACATACCTGATTGCCCCTTCTCGTCAGGTGGCCACTTAATTCCCCTTCAGTGTGCATGCTGGTAGGACCATGGTGTAGCCGGGCCTGCTCTCCTACTCTCCGTCACATCATAGGTGCTAGGCTCTCCTCTGATGGATCCAAGTCTTGGGTGGGTCAGTTCGGCCTACTTTAATCATGGGCTAGATGGCGCGCTGATGGGTTGGCCTGCTCAGTGGGTTCTATTAGACTTTGGGCCTATTTCCTTCTCCAGGGCCCGGCCTTAGCCCGGGTGTAACGACCCGGAAACCGATACCCCTCTGTAACGGCCCGAACCGCCATCGGCGCTAGGATCCAGATCGGCTTAAGGCCGCCGGGACCCGTAGTAAGCCAAACATACATCCTATCACCTGGTCAAATCCCATACATGATCAAAACTTTAACATAAAAACTGTAACATAAGATGTATAGACCGAGCTTGACCTGTATGCGACATAACTGGAAACATAAAAGAACCCCCTACTAGAGCCCTCATCAAAACTCTAGCTGGGTCAACATAACATACATCAAGCTGGGATCACATCCAAAGAACTAGAACCTAACCTGTGCATGCATCAGACCACAAACATAAGACCTCCACTAGGGTCCTCATCAAACTCTAAAGTGGTAAACAACACATGCCACAAGTTCAGTTCAACACGACTCAACATTAAAACATTACATACATCATGTATTAAACAGGGACTAACCAAGTCTTAGGGCCAAGCACAGTACTAATACATAAACCAATCTCTACTTTACTTACATTACAATTCATTATCTTACAATACATTATCTCAGTTTACATTACATGTCCACACTAACACTAATCTATTACATAAGCACAACCTTAACTCTTGAGACTTCCCGGTCGACCTTCTACCTGCAACACTGGGGTTAGGGGAGAGGGGTGAGCTAAAAAGCCCAGTGAGTAGAAACAAAGAAAACAGTTCATTAATTACATGCTTTCATGAAATGCATCACAGCACAAACATTTCACATAACGGATTGGACATGACCACCAAAACTCCCTCTGTCTGTAACATAATAAGGTGCCCGGCCCTTCGGGCTCCTCAGGACTTCATTATGCCCGGCCCTCAAGGGGCTCCTCAGGACTTCATTATGCCCGGCCCTCAAGGGGCTCCTCAGGACTTCATTAACATAACATATCTAGGGCTATTGGGGTCGCCTTGGTCCATCCACATCAACAGTAAATAATGCAATGCGTCATATTCGTGTAGCTAGTGCAATCAACCTATTACATATAAACATGATGCATGAACATGCTTTAGGCATTTGAATTTCGTAAAATAAAAGATTAAGTTTAGTTCTACTCACCTCTGGCAGACGCTGAACTGACTCTGCAACTGCTAACACTGATGGCCTCCTCGGTCCCTCGGGTCCAATCCTACACAGCTGGACTCGGATGAGGTGCCAAACACACTTTAACAACTCATAAGCAACTGCCCAAAAACCCCCCTAAAACAACCTCAAAACATGCATAGAAAACAACCATGAAAAGGCTGGACAGGGCACTTTCGGCGGCACCTTCGGCGGCCGAACCCTTCCTCCAGAGATGAAACTCGGGCACTTTCGGCGGCACCTTCGGCGGCCGAAAGTCCCTCTCCAGAGATGAAAGTCAGGCACTTTTGGCGGCCGAACCTTCCTTTGGCGGCCGAAAGTCTGCTTTCAAGCCAAAACTCAACTTTCGGGGGCAAGGTTAGGCGGCCAAACCATGCATCCACAGGCAGGTTCGGCGGCCGAAACTACTTTCGACGGCCGAACCTGAGTTCTTCCCAGAAGGGCAGAACTCAGCTTCTCATGCATTCAAGCCTCCCAAGCCTTCCAAACACCCCAAAATAAGCACCCAACCTTACCAAAACATGCATAAACCCTTAACCATGCACAAAGGAGCTTAAACAAGCTTAAACTCGCTTAAACTCCAACAAAGAACATCATAGAGCACACATAAATAGCTTATGACCCACATAAGCCAAAACCATCAAAACTACTCAAAACCTCACCTGCTCTTTCCCAATCATACATACACTCTCCCACATGCATAAACTAGCTTAAACCTTCAACATAACATCACATAAATAGGCATAAGCATACATTGGGCATAAAACCCACATAAACCTAAACATGCATATCTACCCATACTTAACCATTAAAACCTCTTAAAACTTCATTAAAACATAAAGGAAGTAAAGATCTACACTTACCTCTTGGAGATCGAGGGTTTGTACGAGCTCTAACTTGGAGATGGGAGAAACCAACCCTTGGGTGTAATACCCGGCTAGACTCCGGTATCGGAATTCCTACCGTCCGGTGGAATCTCGGATGTCGGAAGCCTCTAGTAGGGTAAAACCATGTTTTTATGAAGTGTTTTAATGTGTTTTATGTTTTAAGCATGAAAGAAAATGAGTTTTTACATGAAAATAGTATTGGAGGAAAACTTAGGTTTGGCCGCCGAACATGCATGCGTTGCGGGTGTGCTTTAGGCCCCCGAAAGCATAAGTGAGGGAAGTCCAGGTTCGGCCGCCGAACCCCAAGTTCGGCCGCCGAACATGGCATGCATGCGGAGGCACTTTCGGCCCCCGAACGTGGTCTGGCCAGCCACTATAAAAGGGTCCCTTAGCCGAAAACGGGCGAGCTTTTTCCCCATTTTCGGCCAAGGTGAGTCTCCGCCGTCCCTCACCCATCTTTGACGTCTTTCCTCTAGATCTTTCAAGGTTTTCATTTGTTTTAACTTTATTTTGAAGATTTGAGCATTTGAGCAAAGTTTTAGAGCTTGGAGGTTCAAGAATCCAATCTCTCCCAACTTCGAGTTTAAGTCGTCTCTCTCTCGATCTTCAAGAGGTAAGAGCCGATCTTAAGCTCATTGCATGTTTTAAGTAAGTTTTAAGTAGATCTATGGGATAGAATGCATGTTTAGGTTATGGTTATGCTTTTGGAGTTTATGGGTATAAATGTATGTTCATGAACAATGTGAGTTTCTTGATGTGTTGTAGATGGGGTTTATGTTGGTTTGAGGCCCCTAGGAACATGTATGCTTGTGTTTGTGTGTTGTAGAATAGGTTTGATGCATGTTGGAAAGGTTTGGAGGCGAAATGTGCATAGGGAGCCAAGTTTCTGCCCTTTGGCAGAAACCAGGTTCGGCAGCCGAAGGACTTTCGGCCGCCGAACATGGCTGGGGAGGCAGCCTTTCGGCTGCCGAAGCTTGCCCCCGAAAGGGAGACTTTCGTCTCTGTCCGGCAGTTTCGGCCGCCGAAAGTGCCGCCGAACATGCATGAGTTTCGTCTCTGTCTGGGAGTTTCGGCCGCCGAAGGTGCCGCCGAACCTGCCTGACTTTCGGCTCTGGAGGGACTTTCGGCCGCCGAACCTGCCGCCGAAAGTGCCCTGTCCAGGCCTTCCTTGCATGTTTTCCTATGGTTGTTTGATGATGTTTTAGGGGGTTTTTGGGGAGTAGTTTATAGTTATGTTCAGGTATGTTTGGTCCCTCATTTGAGTCCACCTGTGTAGGTTCGGACCCGAGGAACCGAGGACCCCAGCAGTGAGTTCAGCTGCTTCGGTGTTGTCAGAGTCAGCCAGAGGTGAGTGGAACTAAACTTAATCTTTTAAATTAAATGTTTTATCATGTTTCATGCATCATGATTATACAATAGGATGATTGCATTAGTTTCCATGAATATGCCGCATTGCATCGATTGTTGTTGATGTGGGTGAATATTCGATGACCCAATTAGTCCATGACAGGAAGACCAGGACCCCATTCTACGGCCTGGCACTATGTAAGGAAAGACCAGGACCCCATTCTACGGCCTGGCACGGTTATGGGACTCGAAGACCAGGAGCCCAGAGGAGGCCCTGGGGCAAATGGTAAGTAATGTATGTTATGACAGGAAGACCAGGACCCCATGCTACGGCCTGGCACAGAGTTAGCTTGGACTAGTTGGTGACAAGTTCACCCAACCCTTATGTGAATTGTCTGTGTTATGATGCATTTCATTGGAGCATAGTGTTAATATGTTTTATAGTTCTACTCACTGGGCTTTTAGCTCACCCCTCTCCCTTTTACCCCCAGGCTTGCAGGTACAGTATAGAGCAGGAGTCCGGATAGAGTAAGGAAGCCATGTTTATGTAATAGCTAGCAATGGACATGATCGAATTGTATTGTAATGTCTTAATCAGTATAGTTATGTAATGAGATGATATATATATGGATGTTAGAGGTGTGCTTGACCGTAGATTGTTGTTATCCCTTTTAATACATGATCTTAGAGATTTTTATGATGTTTATGTAAACCAACTCGACACATGTTATGTCACCCATTTGGGGGCACTGATGAGATCCCACGGAGGGATCAATGTTTATGAGTTATGTTATAGTGCATGTACAGGTTGAGTTGGCATATGAATGGAAAGAAAAGTTTTAATTTTTATGTATGTTGTCGATTATGTATGGGATTAAGCAGGTTCATAGGATGCATGTTAGGCTTGCTACGGGTCCCGGCGGCCTTAAGTCGACCCGGATCCTAGCGCCGGTAGCGGTCCAATTTTCGGGTCGTTACAAAATGGTATCAGAGCGCTAGGTTCATATGGTCGGACCTAGAGTGTCGGGCTCATAGATGTTATAGAAGGTCAAGCACAATAGGAAAGATCATGTCCACTAGGATAGGATGTGGAGTCCTGTCTTGATTAATGATGTGAAATGCCATGATGATATGCTATGATATGTGATGTGTGATGTGGGTTCATGTGTGCCCACATGAACCATATGGTGCTAATGTTTGTGCTATGTGTGCTGTTTTCAGAAAACAGGATGAGAGGAACTCGTCGATCTGCACGATTGACTGGAGTACCACCTGAGGATGAGGGCATGAACGCCCGTCCTCCAGCATTGCCGAGGGCAATGTCTAGTAGGTCTAGCAGAAAAAGAGCAGCAAGAGACCCTAGGAGGTCTTTGGATCTGTGTAGAAGCAGATCAGTTAGAGGAACAGTTCAGGGCGGAATGTCAGAGGAAGTAGGGGACCAGATGGATGTAGAGCAGAGGAGGGATGGCAGTTTGGGAGTTAGCATGTCGGAAGAAGGTATGGGAGAGTCCCAAGGAGGCACTCAGGCCTTGGGATTTGTTCAGCCACCCCACTACCCACACTTCTCACAACATCCCGGGTATTCGATGGGAGGTACATCGGATTACCCTAGCTTCACCCCTTATCCCACACAGATGCCATACCCACCATACTACCCACCATATTCACAATACCCAATGTACCCAGCCCCACCATACTATCCAAATCCAACAAACCCTACCTCAGAAAATGTTGCATCACCTCCACCACCTACAGAACCAGCAGCCCCAGTTGCTCAACCTTCTAGACCTAGCTCAGCCAGTGGGAGCAAGGTCAAGATGACTGAATACATGAAGCTGGGTGCTCCCCAGTTTGAGTCAGGTGATGACCCGTTTGTGTATCTTGAGAGGGTCAAGACTATTACAGAGGAGTTAGGGGCTGATGACAGTAGAGCCATTCAGATGGTTGGGTTCACGCTTAAGTGCAAGAAGGCACGAGAGTGGTTCAAGAATTATGTGAACCCGAGAGTGGACAGCATGTCCTGGGAAGAGTTTGCAAACGAGTTTGCAGGTTGGGCTTTTCCCGATAGTTCAAGGGAGCTGAAAATGATAGAGTTCGAACAGTTGAGGCAGACAGAGGATATGAGTGTAGAGGAGTACACCGATAGATTCTTGGAGCTGTTGCCTTTTGCCGGGCAGAGTCTGGATACAGATTCGAAGAAGTCAAGGAGGTATGTCATGAAACTTCATTCCAGGTATTCCTCCTTGATTCAGTCCGTGGACAGGGAGAGCTTCCATGCCATAGTAGATATGGCTAGGAAAATGGAGGCCAGTGCTATCATTCAGGGGACAGTTAAGCAGACAGTGGCACAGCCTTCTGGTTCTAAAACTCCGGGTGGGGGAAGATTAGATCCTTCTACCCTGAGTGCAGCAGCTTCAGGCAGTAAGAGATGGGGTAAGCCCAAGGGTAAGAAGAATAAGTTCTGGAATAAAGTCAAGTCCAGTCTGGGATTTGGGAGTGGCTCAAGCTCTGGTGCGGATAATGCAGTTTGTGCAAAGTGTGGTAAGCCACACAGGGGAGTATGTCGGTTTGGGACGAACGCCTATTTCAGATGTGGTCAGGAGGGGCATATGGCTCGAGAATGTCCAAGAGCAGTCCCGATGGCTCAGTCCCAGCAGACAGCCTCAGGCAGTGTAGCGCAGCCAGCAGCTCCAGCCATGACTCAGGCCAGTGGCAGAGGCAGAGGGAGAGGGGCAGCCTCTTCTTCAGCGGGTTTCAGGGGTGAAGGTCCATCAGCTCCAGCACGGATCTTCACAATGACACAGCAGGAGGTAGATGCATCTAACACCGTGGTGGCAGGTAACTTAATCATTGGTTGTTCAGATGTGTATGCCTTGATGGACCCTGGTGCATCTCATTCTTTTATTGCTCCGAGAGCCGTGGGGAGGTTAGGTCTGATGACTTCTGGGTTAGAGTGTCCTCTCTGGGTCAGTGGACCCAAGTGTGATCCATCAGTGGCAGAGTCAGTCTGCCAGTGTAGTCCTGTGTTTGTTGAAGGAAGATTCTTGTCCGCCGACCTAGTGGTTCTAGATTTGACAGATTTTGACGTCATTCTAGGGATGGACTGGTTATCTACCCATGGTGCTACCTTGGACTGCAGGGACAAGGTAGTCAGGTTCAGAGGTCAGGATGGGTCTGAGGTTGTCTTCAGAGGAGATAGGAGGGGTACACCTAGAGGTCTGATATCAGCTCTTCAGGCTTGTAGGTTGCTCAGGAGGGGATGTCAGGGGTATTTGGCTCATGTGAGAGAGCTTAGCGGTCAGGACAGAGAGCCCGCCTCAGTGCCAGTGGTTAGAGAGTTCTTAGATGTGTTCCCAGACGAGCTACCAGGTTTACCACCTGCTAGGGAGATAGAGTTCGAGATAGAACTAATGCCTGGAACCCGACCGATCTCTATCCCTCCCTACAGGATGGCGCCAGCAGAATTGAAAGAATTGAAGGAACAGTTACAGGAGTTGGTAGACAAGGGCTTCATCCGACCGAGTACCTCACCCTGGGGTGCTCCAGTTTTGTTTGTGAGAAAGAAAGATGGATCCCTTAGGCTTTGTATCGACTACAGGCAGTTGAAAAAATCCACTACCAAGAACAAGTACCCATTGCCAAGGATCGATGATCTATTCGACCAGCTAGCAGGAGCGGGTTGTTTCTCCAAAATAGATCTGAGATCTAGGTACCACCAGCTGAGGATCAGAGAGGAGGATGTGCCAAAGACGGCTTTCAGGACCAGATATGGGCATTTTGAGTTCCTTGTAATGCCGTTCGGGTTAACCAACGCCCCTGCAGCATTCATGGATCTCATGAATAGAGTGTTTAGTCAATACCTGGATCACTTTGTTATTGTCTTCATAGATGATATCTTAGTGTATTCCAGGAATGCAGAGGAGCATGCCCATCATCTGAGGTTGGTTCTACAGATCTTGAGGGAACATGGCTTGTATGCCAAGTTCTCCAAGTGTGAGTTCTGGCTGAGGAGCATTTCGTTCTTGGGGCATGTAGTGTCAGAGAATGGGATAGAGGTGGACCCCAAGAAGACAGAAACTGTGGCTAACTGGCCTAGACCCACTTCAGTGACGGAGATCAGGAGTTTCTTGGGTTTGGCAGGTTACTACAGGAGGTTCGTTCAGGACTTCTCGAAAATAGCAACTCCTCTGACCAGGCTAACCAGGAAGAATCAGAAGTTTGTGTGGACCGACCAGTGCGAAGAGAGTTTTGAAGAGCTTAAGAAGAGGTTGACTTCAGCACCAGTTTTAGCTCTGCCATCTAGTGATGAGGACTTTACAGTCTTTTGTGATGCGTCTCGTGTGGGACTGGGTTGTGTACTGATGCAAAATGAGAGGGTGATTGCTTATGCTTCGAGGCAGCTAAAGAAGCATGAGTCGAATTACCCCACACATGACCTTGAGATGGCAACAGTAATCTTTGCACTCAAGATGTGGAGGCACTACCTCTATGGGGTAAAATGTGAGATCTTTACAGATCATAAGAGCCTGCAGTACATCCTGAGTCAAAGAGACTTGAACTTGAGACAGAGGAGATGGGTGGAACTGCTGAGTGACTATGATTGCAAGATTCAGTATCATCCGGGTAAGGCGAATGTCGTGGCAGACGCCTTAAGCCGGAAGTCACTAGGCAGTCTATCCCACATCACGGCAGAGAGGAGACCAGTGGTGAAGGAGTTTTACAAGCTCATTGATGAAGGTCTTCAGTTGGAGTTGTCTGGTACAGGTGCCTTGGTTGCTCAGATAAAAGTGACACCCGTGTTTCTGGAGCAGGTGGCTCAGAAACAGCATGAGGACCCAGAGTTAGTGAAGATTGCCAGGACTGTTCAGTCAGGCAAGGACAGTGAGTTCAGATTTGACAATAAAGGGATCCTCCGCTATGGGAGTCGATTGTGTGTACCAGATGACATAGGGCTAAAAGGAGACATTATGAGGCTCATAATGCAAGATACAACATTCATCCCGGGGCCACCAAGATGTATCAGGATCTGAAGAAAGTTTATTGGTGGCCAGCTATGAAGAGAGAAGTGGCACAGTTTGTGTCAGCCTGCGAAGTTTGTCAGAGGGTGAAGCTGGAACATCAGAAACCGGCTGGAATGCTTAACCCGCTACCTATTCCAGAGTGGAAATGGGAGAATATAGCTATGGACTTCGTAGTGGGGTTACCGGCGACGTCCAACAGATTGGACTCCATATGGGTGATTGTGGACAGACTCACCAAATCTGCTCACTTCATCCCTGTCAGGAGTGGCTATTCTGTGGACAAATTGGCGCAGGTGTATGTTGAAGAGATAGTCAGACTGCATGGGGTTCCTGTTTCTATAGTGTCAGATAGAGGACCCTAGTTCACCTCCAGGTTTTGGCGGAGTCTGCAGGGTGCCATGGGTACCAGGTTGGATTTCAGTACTGCCTTCCATCCACAAACAGACGGACAGTCAGAGAGGACCATCCAGACCATAGATGTAATACCCGGCTAGACTCCGGTATCGGAATTCCTACCGTCCGGTGGAATCTCGGATATCGGAAGTCTCTGGTAGGGTAGAAACATGTTTTCATAAAATGTTTTAAGGTACTTCATGGTTTTAAGTATGAAAATTAATGAGTTTTTGCATGAAAAGTCTTTGGAGGAAAACCCAGGTTCGGCCGCCGAAAGTTAAGTTCGGCCGCCGAACATGCATGCGTTTTGGAGGCACGTTAGGCCCCCGAAAGCATGAGTGAGGGAAGTTCAGGTTCGGCCGCCGAAAGTCAAGTTCGGCCGCCGAACATGACATGCATGCGGAGGCACATTCGGCCCCCGAACGTGGCCTGGCCAGCCACCTATAAAAGGGTCCCTTAGGTCCGCACGGGCGAGCTTTTTCTCCCCCGTCGTCGGCCAAGGTGAGTCTCCGCCACCCCTCCCTCGATCTTGAGTGTTTTCCTTAGATCTTCCATGGTTTTCACGGGTTTTAACTTCTGTTTTGAAGATCTGTGAGTAAAGAGCAAGTTTTGGGTACTTGGAGGTTCAAAGAGCTCAATCTCTCCATCTCCAAGCTAGGGTCGCCTTTCCTCTCGTTTCTTCAAGAGGTAAGCTCGGATCCACCCTTGTTATGTGTTTTAAACAAGCTTTAAGTTGTTTTATGGGTAGAGATGCATGTTTAGGCTTGTTGATGAGTTTATGGGTTTTGATGTTTTGATGAACAATGTATGTTGATTTTTGTGTGTTTGAAGTGTTGTAGTAGGGGTATATGATAGTTTGAGACCCCTAGGTGTGATGTATGGTGTGTATGCATGTTTTAGAACAAGTTTATGCATGATTGGTGAGTTTGGAGGCAAAAATGCATAAGGGAGCCAAGTTTCTGCCCTTTGGCAGAAACCAGGTTCGGCAGCCGAAGGCACTTTCGGCCGCCGAACATGGCTGGGGAGGCAGGCCTTTCGGCTGCCGAAGTTGCCCCTGAAAAGAGACTTTCGTCTCTGTCTGGGACTTTCGGCCGCTGAAGGTGCCGCCGAACATGCATGAGTTTCGCCTCTGTCTGGGAGTTTCGACCGCCGAAGGTGCCGCCGAACCTGCCTGACTTTCGGCTCTGGAGGGACTTTCGGCCGCCGAAGGTGCCGCCGAAAGTGCCCTGTCCAGCCATTTCTTGCATGTTTTTATTTAGTTGTTTCATGATGTTTTAGGGGGTTTTTGGGGAGTATATTAGAGTTATGTTTATGTATGTTTGGTCCCTCATTGGAGTCCACCTGTGTAGGTTCGGACCCGAGGAACCGAGGACCCCAGCAGTGAGCCAACTGCTACAGAGTTTATCAGAGCTAGCCAGAGGTGAGTGGAATAAACTTTAAGTTTTAAAATAAACGAAATATGAATTTTGAGCATGATCCATGCATCATGAATGCCATGAGATATAGTAGGTTGCTTGCATTAGTATTCACGAATATGTTGCATTGCATTTATGATGTTGATGTGGATTGGTCATTGGATGATCCTTTAGTCCTCATATGATATGATGATGTTATGGCATGATATGGTATGGAAGTCCAGGTTGTACCCATTCTACGTCCCTGGCACGATGTAAGAGGAAGTCCAGGTTGTACCCATTCTACGTCCCTGGCACAGTTGGACTGTATGATATGTTATGTTAAGGGAAAGACCGGTTGTACCCATTCTACGTCTCGGCACAGTTAAACTATGTAGAGGACTATTGGTGACAATACCATCCGAGATGTGATTTGTTGTGATGTGTTGCATTACATAATGGCATGAGATTTTAAATATATGTTTTCACTATTCTGCTCACTGGGCTTTGTAGCTCACCCCTCTCCCCTAACCCCAGATGTGCAGGTACAGGGTAGACCAGGAGGTTAGCCAGAGTTTTGAAGTATGTGTATGTAATAGTTAGATGGTGGACATGACAATTGTAATATGATGAAATGTAAGAGATTACAGTATGTATGTAATGAGGTATAATGAGGTTATAGATGTGCTTGACCCTATGAGTTTTGTAATCCCTTGTTGATGCATGATCTTAGTTATTTGATGATATAGATGTTAGCCAACTCATCTCATGATGTATTGCCCATTGGGGCATTGTTGAGATCCCACAGAGGGATTATGTTTATGATTATGGCTATGCACAGTAGATGTTCAGGTTGAGTTGGATGAATGAAAGGAAAAGTTTAAAATTTTTATGTATGTTTGTTGATCATGTATGGGATTAAACAGGTTTACAGGTTATATGTCAGGCTTGCTACGGGTCCCGGCGGCCTTAAGTCGACCCGGATCCTAGCGCCGGTAGCGGTCCGATTTTCGGGTCGTTACAATAGAAGATATGCTAAGGATGTGTGTGCTGGACTTTGGTGGTTCTTGGAGGCAGCATCTACCTTTGGTGGAGTTTGCCTACAATAACAGCCATCATGCTAGCATCGGGATGGCTCCATATGAAGCTTTATATGGAAGGAAGTGCAGGTCACCCGTTTGCTGGGAAGAAGTTGGAGAAAAGGCCTTGGCAGGGCCTGAGCTAGTAGAGATCACCAGCAGGGTGGTACCCTTAATCAGAGAAAGAATCAAGACTGCTGCAAGCAGACAGAAGAGTTATGCAGACATCCGCAGAAGACTAGTAGAGTTTCAGGAGGGGGATCTGGTATTGCTCAAGGTGTCTCCAATGAAAGGAGTGGTTCGGTTCGGGAAGAAGGGTAAGCTGGCTCCGCGATACATCGGACCCTTTGAAGTCCTGCAAAAGATCGGGAATGTATCGTACAAGCTGGATTTACCTGCTTCAATGGAGAGAATCCATCCGGTTTTCCATGTTTCTATGTTGAGAAAGTTCGTGTCAGATCCGGGCAAGATTCTTAGTGAGCCTGATGTGGAGATCCAAGAGGATCTCACCTATGTTGAGCAGCCGGTACGGATTCTGGACACTCAGATCAGGAAGCTGAGAAACAAGGAAATCCTGATGGTGAAAGTCCTATGGAACCACCACAATCTGGAAGAATGCACTTGGGAGACACGGGAGTCTATGCTCCGGCAATATCCTCATCTCTTTTAAGGTTAGTCCCTATGTGTTTTATGTGTATGTTGTGATGATTCTATGCATGTGCTAGTTGAGGAACATTCGGGGACGAATGTTCTTAAGGGGGGGAGAATGTAATACCCGGCTAGACTCCGGTATCGGAATTCCTACCGTCCGGTGGAATCTCGGATGTCGGAAGCCTCTAGTAGGGTAAAACCATGTTTTTATGAAGTGTTTTAATGTGTTTTATGTTTTAAGCATGAAAGAAAATGACTTTTTACATGAAAATAGCATTGGAGGAAAACTCAGGTTCGGCCGCCGAACCTCAAGTTCGGCCGCCGAACATGCATGCGTTGCGGGTGTGCTTTAGGCCCCCGAAAGCATAAGTGAGGGAAGTCCAGGTTCGGCCGCCGAACATGGCATGCATGCGGAGGCACTTTCGGCCCCCGAACGTGGTCTGGCCAGCCACTATAAAAGGGTCCCTTAGCCGAAAACGGGCGAGCTTTTTCCCCATTTTCGGCCAAGGTGAGTCTCCGCCGTCCCTCACCCATCTTTGACGTCTTTCCTCTAGATCTTTCAAGGTTTTCATTTGTTTTAACTTTATTTTGAAGATTTGAGCATTTGAGCAAAGTTTTGGAGCTTGGAGGTTCAAGAACCCAATCTCTCCCAACTTCGAGTTTAAGTCGTCTCTCTCTCGATCTTCAAGAGGTAAGAGCCGATCTTAAGCTCATTGCATGTTTTAAGTAAGTTTTAAGTAGATCTATGGGATAGAATGCATGTTTAGGTTATGGTTATGCTTTTGGAGTTTATGGGTATAAATGTATGTTCATGAACAATGTGAGTTTCTTGATGTGTTGTAGATGGGGTTTATGTTGGTTTGAGGCCCCTAGGAACATGTATGCTTGTGTTTGTGTGTTGTAGAATAGGTTTGATGCATGTTGGAAAGGTTTGGAGGCGAAATGTGCATAGGGAGCCAAGTTTCTGCCCTTTGGCAGAAACCAGGTTCGGCAGCCGAAGGACTTTCGGCCGCCGAACATGGCTGGGGAGGCAGCCTTTCGGCTGCCGAAGCTTGCCCCCGAAAGGGAGACTTTCGTCTCTGTCCGGCAGTTTCGGCCGCCGAAAGTGCCGCCGAACATGCATGAGTTTCGTCTCTGTCTGGGAGTTTCGGCCGCCGAAGGTGCCGCCGAACCTGCCTGACTTTCGGCTCTGGAGGGACTTTCGGCCGCCGAACCTGCCGCCGAAAGTGCCCTGTCCAGGCCTTCCTTGCATGTTTTCCTATGGTTGTTTGATGATGTTTTAGGGGGTTTTTGGGGAGTAGTTTATAGTTATGTTCAGGTATGTTTGGTCCCTCATTTGAGTCCACCTGTGTAGGTTCGGACCCGAGGAACCGAGGACCCCAGCAGTGAGTTCAGCTGCTTCGGTGTTGTCAGAGTCAGCCAGAGGTGAGTGGAACTAAACTTAATCTTTTAAATTAAATGTTTTATCATGTTTCATGCATCATGATTATACAATAGGATGATTGCATTAGTTTCCATGAATATGCCGCATTGCATCGATTGTTGTTGATGTGGGTGAATATTCGATGACCCAATTAGTCCATGACAGGAAGACCAGGACCCCATTCTACGGCCTGGCACTATGTAAGGAAAGACCAGGACCCCATTCTACGGCCTGGCACGGTTATGGGACTCGAAGACCAGGAGCCCAGAGGAGGCCCTGGGGCAAATGGTAAGTAATGTATGTTATGACAGGAAGACCAGGACCCCATGCTACGGCCTGGCACAGAGTTAGCTTGGACTAGTTGGTGACAAGTTCACCCAACCCTTATGTGAATTGTCTGTGTTATGATGCATTTCATTGGAGCATAGTGTTAATATGTTTTATAGTTCTACTCACTGGGCTTTTAGCTCACCCCTCTCCCTTTTACCCCCAGGCTTGCAGGTACAGTATAGAGCAGGAGTCCGGATAGAGTAAGGAAGCCATGTTTATGTAATAGCTAGCAATGGACATGATCGAATTGTATTGTAATGTCTTAATCAGTATAGTTATGTAATGAGATGATATATATATATGGATGTTAGAGGTGTGCTTGACCGTAGATTGTTGTTATCCCTTTTAATACATGATCTTAGAGATTTTTATGATGTTTATGTAAACCAACTCGACACATGTTATGTCACCCATTTGGGGGCACTGATGAGATCCCACGGAGGGATCAATGTTTATGAGTTATGTTATAGTGCATGTACAGGTTGAGTTGGCATATGAATGGAAAGAAAAGTTTTAATTTTTATGTATGTTGTCGATTATGTATGGGATTAAGCAGGTTCATAGGATGCATGTTAGGCTTGCTACGGGTCCCGGCGGCCTTAAGTCGACCCGGATCCTAGCGCCGGTAGCGGTCCGATTTTCGGGTCGTTACATTGGGTCTCCAAGTTCCCAAAACTTAGATCTAAGCTTGAAAACTCTTCAAAACAACCATGGAACTCATAAAAATATGAAGGAGATGAAGAAAAACATGAAAATGGCCAAGGGAGGACAAAAACTCACCTGAGCTCGAGAATGGGGAGAAAACTCGCCCATTTCCGATCTGAGGGCTTTTTATAGGTGGCCTGGTCGAAGACCTTCGGCAGCCTAACGTGCCCCCTAAACTCATGCATGTTCGGCGGCCGAATTTGAGGTTCGGCGGCCGAACCTTGGCTCGCTCAAACAAAGCTTTTGGAGGCCAAAGGCGCTCCCGAAGCCTTCCCATGTTCGGCGGCCAAACTTCACTTTCGGCGGCCGAACCTGGCAAACGCCTCCTTGGTCTTTTCTTTTCAAAAACTCAATTCTTTTTCATTTAAAACCATGAAATCAGTAAAAACCTTTTAGAAAACACATTTTTACCCCTCTAGAAGCCTCTGGCATCTTCAGAATTCTAGATTCCAATGGAGATTCCGCCGGAAGGTAGGGATTCCGATGCCGGAATCTAGCCGGATATTACATTCTTCCCCCCTTTAAGAACATTCGTCCCCGAATGTTCCACAAACAAACAGGCATCTCAAATCATAACATCAATCATACATAAACAAGCAAGCAAACCAGCAAGCAAAACCTAAAAATCTCTCTCCTGAAAGAGAGACACAGGCACTGCTGGAGTAGAACTCCCGGGTCTCCCAAACACTCACTATCAACCAGTGGTGATTTCCAAAACTTTTCACCATCAGGATTTCCTTGCTCCTCAATTCTTGACTTATGTGTCCATGATCCGCACTAACTGCTCAACATAGGTGAGATCCCTTGAGATCTCCACCTCTGGTTCCTTAAGAAATCTACTAGGACTTGACACGAACTTCCACAACACAGGAACATGGAAACCCGAATGGACTTTCTCCCTAGGAAATCACCCTCTCCAATGGAGACACCTTAGCAATACCCAACCTTCTCCTGAAACACAACACGCTTCCAAAGCGCCACTCTGATCCTTACTCTTCTCTCTTCATCTTTACCAACTGGCTTCTGCTCACTGCTAACCCAAAACTAACTCTAACTCTCACAGGTAGTACCCGGATTTCATATCTATCTTGGAAAATAAACAGCTCCTACTAGCTATCCCAATAGATCATCCATCCTGCATGGGAATACCTGCCCTTGGTAGTGACCTTGGTCAACTGCTTACAGTCGTTACAAAGTCTCAAGGATTCATCCTTCTTTTCCCACCACCACATTGGAACAGTCCAGGGTGAGGTACTAGGTCGGATAAAACCCCTGTCTACCAAGTCTCGCCTCTACTCTGACTACTACCTCTCTCTACGCAGGCGCCATCCTGTAGGGAAGGAAAGAAATGGTTCTGGTTCCAGACACCACTCCTACTCCAAACTCTAACTCCCTGACAGGTGGTAAACCTGACAACTAGCCTGGGAAAACAACTAAGAACTCTCTCTAACAACTAACACTGAGGCTGGTTCCCTGACCTGACGGCTAAACTCTCAACCAAGAGCTAGAACCCTCTGACAACCCCTCCTACGCACCCTACAAACCTGACAGGCTGACATCAAACCTCTAGGCATCCCTACTGTGTTCCCTCAGAAGACTACCTCTGACCCATCCTGTCCTCTGAACTTGGCTACCTTGTCTCTACAGACCAAGATAGCACCACGAGCAGAAACCAATCCATCCCTCGATTGACTTCCAGACAGTCAAGTCTAGGACCTCAAAGTCGGGTGGAAGGCATCTACCCTCAACTGACACAGAATTGGACCGGCAGACTGACTCTGCCACAGATGGATCACACTTGGGTCCACTGACCCAAAGAGAACACTCTAGCCCAGAAGCTATTAACTCAACCTCTCGATGGCTCCTAGAGCAACTAAAGAAAGAGAAACTCCAGGGTTCACAAAACATACACATCAGAACATTCAAAGTGAGCGTACCTGACACCACCATGTTCGATGTGTCTGCCTCTTGCTGAGCTTGGGTGAAGATCCGAGCTGAAGTTGACGGACCTTCTCCACGGGAACCTTCCGAAGAAAAGGCTGACCCTCTTCCTCTGCCTCGACCACTAACCTGAGCCATGGCTGGAGCTGCTGGCTGAGCCGCTCTACCTGAAGTTGCCCGCTGAGACTGTGCCAACCAGGGCGCAATGGGACACTCATGTACCATGTGCCCTTCGTGACCGCATCTAAAACATAGATTAGTCCCAATCAGACAAACTCCCTTGTGCGGCCTTCCGCACCTCAAGCATCTTGAACTGCCTGAGCCAGAGCTTGAACCACCAAAACCCAGACTAGCCTTCAAATTCGTCCAGAACTTCTTCCTCTTCCCCCTCAGGGTTCTGCCCCACTTCTTACTTTTCGTGGAGGCTGTACTCAGAGTGGAGGGATCAATCCCTCCTGAACTTGAAATTCTGGAATCCTGAGTCTGAGCATCCTCCTAAAAAACTCCCATACCTTCTTCTGGCACTCTGATTCCCAAACTGAAATCTCTTCTCTGAACATCCGTCTCTACTTCCCTCATACTAGCTGACATCCTTCTTGGAGCCATTCCTTCTCTGCTTGCATCAAAAGACCTTCCAGGGACCCTTGATGTTCCCTATCTGCTGACTCCCCACAACTGTGCTCTTGGCAGAGCAGGGGGAAAGGTGTCCATACCTTCCCTCTCAGACGGAACTCCAGTCGATTCCACTGATCGACGAGTGCCACGCATCCTAGCTCCTCTGAAGAACAACACGCAAGCATACAAACATTCATTAGCATCATACGGTTCATATGAAAACACATGAACCTGCAACATACATAACATTAATGCACATGCATAAAATCATGGCATTTCACATCATCAATCAAGACAGGACTCAACATCCTATCCTAGTGGACATGATTCTACCTATTGTGCTTGCCCTTCTATGACCTCTAAACCAACCTCGTTCCGATGTGGGATATCTCTAATCCTTGAGCATCTTTGCTCAACACACCGTACTAATGAGGCCCAAAGCTCTGATACCACTCTGTAACGACCCGGAAACCGATACCCCTCTGTAACGGCCCGAACCGCCACCGGCGCTAGGATCCAGATCGGCTTAAGGCCACCGGGACCTATAGCAAGCCAAACATACATCCTATCACCTGGTCAAATCCCATACATGATCAAAACTTTAACATAAAAACTGTAACATAAGATATATAGACCGAGCTTGACCTGTATGCGACATAACTGGAAACATAAAAGAACCCCCTACTAGAGCCCTCATCAAAACTCTAGCTGGGTCAACATAACATACATCAAGCTGGGATCACATCCAAAGAACTAGAACCTAACCTGTGCATGCATCAGACCACAAACATAAGACCTCCACTAGGGTCCTCATCAAACTCTAAAGTGGTAAACAACACATGCCACAAGTTCAGTTCAACACGACTCAACATTAAAACATTACATACATCATGTATTAAACAGGGACTAACCAAGTCTTAGGGCCAAGCACAGTACTAATACATAAACCAATCTCTACTTTACTTACATTACAATTCATTATCTTACAATACATTATCTCAGTTTACATTACATGTCCACACTAACACTAATCTATTACATAAGCACAACCTTAACTCTTGAGACTTCCCGGTCGACCTTCTACCTGCAACACTGGGGTTAGGGGAGAGGGGTGAGCTAAAAAGCCCAGTGAGTAGAAACAAAGAAAACAGTTCATTAATTACATACTTTCATGAAATGCGTCACAACACAAACATTTCACATAACGGATAGGACATGACCACCAAAACTCCCTCTGTCTGTAATATAACATGGTGCCCGGCCCTTCGGGCTCCTCAGGACTTCATTATGCCCGGCCCTCAAGGGGCTCCTCAGGACTTCATTAACATAACATATCTAGGGCTATTGGGGTCGCCTTGGTCCATCCACATCAACAGTAAATAATGCAATGCGTCATATTCGTGTAGCTAGTGCAATCAACCTATTACATATAAACATGATGCATGAATATGCTTTAGGCATTTGAATTTCGTAAAATAAAAGATTAAGTTTAGTTCTACTCACCTCTGGTAGACGCTGAACTGACTCTGCAACTGCTAACACTGATGGCCTGCTCGGTCCCTCGGGTCCAATCCTACACAGCTGGACTCGGATGAGGTGCCAAACACACTCTAACAACTCATAAGCAACTGCCCAAAAACCCCCCCTAAAACAACCTCAAAACATGCATAGAAAACAACCATGAAAAGGCTGGACAGGGCACTTTCGGTGGTACCTTCGGCGGCCGAACCCTTCCTCCAGAGATGAAACTCGGGCACTTTCGGCGGCACCTTCGGCGGCCGAAAGTCCCTCTCCAGAGACGAAAGTCAGGCACTTTCGGCGGCCGAAAGTCCCTCTCCAGAGACGAAAGTCAGGCACTTTCGGCGGCCGAACCTTCCTTTGGCGGCCGAAAGTCTGCTTTCAAGCCAAAACTCAACTTTCGGGGGCAAGGTTAGGCGGCCAAACCATGCATCCACAGGCAGGTTCGGCAGCCGAAGCTACTTTCGGCGGCCGAACCTGAGTTCTTCCCAGAAGGGCAGAACTCAGCTTCTCATGCATTCAAGCCTCCCAAGCCTTCCAAACACCCCAAAACAAGCACCCAACCTTACCAAAACATGCATAAACCCTTAACCATGCACAAAGGAGCTTAAACAAGCTTAAACTCCAACAAAGAACATCATAGAGCACACATAAATAGCTTATGACCCACATAAGCCAAAACCATCAAAACTACTCAAAACCTCACCTGCTCTTTCCCAATCATGCATAAACTCTCCCACATGCATAAACTAGCTTAAACCTTCAACATAACATCACATAAATAGGCATAAGCATACATTGGGCATAAAACCCACATAAACCTAAACATGCATATCTACCCATACTTAACCATTAAAACCTCTTAAAACTTCATTAAAACATAAAGGAAGTAAAGATATACACTTACCTCTTGGAGATCGAGGGTTTGTGCGAGCTCTAACTTGGAGATGGGAGAAACCAACTCCTTGGGTCTCCAAGTTCCCAAAACTTAGATTTAAGCTTGAAAACTCTTCAAAACAACCATGGAACTCATAAAAATATGAAGGAGATGAAGAAAAACATGAAAATGGCCAAGGGAGGACAAAAACTCACCTGAGCTCGAGAATGGGGAGAAAACTCACCCATTTCCGATCTGAGGGCTTTTTATAGGTGGCCTGGTCGAAGACCTTCGGCAGCCTAACGTGCCCCCTAAACTCATACATGTTCGGCGGCCGAACTTGAGGTTCGGCGGCCGAACCTTGTCTCGCTCAAACAAAGCTTTCGGAGGCCAAAGGCGCTCCGAAGCCTTCCCATGTTCAGCAGCCGAACTTCACTTTCGGCGGCCGAACCTGGCAAATGCCTCCTTGGTCTTTTCTTTTCAAAAACTCAATTCTTTTTCATTTAAAACCATGAAATCAGTAAAAACCTTTTAGAAAACACATTTTTACCCCTCTAGAAGCCTCTGGCATCTTCAGAATTCTAGATTCCAACGGAGATTCCGCCAGAAGGTAGGGATTCCGATGCCGGAATCTAGCCGGGTATTACACCGGGTGCTAGAAGCCCGACGGTCATCATAGGGGTATGAATTTCTCAGCAGTATGATAAACAGTGCAATCAAGCTTTTTTTAATAGTTGTGTCAAATTCAGTAAAAGAACATAATTTTAAATAGCAACTCATTAAAACTTATTCATGCATTAATGTTTAGCAAAATTCAAATATTTGCTTGCAATTAGATATCTATAATTAAATCACATAGTATGCATCATGTAACTAAAAAATAGATATGCATTTACTGACATTTTAACCACCTCAAATTAGTTTCTATAATTTAAGCTTTTTCTCATTCTCCAGTCCTAAGCAAATTTATCACTTTTTCATTATTATAGTACTCACAACTAAAGAGACCAAAAGGACTTCACATGGAATAAAGATGGATATATGGTAAGACTAAACTTTAGAAAGAAAGACAGTAGGCAACAAATTGAATGGAAATCAAACATATATCTTAAATATTTTTTTTATTTATTTTGTAACATTTTCGTTGAGTTGACACTTATTTTTTTTATGCGAATACCCACATTTATAATACTGGTACCCGATTACTCAACAGATCAAACTACTCAAGGTTCTTTGCATACTTCTAATTTGAGTTTTTATTTGACGTAAAAGTATACATGGGGCTCATGCCCACTATTAGTTACTAAGCAACTCAAAATATTGGAGTAAAAAGCTACTTTTCTCTCTTTTTTAAAAAATAATTTAATTTACATACCAACTTCCCATTCACAAGGTTTTTGTTTTTGTAACTTGATAAGTATCAGGCTAAATGATAAAAGTTCAAAATAGTGAACAAAGGATAACACCAATGATGGCTAAGGTGTAATGGTTAAAACAAAAAATGCCTACATCATTTCTCCTTGGTGTGAACTCTGATTATTTTTAGTTCATGAAATCTATCCTAGAATTGGTGAGGCAATATATATGTCAAGCTTGTACATGCATATCAACAGGTACATGATAAACACTATATAATCTATTTATGGATACATATTTAAAGTAATGAATGAACTAAGCTAAACAAAAATGTATAATTATAATGATTAGAAAAAGAAAAAAAAATCTAACATAATCATTAAGTTTAATCAGATGCACAAAGCTTATTATACTACTGAAAAAAGAAAAAATAAAAAAAAATAAAATAAAACAAGATGCAAAGCTATACTCCCAAACTTATTTTTGACATTGTCCTCAATGTCAATAAGATAAACAAATAAGCATATAAATAATGAAGGTAAAGTAGAAGAATTAGGAATATTCCCCTTTGAAGCATGTTTTATTATTTATTCATCTCCATTAATCTTGAATCCTAACTCTAATTTTTCTTTTTTGACTTCCTTCTCCTATAAAACACAAAACAAAAGACATATTAATGAGGAGTAATTAAGTTAATGAAATAGAAAAAAATCAAATAATTAAAGAAAATTAAAATTAATTTGGGTTGCCTCCCAAATTAGAGTCATTAGCTTGATATCATCTAAGGTTGCTATATCAAAATTATGGAGGCTTTATGCTGTTCCAAGCCACCTTTAATATCTGATCATTACGGTCTTTATTTTTTACTTCCATTGCTCCATGGGGGAGTACTTGAACTACCTCAAAAGGACCAAACCACCTAGAACGCAATTTGCCTGGAAAAAGTCAGAGTCTGGAATTGAAGAGTAAAACCTTCTAATCCACATAGGACTCACGTCTAGCAATATGCTTATCATGCCATCTCTGGATTCTTTCTTTATATATCTTGGCATTTTCATAAGCATGTAGATAGAGTTCATTTAACTCATTTAACTGTAATAAATGCTTTTCTCCTGCAGCTTCCATATTGAAATTCAGCAACCTAGTTGCCCATAGTGCATTATCTAATTTTCTAAATCATTTCAACTCTTTGTTAGATATATCTACTTGTCCACTCGTCCGTGGATGGTATGGTCTATCTACAATTTTTTCATGCTTCGATTTCCTATCATCAACTATAGCAGTATTTGTTGGGAAATCCAGAGATTATTGCAACCCAATTGCGCAGCGGAAAAATAAAATCTCTGTTGATTTCCTTTCCTAGAATCTGAGTGCTTCGTTTAATTCAAAAGATGGATATGAGACTAATCTATTAATCTCGTCAAGAAGATATAATGCCGGACTGATGGTGCTGCCTTTTCAAACGAACACCCTCAATGGTATCCACACGAACGTCTTCTATCCTTCTAGAGTGCTAGCTCTCTCAATGATGGATGGATTATGTGCTCTACAATCTGCAGCGGTTAGACTGAATTTTCTAAAAACTGTCATCAATACTCTCTTCGTAGAAAGAGTATTTATATGTTTCAGTCTTTTTATTTTCCCACAACTCTTTTCCTAAAAGAGTTGTACTACTCTTTTCCCAAAAGAGTTGTGTTCAGAACCCACTATCATAATCTCGCAGATACTCAAATATCTTTATGTGATAGAGTCCTTTATCTGTAACAGTTACAGATAGACTGCAGATCTTTTAAATATTATTATCTTATAATAATAAATAATTAATAATAATAACACTTTATTATTATTAATTATACTAATGGACTTTTAGCCCATTAATATAGCACATCAACAACGTTCTTATGTGTGACCCAATAGGCTCACATTAATTGGCAATAGGCCCAGTCCAACAAGGCCTATAAGTCATAAGTGGCCTCTAGCAAGACATTACGACTACCCAACTAATATGAGGATCAATAGTCCGATAAAGCCTATTAAATAGAACATGAATTAATCCCTTTGTCACACGATATCTAGTTTGAACATAAGTCATGGTCAATGTCAAACTTATAATGTTCAAACTTATGATTTCTCGATCTTTAAGTAGACTGATAAATTCATATGATATTGATCACACTATCAATTCATTTGAGCACGGCCATGCATTTCTCAGTCTCACTTATCGAGGGGCCCAGAAGATATCTCTCTCATAGAGAGGGACAAATCCTATCTTGATTGTTCATTATCCTCTACATAATTTCAATTATGCTCAATCATAACCTTTATGATTGTCCGATTAAAGACAACGTATGGTTATGTCAAAACATAATAGTCCTTATGTTGGAAACTATGACAATCTCAGGTCAAAGGATTAAGACATAACTACTTTGAGATTCGCTTATGACAATGACCCATGTAGTGATCTCAATGCGGGTCCATCCAATACTTTGTTCTCTAATAAGTATTTATGATTATTGAATTATATCAACATATACATAATCATCTCATGATTATCAATCAATAATCATACCAGTTATATTTTATTATTATCAACATAATAATAAGTAATCAGGGATGATAATCATTATTATGTAACATGCAAACAAATAATAATGATAAAAACCTCTTTTATTAATAACCAAAACGACATACAAAAAGGTCCAAGATAATGGCCTAGGGCATATACACTAACAATATTTACAACCAATGGTTCAGAATTAGTATCAATAACATCATCAAGCATGCACTCATGTTCACTTTCAAATTTCTTTTCACAATCATCCAAATGACCTCTAACACATTTATCAACAGTGTCGATCCTAAAATAATCATCAATAGTGTTAGAATATTTAGTAGATTGTAAAATATTAAAAGTTATCTCTTCTTGCCCCACTCTCAAAGTCAATTTTCCTTCATGAACATCAATGGGTGCCTTACCAATTGCAGGGAATGGGCATCCCAAAATTAATGGAATTTCTCGATCTTCCTCCATATCAAGAACAATAAAGTCCATTGGAAAGATAAATTTATCCACTTTGACTAACACATCCTCTATCATACCTTTAGGATATGTTACTGAACAATCTACAAGCTGCAAGGATACTCTGATAGGCTTCATTTCTCCAAGCCTAAGTTTCCTGAAAATAGATAAAGGCATTGAGTTAATACTAGCGCCCAAATCACATAAGGCTTTTGTGAATTCCACATTACCAATGTTACAAGGAATAGTAAAGCTCCCTGGATCCTTTAACGTAGAAGGCAATTTATTTTGAATAATGGCACTACACTCCTCTATAAGCATCACAATCTCCTGATTATCTAACCTTCTTTTCTTAGAGATAATTTCCTTCAGAAACTTTGCATAGCCAGGCATCTGAGCCAATGCTTTAGCAAAAGGAATGTTAATGTGCAACTTTTTAAATACCTCTAAAAATTTCAGAAAGTTCTTATCTTCAGTATTTGCTTAAGCCTCTGAGGGAAAGGAATTATTAGTTTGTATAGAAGTACATCCACCTATGCCTTTGACTCTTCTACTACCTCCTCTTCATCAGGAGCTTCAACTATTTGCTCATCTTTCTTTGCTTGCTCTCTTGGAGATAACAGCTTGCCATTTCTCAACCTTTGACTCTTCTAGTACCTCCTCTTCATCAGGAGTTTCAACTAATTGCTCATCTTTCTTTGCTTACTCTCTGGGAGATAACTACTTGCCATTTCTCAAGGTAATTACATTTACTTATTCTCTTGGATTTATTTCAGTGTTGCTCGGCAAATTACTTTGAGTTATATTGGATACCATATTTGCCAATTGTCCCATCTATACTGATGAGTTGCAAAACTCACCACTTTTTCCTTATTAAATTTCATGATTTTGCTATGATTTTGATATAAATATAATTGAAATTTAATTTTGTACAGGTTTTTGAGCAGAAGTTAAGAAAAGAAACGAAAAGAAGCTGAATTGGAAGATTTTTGAATTGGGGGGTTACAGCCTTGGGTAAGCTTGTAGCCCAAGGTGATGGATAGCTCCAGATTTCAAAAAATATCACCTCAGCCCGATTTTTCCAGCTATACAAGGATAAGATCATCTTCAAATTAGAGCAAACACAATTAGATTAGAATAGAAATAAGATAAGAGTAGTAAAATTTATTTTAAATTCATAATTTTTATCTTTTTGTTAGGGAAAACGTATATAAAGGCTGCCCATGAATTAACCTAGCATCATATTTTCTCTTCTTCTTCTCCTCTTCCATATTTGGCCACTCCTTACCGCCCCTTCTTCTTATATTTTCTTTAGTTTTTTGTAATTTTATTATGCCTATTAGAGGCTAAACAATTCTTTTCCATTGAAAGTTAATTCAAATTGAGGTTTTATTCAAGTTGTGAGATTGTGTGCTTAAATTCTCTTAATCTTATTTCCATTTTCTATTAATTTTTGTTTTCGAGCAATACCACTTCCATTGTTGTCCTCTTATGAATTCAAGGAGTCCATTGAATCTCTTGGAAAGACAACACATTGCTAATTAATATAATTAAATCCGTAAGTGTTTAATTGAGTTAATAACAAGTAGCAATTAGTATATTCGTTTATGTTAAGGAATTAGTAGATTTTATTTAAATAATTCGCGTGTTATTATTGATAAGTTTGGGTTTTTCTCTCTTAAAGCAGTTAACTAATTAAATCTACAAGCATGTTGGGATTGTTAGTTAATTAGAAATTAATTTAAGCGCGAAGTGGATTAATTTAATCATAAGAAAAAATTGATGGGATTCGCGTGTTTGACCACTATAATCAAATAATAGATAATAAAATTAATCATTTTTCTAATTGATATCAACTTAAAACCTCTCAATTTGATTTCTTTCAGCTGAATTTAATTTAATTATTTGTTTTACCATCTTAATTGCATTGTTTGTTTTTCTTTTAAGTTTTTTTTTTTTGCTTGTCCAAGGTAAAATTAATTTTTTCAAATAAAAATTCCCTTCTTCTCTCTTTTTATTTTAAACTACTCTTTTTATTCAACTAGTCATCTAAATTAAATAGAGTTAAGAACTCTGTAGGATCGATACTCACTTATTCTATTTACAAATTCATATTAAATCTAGAAAAGGAAAATAAGTTTTAATTGACAGATTTAATACCCGTCACTTAAATTGAATAGAGTTAAGGTCTGTATGAGATCGATACTCACTTATCTTATTTACAAATTCATATTAAATTTAAGAAAGAAAAATAAATTTTAATTGACGGATTCAATACCCGTCATGTACCTTCAAATTCTTTATATAGATATAAAATTAAAATAATAATCTAAATTAATTCAAAAAATATCTTATAATTTTTTTATTAGTTTTCAATGACTTTTAGCAATTCTTATCTTTTAAATATAAGATTAAAATAATAATCTAAATTAATTCAAAAAATATCTTATAATTTTTTATTAGTTTTCAATGACTTTTAGCAATTCTTAACTTTTCATAATTTCTATAGTTAAGTTTTATTAAAAAAAATATTAATTATCTTCTTCTAAATTAATTTTTCAATATATTTTTATGGTTGTATTATTTATCTTATATATGTAATATTATCTATAATTATAATAATACTCACATGTTTTAATAACTCTTATAAATTTAAAATGAAATGTTAATATTAAAATTGGTATTTAATAATTTGAATTTTTTTAAAGTGAATTATTCTTTTTTTTTATACTTTGTAATAATTTTAAATTTAAATATTTAAAAATTTCTATGATATTTTATGTATTTCATAAAATTATTATTTTTATTTATTAACAATATAAATATAAATAAATATATTTATAAACTATACATTAAAATTTAAATTTATTCATCCAATAAGGGACTATTTTTCAGAGATTTAAATGTTCAACTTTCTAATTCGTAAACGAAAAGTTAATAATATACTATTTTTGAGGTTAAGCAGCTATTTTTAAAAGGTTTATGATTAGTTTAAGAAGCTAAATAGATTTTTTTTTTTATATAGAAATTTAAATGATTTTAGATAAAAATTTTAAAAGGCTAAAGAGGTCATTTGTCAATTGTAAAATACCCTATTATTATGTACCTGCGTCGTAACAATATTTGAAAATTTATGTATTTCTTTACTGATTCCTTATAGTAATATTTTGACTTTATATAAAATATACTCAAATGATAATAATACAAGTGAAAGTAGATATTTGGTAAACGAACCAAATTTAAATTTCATAGTATTCAGCTCATTAAGACTCATGAGCTCGGCTCATTTATAAGTTCATAAGCAGACTCGTGAATAGTCTCGTTTAATAAGTTGAGATTATTATCATAGGAGAAATAAATTCAAACCTTATATATGCTTTCATGAACCAAACCTAAATTTTATAAAATTCAGCTCTATATAGTTTAGTTACACTCTTACACTTGCATATATTTGGATCATTAAGATTTAAAATCTCATCTTTATAAGTTTACGAGTTAATTTGTAGATATATTTATTTAATTAAAATTATTTTAATTTTAAACATATTAATTTTAAATTAAAATTCATTATATATGTAAATAAATTGAACTACTCGTGAACTATTCGAGACTAAGATCGATAAAAACTCGACTCGTCTAATCTCGTTTGCTAAATGAGCCAAACTTGAACTTCTTAATACTCGGTTCGAGTTCGAAATGAGTAAAATTTGAATTCGGCTCGAACTCGAAAAATTTTTAACGAACTAAGCGTGAGCTCTTCAAAACTCAGCTCGACTCGATTCGTTTACGCCCTTACTTAAAATCAAATTAAAAAATTTAAGTTAATTATAAACTCAAATAAATAATAAATAAATAAAAACAAAAATTTTAATTTTAATGCAGTTATAAATTTTTAAAAAATAAAATTACACAATTGTAATTTATAATTTATTATGAATATTTTTCTAAAAACTTTGAAGAAAAAAAAGTTAATTCAAAGTTTTAGTTATGCAAATTAAAATAGAGGTACATATTGTTTTAAGTTTAGAGATAATGAGTAAATACTAAAATTAAAGTTTAGTAAATTTTATAATATTATTTAAAGTTAATGGATATCACTCATACTAAATCTAGGTCGAAGGATATAAATGAAATTAATCCTCCAAATCTAGTTCATATTGGCAATTGATGATTCGCTTTGATATAGCTTATTGATATATTTCCACTTGGAATCTCTACGCCTAGCACAAGTATTTGAAGATTATAGGTCTTCAAGGTCAAACACAGGGGCTCTTGACAAGAAATTGATTATTTGGCTACTAGCTTGACAGTCACTCTTCCCAGAATTCCTTTTAATTCATCATTTTTGTTCTAAACTATTTGGCTGTAAGACACTTGTTATCAAAATCATTTTAGGTGAAAAGTATTTGTACAGGATAGAAAAGTATAACTTGAAATGCTTTTCATTCAAATGTGGCTGGAAGTAGCTTCCACAACGGACATAGCGGCATCCCTTCTTACCAAGTAATTTTTTTTCCATAAAGTTCACTTAAATGTTTTTTTTTTAAAAAGAAAAAAAAAACTTCTCCAGTTCAAGGAAATAACCCGGCAGCTAAGAATAGGTACGAATTCAAACACAAAGTGCATGTTTTTCTTTTATTTTGAAATAGTTAACACCACATTAAAAAGAACTATTTGTTTATTCTAGTGAATCCATCACCATCTTGTTAGCACCATTGAGGTTTGTTGTTTAGTTGGAACACTAAGTCAAAAAAAAGTAACTTCATTATTTTTAAAGGTGATTTGGCCCAATATCTGAAAAGCAAGGTGGCATCATATGTAATGCATAGTGAATACATTTAGAGTATATTATAAGTATCTCTTTTGCTTGACAAAATTGGCCACTACCCTTTCAATTTATCATAAGCTGCTTTAGTTTGAAAATAGTTTAATTCTTGAAATTTTATTTTATTGATAAAATATTCTTCTAATTTAAATCATTAAATGATTAAATGATTATTTAATTTTTATTGTATATAAATAGTTTTATAAATCAGAATTGATATGACTCGATATTCGCTAAAATGTGTTATATGGTGGTGATCTTTTATATCCATGTGATGACATGTTCGTAATTAGGGAGTTCAAATGTTCAAACTTAAACACTTGATGTGGAGTTTGGAACTCTTATGATCAAATAATCGGTTACGATAAAAACCCGTCCAAGTGTACTTACAGAGTTTTCAAGGATTTCATTTTTTATTATTGAAGGTTGTTACAAAACAATTTTCATAATCCTGATTATCACGGATTTCTTTATCTATTAGCTAATACAAACTGAATTTTTAAGGATAATCATTAATTAACTTTTTTTTTTACAGTATAAAAGTATATCAAAATATAGGTTTAAGGTACATATTCTACTACTCAAAGTGACTTACAATACTCATTTCACTCATTCACTTGAGTATTCTCTAACTTGAGCGCAAGAGTAATTGTTTTAAGATATCAGCCACCTCACTTTTATTCTTTATAGATTGCCATGTCACATAAAAAGTATTTTCTACAACATCAATAGTTATCTTTATTTATATTAATCTTTAAATTTTTTGTTTATAACTTTATAAAGGTTAATTTTAATGATAATAATTCATAAAAATTATATAAAAAAGCTTATTTTTATATGATATAATATTTTATTTAAAAAAATTCATTTTGAAAAGACAGTTGAATTTATAATTTTAGCAAAACAATCATTAAACTAATTTATTAAAAACTCAAATTAAATTGGCCCTTTTAATCTAGAGCTTTATAACTGGTATCTTTCATGTCATTAGTGTAGATTCTATCCTCTATATCAGCCTGAACATGAGTGACATTGTATATTGCAACAATCACTTCCTTCTTATTAAGAGTATCAATAACCTGGTTGTGCCGGCCAGGTTTGTGTTCTCACACAAAATCATATTTTGCCAAGAACTCTTACCATCAAATTTGTTTAAGGGACAACTTTTTATAAGTCATAAAAAAAGTATTAGCAACATTATTAGTCTTAACAATAAATCTCATACCTAATAAATACACTATCTATACATAGAGACAATGCACAACAACAATCATCTCCTTCTTATGAGCAGAATATTTTTATTCAACTACATTTAATTTTTGGCTTTCAAAGGCAATGAAGTGTCCCTCCTAGACCAGCACCCCACCCATGGCTTTATCAGAGGCATCAATGTGTACTTCAACGGGAAAATTGAAGTCAGGTAGCTTATTAAGCACACGTTCTGAAGCAATAAAAACTTTTAATTTTTCAAAGACATCTTGGCAATGGATCTCATTTTTCTTTAAGAGATTAGTCAATGGTGCAACCTTCTTAGAATACCCAACAATGAATTTTTTGTAGTAATTGGCAAGACCAAGAAAGGACCGTAGCTCCGGGGTTTTTATTGGTATAGGCTACTCCATAATGGCTTTGATTTTCCTTGGTTCCATCTGCACCCTCGCTAACAAAATAACCAAGGAACATGACTAAGGAGTCTAGCAAATTCACATTTCTCCATCTTCACATAGAGTTTGTGCATTTGAAACCTTTTCAACACCAACTCAAAATTTCTCAAATGTTCATCAAGATCCCTGCTATAGATGATAATATCATCCAAGTATATAATAATAAAATCATCAAAAAAATCATACAATACATGATTCATGAGATTAGAAAATGTAGTAGGGGTGTTTGTCAAGCCAAAATGCATGACAAAAAATTCATATACTCCATAATGGGTCATACAAGTTGTCTTTTGCCTCATCTCCTTCAATAATCCTCACTTGTCAATAATCAGCCTTCAAGTTCAATTTTGTAAACCAACAAGGACTCTTTTCTGTCAGAAAATTATGTGAAGTAGCAGTATCCTCACTTGTCAATAATCAGCCTTCAAGTCCAATTTTGTAAACCAACAAGGACTCTTTTCTGTCAGAAAATTATGTGAAGTAGCAGTATCCGCCATGCTAGTACCTCATATTCAATCTCATTTTAACATACAACAATCCCTTCAAGGCACTCACCTTCAAATGAATGGCATTCAGCACACGCATATGATTCATCACAGAAGACTTTCGGGCTCAACAACCACATAGACTTAGTTATTATCGGCCATAATAGCAGCAGCCAACTTCTCTTTATTGGGACAATCTTTAGTACGATGGGTCCATTACACAAGAAGCAACCTTGATTTCCTTTGGAGAATTTGATTCCCAAATTCTAACCATCTTCCTTCATTCCCAATCCTTTTACCCTTAGTCTTACTTGGGCCAATATTTTTGTTAATCTTGAAATCAACCAGACCATCAACAACAACAAATTCACTAGGCAATCTTTCACATTTTGCCTCTGCAACTCCATTTGTGCGCAAGGTTGGAGTTCATGTAGAAAATTTAATACCGTGTGCTCTTTGGACATGTTTTGGATATCAAGCATCAAATAACTAATTTCTTTAACATAGTCTCTTATCGTATTTTGGCATTTTTAAAGAATCCCTTGCAACCCATTAGCGTTGCAAGGCAGGAATTGATTCTTCATTTCCTTCTTCAGTATATCCTACGAGTCAATCTTAAGCCTACCCACACTGGCATCAATGGACATATGGGTTCGCCTGAAAGATAAAACCCGTACATATGGGTTCATATGCCACTTTGTTAGAATGTCCAGACCTATACTTCACCCGAAAGATAAAACCCATTAATTTATTAAGCCATTGTTATTGCGAGGAAGTGATGAGTTGTTTTGGAAGATATTTTAGACTGAAATGATTAGTGTAGTTTACAAAATCATGTTTCCGTAATATTGCACGGCTTTGGCTAGACCAATAAATTTTTGTTCATATACCGACAACTTAGAGTGCTGGAAGCACTGCACCGATCCCAACACCTGAAGCATCACGATCAAGGTAACTGTAAGGCTGGAGTAGCAGATAATGCTTCTTTCAATGTAGCAAACGCATAGGTCGCAACTTCATTCTAGGTAAAACAATGTTCTTTCACACAGGCTAGTAAAAGGGTAATAATCTGACCATAATTCTGTATAAATTTACAATAGTATTCGGCTAATCCCAAAAAACCACATAGAGCCTTTACTGTGATAAGTTCAGGTCACTCTGGTACTGCTAAGTTATTAGCATTAATGTCAAATATTTTCTTTAAAAATTACGGGTCCAAACATCCTTTTCCTTTAATATATGAATCATATGTGTAACTAGCAGTTTCATATAATTTAGGAGATCTGGTTCAAACTCAAAATGAGGTTCAAACCGGAGACTTCAAAACTCTAAAAGGAACTTCGATATCAATGAACTAACGACCGTTGGTCCAAACTTTTTTAGTTTGATAGATGAATCACGCGTGTGGCCAGCAGATGTGATTAAAGCGGCAATGTGGTTCGAACCCAAATGGAATGGTAGGAATTGTATTAATCTAGTCGATTTTTCAAGGTCTGAATTTAGCAATAGCTATCCACAAAGATAAACGTATACAAGTAGAAGATAACAATTGGCCATTTTAGTACATAAACCCAACCGTGTTCTTTGTGTCTGATTATTAGAAGAGATAGTAAAATCTCTCATTTTCATCACACTTTGGGAAGGTTACTTGTGTGCAGATGTTTTAGCTAAAACTAGATTTATGATGGAACACATATTGACTAATTTTGCATATCTTAATCTAGTATTTGTCATCTTATTTAGGTTTTTGTCAGGACTTCCGACAGGGTTCTTGGTATTTAATTGATGCCTTCACCTATGCCAGTGGAGATATGGTCGATCTTCACATGTCCTTAATCTTCAAATCCATCAGATGTGAGCAAAACTATCTTCGTATCCAGGTACCAAATTGTTTTGTTTTTCTCTTGGTTACTTAAATCGTGCTACTTTTAGTACGTTAATTCGACTCGTAATACGCTGAGTTAATGCATCAATTTAATGTACAGTATATATATATTATATTTATATATTATAATATAAGATTTATATAATTAAATTAAAAACATAACTAATAGTTAATAATATTTATATTTTTTAAAAATATTTTAAAATTTAACTAATAAAATATTATACTCCGAATTAACATTTTCACCAATTTCACTAACATTTAAATCTATTATTTCTTTTTACTTAAAATGTTTTGAAATGTTTTCTTTTTTTTTTTGGGTAATTTACGATTTAGTCCCTGGATATTACCATTATTAACAAGTCAGTCCCTGTATTTTTAGAAACCTATTAAAACGTCCTTATGTTTTATTTCCGTCAATGAAATAGTCCTTCCATCCTATTTTCCGTTAAAATTAGATAAAGGAGGAGAGATAAAATTTTTAAAATCCAATTTTACCCTCAAATAAAACCATTTATTTAGTCCTTGTATATTACAATTATTAACAAGTTAGTCCTTACATTTTCAAAAATCTATTAAAATATTTTTATCTTTTTTCATATCTATTAAAACGTCCTTATCGTTTTTTTATGTCAACCAAATAGTCCCTATCTTTTCTCAGATCTATTAAAACGTCCTTATCTTTTCTTTTTGTCAACGAAATAGTCCCTGTCTTTTCTTTCGTCGTCGTCCTCCTCCTCCTCCTCCTCCTCCTCCGAAGAAGAAGAAGAAGAAGAAGAAGAAGAAGAAGAAGAAGAAGAAGAAGAAGAAGAAGAAGAAGAAGGAGAAGAAGAAGAAGAAGAAGAAGAAGAGAAAGAAGAAAAAGAAGAAGAAGGAGAAGAAGAAGAAGAAGAAGGAGAAGAAGAAGAAGAAGAAGAAGAAGAAGAAGAAGAAGAAGAAGAAGAAGAAGAGAAAGAAGAAAAAGAAGAAGAAGAAGAATGAGAAGAAGAAGAAGAAGAAGAGAAAGAAGAAAAAGAAGTAAAAGAAGAAGAAGGAGAAGAAGCAGAAGGAGAAGAAGCAGAAGAAGAAGGAGAAGAAGAAGAAGCAGAAGAAGCAGAAGAAGAATTGATGAAGAAGAAAAGGAAGGAGGAGGAGAAGGAGAAAAATAATGGGGGTAATATAGTCTTTTATTATATTTTTAACGGCAAAAATAGACAGAAGGACTATTTCGTTGACGGAGATAAAACATAAGGACGTTTTAATAGGTTTCTAAAAATACAGGGACTGACTTGTTAATAATGGTAATACCCAGGGACTAAATCATAAATTACCCTTTTTTTTTTTTATAGTACTTCCATCCTTAATTTTACTTTTTGTTAGAATTTCTATTTTGATGACTCAAATTGCATTTTTCATACTTTGTTATAGTACTTCCATTCTTAATTTTATTTTTTTGTTAGAATTTCTATTTTAATGACTCAAATTGCATTTTTCATGGTGGCATTTTGGTATAAATGAGAGAGTTGAGCGAATATGATAATCTATTGTTTTTCTTCTTTGGCTCATACTAGTCAAATATATAAAATAAACCCTGAAAAATGGCTCGAAAGCTGAAGCTTGTTTGTTAAATTTTGGCTAATTTTGAATAAGTTGAAAATGAATCAGCAGGAAGACACATTGAGTTGGGACAGTTCTTCAACAGACAAGGCAACCCAGAAGAACTTGGAGGAGCTTGTAAAGATTGGTGAAAGGCTTTTGAAGAAACCTGTTTCGAGAGTTAACTTAGACAGTGGCATTTTTGAAGCAGTTGAAAATGGCGGAAGTAATGAAGAAGCTCTCGTCAGGTTTGCAAAATTGCTGTCTGAAGAAAGGAAACTCCGTAGGCAGAGATTTCAACGTGGCCAGGAATCCAATTAACATGCAGATATATATTGATCAAACGAAAAAGAAAAATAAGCTCATCATCAAACCAATTCTTTGCCAAACAGATTATTATTTTATTATTTTCTATTTGCTTGATTATTAGAATAAATTAAATGTCCAAAGTTTGTAACTTCTGTGTATTTTTCTCGTTGAATAAAAGTTCTGCAACAAAAACAATAAATTTCAAGGAAATGTACTGCTTGTTTTTCGGAAGTGCATAATCCGGCCTATCTGCGGCCGTTTCAATTTTTAAGGTTTTAATAGCAAATTGCCTCCAGATTAATTCCCAATGTCTAACAAAATTCATAGCAGATCGAGACCAAGAGCACTATTATATTTTACGGTTTAGCAACCATCTTAAAATTATTACATTAATATTATTAAAACGGTTAGGTCATTATTTAAAATTATTAAAAAAATTCATTTTTTATTATATATAATAATTTATTTTAATAAAATTTATATTTAATAATTAAAAGAGTTCATTCTTGATCCTTTTGCAAGGAGTTCTTTTTTAAAGTTTATTTTGCTTTTAAGTGTTGTAAATAATTAATTCTTTAAATATATTTTTATTTTGCTTAAATTCTAAACATAATATTGTATCCATTTATTAACTTTACCAATATATTAATGCCATCAATTTAAACGTAATTAGCCAAAATTAATTTAGAAGATACTTGTTTAACTGTAAATTTCCTTTATAAATTTATTTTATTATTTAAAATTGTTTTGAAGGTAAAAGAAACCTTTTACATATATATAATAATCTAATTAAGCTATTTCTACTATATGATAATTTAGCTTTTTACTTTAGATAAATTAAATTTCAAATGGTTTGAGTACATAACAGCATCTTATTGTTTCTTTTTAATGATTTGAATTTTTAAACTTGAGAAGAAACAAGGGCAATTTGATGAGTTATAACTTTTTCCATATTAAATTTCATGATTTTACTAAGATTATAATGTAAATAATTAGTTTTTATTTGAATTTTAATTTTGGATAAATTTTAAAGTTGAAAATAAAAAAAATTAAAAGAGACTATTTTAGAGCTTTTTTTACTGGAAAGTACAGTTTTTCTAAAGCCGTAACTCAAGCCAACAGATAAATTTTAAAATTTTGATTTTACTAGCTATACAGAGTTTAAACTGTTTCAAATAGATGCAAACACAAACAGATCAAGATTAGTATAAGAGTCATCATAGAAATAGTAGATTTATTCTACTTTTTCTTTTAAATTGTGAATAATTATCTTTTTATTTATGAAAAGTTTATATAAAGGCTGCTCTAGAAATAGAATCCATCATCTCTTCTCATAATCTTCTCTCTCTTTTTCGGTTTTTCCTTAGCTGAATTCTTCTTTTCCTTCTTATTTTATTTTCTGCAATTTTATTATGACTCTTATAAGCTAAACTCTTTTATTCAATTGAAGTTTAATCAAATTGAGATTTATTTAAAGTTATGAGATTTTATTCTTAATTTCTATTTATCTTATTTTTATTTTCAATTAATTTATATTTTTGAAAAACACCACCTCTATTATTGTGCTCTTAGAAATTCAAGAGATCTATTGAATCTCAAGGCAACATATTGATAATTAACCTAAGTAAATATGTAATTGTTTAATTAGGTTAATACAAATAGCAATTAGCATATTCGTTTATGTTAAGTAATTAATTGATTTAATTTAAATAATTTACTTGCTATTATTGATAAGTTTGGATTTTTCTCTTTTTAAAATAGTTAAATTAATTAAATTTACACGCTTGATGGGGTTATTAATTAACGGATTAATTTAATCATGAGAAAGAATTGGTGGGATTCACTTGTTTGAACACTATAACCAAACAATGGATAATTAAATGAACAATCTTTTTAATCAATGAATAATTGCAAACCTCTCAATTTTAATTACCTTTAGCTGAATTTTTAATCCGATTATTTATTTCTATCATTTAACCATTTTATTTCTTCTTTAGTTTTTTTAAAAAAATCAATTTCTCCAATAGCAATTTTCTTTTTTTTTTCTTTTTGTTTATTATTCTTCTTATTTTACTTGTCATTTAATTTAAACAAAGTTAAGATTTATGTGGAATCAACACTCATTTATTCTATCTGCAAATAATTTTTAATCAAAAAAAGGAAAATCAGTTTTAATTGATAGATTCAATGCCTGTCAAATTTTAGCGTCGTTGCCGAGACCTTTAACAGTTTATTTTTATTTTTATGACCAGGTTTGAAAACAGTAGAATTCAATTTGATCTAGAAATCTAGAAAACTACAAAACGGTTGATAAAAGCAACCAAGTTGCAAAAATAGGCCAATTCAGGAGCCTCTCAATCGACTGCCCAAACCCCTCTGTGCGAGAACACCGAAGACCCCATATCTTTAACACCAATCGAACCCCTAGTTGAGCCCAACTGAAGTGACACGATGGCCGCAACTGCTACTGAAGAGCAACTTTTTGCATCACATATCCAGTGTTAAATGTACCCCTGGAATTGTGAACAAGTATGATTTATATGTTACCAAAATTTTAAGAGTTGGAGAATAAAGACTCACATCGCCATCTGAAAGAATTTTACATGGTTTGTTCAAGTATGAGACCACAAGAGATAACTGATGAACAAATCAGGTTAGTAGCTTTTTCTTTTACTTTGATTAAAGCTGCTAAGGATTGACTATACTATTTGCCCTCAGGTTCAATTACCACTTGGGCGCAAATTAGAGACTTATTTCTAAAAAGATTTTTTTTTTCATCAACTAAAGCCTCATCTACAAAAAAGGAAATAAGTGGAATCAAACAAAAGAAAAATAAAAATCTCCATGAATATTGGGAACATTATAAGAAATTAATTGCAAGTTGTCCAAACATGAAATCACTCCAAAACAACTCAAACTTCACTTCTATGAAGGACTTTTGCTATTAGAAAAAAAAGATAATAGATGCTACTAATGGAGGTGCCATTTCATAAATTAAACTTGAAAAGGATAAAACTTTAATCTTGAAAATGGCAGCCAACTTTAGACAGTATGGCCAAAATGAGGACATTGCTATGATTAAGAATGAGATAAGTATTGCATCTTTAGATTCTAAAATTTCACAACTTACTACTGCAATTTAACAATTGGCTGTAGAAAATAATATACAGATTTATGGCATTTGCAAAAAAGATCATCCCACAGATATATGTCCTACCCTTCAGGAAGGAGAGCAACATGTAATTGCAATTGGTAAAGTCTTTATATGAGAGGACTTGGGCTAACATAGAGAAGAAGAATAAGATGTATGCAGATAGGGAAAAATGAGGTAGGAAGAAAGTGGTGTTTGCTCTTGGAGATTGAGTTTGGGTGCACTTTAGAAAGAAGAGGTTTCCCAACCAAAGGAAGAACAAGCTTGATGCATGTGAGGATGGTCCTTTTCAAGTCTTGGAATGCATCAATGACAATGCCTACAAGATAGACTTACTTGGTGAGTGTGGTGTTTCAGCTACTTTCAATGTTAGTGACTTGGCTCCCTTTGACTATGATGCAGATTTGAGGACAAATCTTTTTGAGAAAGGGGAGAATGATACGGATCAGCCATCACTCATTCATAGAGCTCAAGGGAGCGTGGGAGATCCATTGGTGCTCCCTAATGGACCTATCACAAGGAGTCGTGCAAAAAAGTTTGGGGCAGCCATGTCATTTTTTATTCAAGAACAAGTTACATAAGAGCTTAATGAGCTTGTTTTCAATAGTGCTATGTGGAGCTTGAAAGTACACCTAAGCTACTCTCATTACTTAAGGTGTGTGTTGAAATATTACTGCCTAGTTTGGCAATTGTGGGCTTGTTTGTTATTGCCCATAATCTATCCTTTATTGCTTTATTTAGTTTAGATATTGTGCAAGGGGTATGGGCTATTTAATTGAAGGGCCATACTTCATAGGTTAGTTTATTTGTTTTAGGCTTATTTAACTAGATAGTTTAATATTTTTTAGGCCTATTTTGGGCCTTAGTGTGCTGCCCCTTGCTATGGGCCTTCATTTTTGTCCAGCTTTGTTTGGCACTTTAGGGTTTAGTTTATCCTTATTCTTTTAGGGTTTTGTTTAGTTTTCACTATATAAACTCCATTTGTCCTTTGCGTAGGGACTTTTAATAAAAATTCAGAATTATTCATGCTACTTGCGTGCCTTTGTTATTATGAGAGTGTGAGATTACATTCTTCCAATTGCATCAAAAATCAAGTTAAACTTATCAATTCAATTGTAGCATTTGTCTTGTTTCTTTAATCCTCAATCATTGGTGTTCTTGTTGTCTTTTGCATTGGGTACCATAGAGGGGAGTTTATTGTTAATCTTTGGAGCTTTTTCCATCTTCTCATAGAGTTCTTGGACTTGATCCATAGGGTTCCATATCACAATGGGACTGGTGTTAGGCCGCATGGAGGTGGCAAGGCAAGGAGGTATAGGGGTCCAAGTGAAAACTTGCCAAGAAGGGCAAGTAATGCGGGAAGGGACCAACCACCAAGAGCACCGAAGAGGTGGAGACCATGGAGGTCCAGGGTGCAAGGCAGTATGCAAACGCGACGAGGGCATCATGGAATCGGCTAGGGGAGAATCTCACAACTCTTTTTATGCCACCCGCAAAATTCAAAAATTTTTGTGAAGGAAGAAGGCCAGGGCAATCAATTGAGATTTCTGAGTTGGCAGGGGATGGGCCAGACTTCGGAAGCCAGGCATTAGATGACAAACTCACAAGCAGGCGAGTCTTTTAGAAGCTGGCGAGACAACCTACCCAGTAGGACGAGTTACTGAGCAGGATAAGCACGAAGACTTGCTGAGCTGGTGAGAAATGCGAAGTCCCACATGTAGGAGAGCTTGGATGAACGCAAGGCTGGCAGGGCAGCTAAGCAATTGGATGCTCGGCAGGCTTCATGGTGCAAGAAGCCCGGAAGCCCAAAAGCCTGGCAGGCCTGCCTGGTGCAAGGAGCTCAGATAATCGCTAGGCCTGCTAGGATGAGAAGCACTAAAAAGACCGCCAAGCATTGGACATGAATTTAATAGGGCTGGCTTGCGAGTAGCGTACAAAGGAAGTCAACACAACAATAGTCAGCCCGAGGTTTCTAGAAACTGTTTAGGGGAGTCCAACACCCAGGAAGGAGGGAGAGGCAGCAATTCCTGGGGAAGTTCCCAGTGGGGGCCACAGTTTTAGAGATTGTCTCCTAATGTGTCTTGGTCCTCAAGTCATTGTAAAATTTTATTATTTTAGCACATTCTAGGACTTCTCCTCTGTATACTATAAAATCCACACTTATATTCTTTGTATAGCATGTTAGAGAGATTGTGAGCTAGAGAGACTCCCATACTTGTATATCATTTTCTACAAGTAATACAAGCATCTTCTTCTCCTCCATTTCTGTGTTTGTGTGAATTATTATTCTTCTTCTCCATACTTTACTTCTATTGCGTGTGACCCTTGGTAGTTCTAGTTAGAGAGCTACGGGTAGGCTGACTTGGTCTGGGTGTTGCATGGTTCCACGTTGATTTTCGACAGTTTGGGTGTTGAAAACCTAAGGACCGTGACAGTTGGTATCAGAGCCTGAAGAAGCTGAGATGGCAAATCTAGTTGAACAGCCTATTTATGGAAGCTATGGTAGTGGCGAGGAGTAACCCTAGGTGGTGACTCAACCTTCTACGAAGAGGAAGGGAGCTAGGAATGTAATACCCGGCTAGATTTCGACATTGGAATCCCTACCTTCCGGCGGAATCTCCGTTGAAATCTGGAATTCTGAAGATGCCAGAGTCTTCTAGAGGGGTAAAATGTGTTTCTAAAATGTTTTTACTGATTTCATGGTTTTAAATGGAAAAGAAATGAATTTTGAAAAGAAAAGACCAAGGAGACATTTGCCAGGAGAGTTAGTTCAGCGTCTGCCAGAGGTGAGTAGAACTAAACTTAATCTTTTATTTTACGAAATCGAATGCCTAAAGCATGTTCATGCATCATGTTTATATGTAATAGGTTGATTGCACTAGTTACACGAATATGACGCATTGCATTATTTACTGTTGATGTGGATGGACCAAGGCGACCCCAATAGCCCTATTTATGATATGATAATGAAGTCCTGAGGAGCCCGAAGGGCCGGGCATAATGAAGTCCTGAGGAGCCCGAAGGGCCGGGCATAATGAAGTCCTGAGGAGCCCGAAGGGCCGGGCATAATGAAGTCCTGAGGAGCCCGAAGGGCCGGGCACCATGTTATGTTACAGTCAGAGGGAGTTTTGGGGGTCATGTCCAATCCGTTATGTGAAATATTTGTGCTGTGACGCATTTCATAAAAGCATGTAATTAATGAACTGTTTTTCTGTTTCTACTCACTAGGCTTTTTAGCTCACCCCTCTCCCCTAACCCCAGTTTTGCAGGTCAGAGGTAGTCCAGGAAGACGTCAAGGGTAATGTCATGCTTTTGTAATAGTAATAGATTAGCGTTTTAGTGTGGACATGTAATGTAAATTGATATAATGTATTGTAAGATAATGAAATGTAATGTAATGCAAGTAAAGTAGAGTTATGTTTTTGTATTAGTACTGTGCTTGGCCCTAAGACTTGGTTACTCCCTGTTTAGTACATGATGTATGTTATGTCAGATGTTGAGTTGTGTTTGAACTAATCTTGTGGCATGTGTTGTTTACCACGCTAGAGTTTGATGAGGACCCTAGTGGAGGTCTTATGTTTGTGGTTTGATGCATGCACAGGTTAGGTTCTAGTTTTTTGGATGTGACTCCGGCTTGATGTATGTTATGTTGACCCAGCTAGAGTTTTGATGAGGGCTCTAGCAGGGGGGTTCTTCATGTTTTCAGTTATGTTGCATACAGGTCAAGCTTGGTATTTACATCAGATGTTTAAGCTTTTATGTTAATGTTTTGATCATGTATGGGATTTGACCAGGTGATAGGAGGTATGTTTGGCTTGCTACGGGTCCCGGCGGCCTTAAGCCGATCTGGATCCTAGCGCCGGTAGTAGTTCAGGCCGTTACAGAGGGGTATCAATTTCCGGGTCATTACAAGGGGGAAGTCTCGTGAGCCTTCTCGTGCTTCCAGTGAGTTGGGAGATTTGGAGACGAGAATGGCCAAGGTGGAGCTGAAGTTTGTTGATGGCAAGGAGAAGTTTGAGGAGATTGACTTGCACTTTGAAGGGCTTGCATCTACTACAGAGGAGTTTCGCAAGCAAGTGCAGATAGCATTGAACGGTGCCATTGAGAAGTTGGTCAGCGATAACGAGACTACTCGGCACATCTTTGGACAAAAGGTGGCCACACTGAAGGAGGAGAACCAATACCTGCGAGAGGAGCTGGACCAAGTGCTTGGGAGACTGAGTGAAGTCGGGGATGAGATGACTTTAATGAAGAAAACTGTGGTGCAAGGTAGCGTTTCCAGTCCATCGACATCTGTGGGGACTCTAGCTACTACACACAGAATGGAGGTACCCAAACCTTCTTCTTTAAAGGGCTCTAGAAACACCAAGGAGATTGATAACTTATTGTGAGTTTGGAGCAGTATTTTAGAGCCATGGGAATCTTGGACAAAGCTGTCAAGGTGGAAAATAAAACCCTGTATTTGGCTGATACGGCGATGGTTTGGTGGAGGAGATGTTATGTTGATATGGAAAAGGGTCTTGGCACCATTGCTACCTGGGGAGATTTCAAAAAGGAATTGAAGAGGTAGTTCTATCAGGAGAACGTAGCACATGAAGCAAGGGCTAGATTGAGAAGGCTAACCCAGCGAGGGAGTGTTCGGAACTATATGAAAGAATTCTCTAAACTGTTGTTGGAGATTCCAAATTATCCTAATAGTGAGGCACTCTTTTCCTTCATAGATAGTCTCCAGAAGTGGGTGAGGATGGAGATGCAACGGCGGGGTGCACAGGATTTAGCCACGACAATCTCCATACTCGAGTCTCTTGTGGAATTTAAGAGACAGGACAAAGGAAAGGCCAAGACGCATAAGAGTGGAGAAGGTGGAGATAAATCATAGGGGAAGAATGGGATTTCCAAGAATGGGATGAGACTTCAAGTTCAAGAAGCTTGAATACAAAACTAGTGACAGGCCCCCAATCAAATACTTCTTGTGTGAAGGTCCCCACAGAGCCCGAGAGTGTCCCAAATGTAACAAGCTTTTGGATCTTATGGAAGAGAAGGAATCAAGTGGCAAGGAGGGTAAGGAAATCAACATGGGGTCTTTACAACTTGCCGCTGCTTTGACTAAGCAGGAACCCCCAAAAGTGAAGAAGGGGCAGCTCTTTACTAGTGTGAAGGTGGATGAGCATGAGTTGAAGGTATTGGTGGCCGGGGCATCAAACAACTTCATGAGACTTAAAGAAGCAAACAGGCTTGAGATCAAGTACAAGAGGACTCTTACATGGATGAAGGCTGTGAATTCAAAGCGCAGCATGGTTCATGGCATTGCTCGGGAAGTATCTGTCAAGATAGGTGAATGGCAAGGTAATCTTGACTTCTCTATTGTGCCTATGGATGACTATGCTTGTGTTTTGAGTATGGAGTTTCTAGATGACGTGCAAGCTATCCTTATGCCATTTGCGAATTCTATGTGCATCATGGAGAGAGGAAATGTGTGCATTGTTGCATTGATAAGGGGCAGGTTAGCCATGCCAGTACACTTTCAACAATGCAGTTGGCCAAACGAGTAAGGCAAAGGGAGAAAACCTATCTTGTGGCTTTGAAGGAGGAGGCCGAGGATGAGTTTCTTGATGTGCCTGAGGAAGTCCTACCTGTGCTTGATGATTTTGGCGATGTGATGCCTCTTAAGCTGCCGAAGAAGTTCCCTCTGAGGAGGGAAGTTGATCATGTGATTAAGCTGGAGCCGGGGCTTAAAGAGCTCTATGGACAGAAGAAAGTTCTTGCCAAAGCTGTTCTAGAAGTGCAGACCGAGTTGCCACCCAAACTACTGCCCAAGGAGAAGGTGGATGCTAAGGGAGAATGGAATGGAGGCAACACGAGGTATATAGGTGGATATGCCAATGGGACTGATGCTAGGCCGCATGAAGGTGGCCAAGTAAGGAGGGACAAGGGTCCAAGTGAAAACTTGCTAGGAAGGGCAAGAAATGTGGAAAAGGACCAATTCGCAGAGAGCACCAAAGAGGTGGAGACCATAGAGGTCCAGGGTGCCAGACAGTGTGCAGACGCAATGTGGGCATCACAGGATTGGTTAGGAGAGAATGTCACAACTCTTCTCAGCCCACCCATAAACTTCAAAAATTTTTGTGAAGGAAAAAGGCCAGGGTAGTCAAATGAGGTTTCTGAGTTGGCAGGCCAATCAAGAATGGGCTAGACTTTGGAAGCCGGGCACTAGATGACAAGCTGACAAGTAAGCGAGTCGTTTAGAAGCTAGCGAGATGACCTACCCAACAGGATGGGCTACTAGGCAGGATAAACGGGACGACCTACCAGACTGGTGAGAAATGTGGAGTCCGCATGCAGGAGAGCTCGAATGAGTGCAAGGTTGATAGTTCAATCAAGCAGTCGGACGTTCAGCAGGCCTACATGGTGCAAGAAGCCTGGAAGCTTGGCAGGCCTGTCTGGTGCATGAAGCTCGGATAATCACCAGGCCTGCTGGGATGAGAAGCACTCGAAAGACTACCAGGCACTGAACATGAATTCAATAAGGCTAGCCTGCGGGTAGTAGACAAAGGAAGCCAATATAGCAGCAGCCAGTCCAAGGTTTCTAAAAGCTACTTAGGGGAGTCCAGCGCCGAAGAAGGAAGGAGAGGCAGCAGCTCTTGGGGACATTCGCAGTGGGGACCACAATTTTAGAGAATGTCTCCTAATGTGTCTTGGTCCCTAAGTCATTGTAATATTTTATTATTTTAGCACATTCTGAAACTTCTCTTTTGTATTCTATAAAATTCACGGTTGTATTCTTTACAGTAGGTTAGAGAGATTGTGAGCTAGAGAGACTCCCATACTTGTACATCATTTTCTACAAGCAATACAAGCATCTTTTTCTCCTCCATTTTTGTGTGTGTGTGAACTGTTCTTCTTCCCCATACTTTGCTTCTATTGCGTGTGACACTTGGTAGTTCTGGTTAGAGAGCTACGAGTAGGCTGACTTGGTTTAGGTGTGCCTAAGTGTCGTACAGTTCCACACTGATTTTCGATAGTTTGGATGTTGAAACCTAAGACAGTGACAATAAGTAAAGGCCGAGCTCTTCCACCAATCGACCACATTTCTAAAATTCGCATTGCCGACCTACCCAAGCTCTAAGCTAGAGCTCTTTTGTAGGCTGATCAAGGTCCTAAAGCCCATATCATTGGCCCTACCCGAATTTCTCTTCTGACCAATTAAAGTCATCCCATTCAAGGGTCTTCTTTGACCGGCGGAGGAACCATGATTAGTTGCCATGCACCATCAACTTAGTGCAACTTTTCTCCTCACACCTCATCATCGTTGTATATTTGTTAAACTCTGCACTCCTCCCTTTTCACAGATATGACCCGAGTGCATGATCAACTTAATTTGCCTGTCTTATTCTGAGCACCCATTCTAATGGCTTGCATTATTTATTCATTTGTTATATATTTATATACATATATTTAACAGATCTAAATGACTTTATCCCGTTAGTTATGATAACCGGTAACTAAACAACTTTTTATTTCATATATATTTTACAAAGCAGGTTAAAAACCCACATGAATAGATGATCATTTTAACTGCAAAATTTTATTTGATAGAAAATTATAGCAAAGATCAAACAAGTGGAGGAACAAAAAGGTCAACAAATACTCAAAATAAATTACCTCAAAATTTGTTAAAATTCTTCTAGGCATAGTGAGTTTTCTTGTAGTTGAGTTGTTGCAAACCTCCAACTCCCTTTTTACATGAATTTTGAGATCTACATGTGGATCTCAATGGGTGAGTTTGGAAACTCTAAAGATAGTAAAATCTCATTCGTACCCACAGACGGTGCCACTTAATGAATTATTTTCCTCTTGCTTCATCATACGGATCCCACAATAGGCGATCTAGGAATGGAAACTTGAAAAATGAAGAAAATATCATCAGGAGTCCACTGGGATGATTCCAGTGGAGACCCTCCGATGTTTAAGTTAGATTTCAGCTATTATTGAGAAAGATTTTAATGATAGGAGATGTAAAGAAAATGTTGGAGAAGAGAAAAAGGAAGAAGATGCTAAAGGAGAGAAAATAGAGAGAGAGAGACACTTTCGAGGTGGAGGAAAAAAGACCTCTTATCATGGTCTGTTGGAGAGAAAAAAGGAGAGGAGCCTGTAATGCCCGGCTAAACTTCGGTGTCGGAATTCCAACTTTTCGACGGAATCCCATTGGAATTCGGAATCTCGGATACCTGAACCTCTTAGAAGGGTAAAATATGTTTTTACAAAATGTTGTTCATGATTCTATTGATTGGTTTTGAGTTAAAGTTTTAAAATGGAAGAAAAATATTTTTGAGGAATAAGCCCAGGTTCGGCCTCCGAACCTCATGTTCGGCCGCCGAACATGGTGCTGCCGCGGGAGCTCTCTTTCGGCCTCCGAAGGTGGTCTAGCCAGCCACCTATAAGAGGCCTCCAGTCCAAAAATGGGGCCTCCATTTTCGGGCAAAGGTGAGTTCTTGCCCTTCCTTTGATGATTTTATATTTTTCCTTCAAATTTTCATGAGTTTTCGCTTGTTTTTAAAGTTTTAAGCTTGGATCAAAGATTTTAAAGTTTGGGAGACCGTTTTCTCCTCAACTCCAAGTTTGGGTCGCATCTACCTTAGATCATCAAGAGGTAAGTGTAGATCCTTGTCTTTTCCTAAGTTTTAAGTAAGTTTTAAAAAGGGGTAAGGGTTAAAGATGCATGTTATGGTTAGACATAATGTTATAGGTTTTGAGTTGGGTTTTGATGAATGTATGCTTATATGATGTTCTTCTTGTTGTTGTTGGGGCTTAAGTTAGTTTTATGCCCTTTATGCTTGATGTAGTGAGTTTTTGCATGTTTTGAGAAGTTGGGTATGAGTTTGGTGAGTTTTGGTGGCTGAGTGTTGAGGCAGAATCAAGTCCTGCCATTCTGGAGAACCCAGATTCGGCCGCCGAACCTGCCTATGGAGGCAGCCTTTGGCCGCCCAACCTGCCCCCAAAAGGATGAACTTTCGGATCTGTGAAGGGTTTAGGCCGTCGAACCTGCCCCCAAAGGTTGGTGACTTTCAGATCTGTAGAGACCTTCGGCCGCCAAACCTGCCCTCGAAAGTGCCTGACTTTCGGATCTGTAGGGACCTTCGGCCGCCGAACCCGCCACCGAAAGTTCCCTGCCCAGCAGCCTTCCTTTACCTGTTTTGAATGCATGTTTTATGATGTTTTAGAGGGTTTTTAGGAGATGTTTAGAGTCTTGTTAGAGATGTGTTTGGTCCCTCATTTGAGTCCACCTGTGTAGGATCGGACCAAGGAGACCGTAGAGGCCTTCAGTGAGCCAGCTGCGTCTTTGTCAGCCGAGCATCAGCCAGAGGTGAGTAGAACTAAACTAATCTATTGTTTTTAAAGTAATCAAACTTTTAAGCATGTTCATGCATCATGAATGCCATGTTATGCAATAGGTTGTTGCATTAGAATTCACGAATATGATGCATTGCATAATTTTACTATTGTTGTGGATGGATGTTGGATGACCCACTAGCCCTCGATATGATATGATATGATATGATATGATATGATATGATACGGAAGTCCAGATCGAGGCTCATTCTACGCCTCTGGCATAGTTGGACATATTATGTTATGTTTAAGAGGAAGTCCTGAGGAGCTCCGTCGAGGGCTGGGCATTATTTGGATATGTAGAGGGTTACTGGTGATAAGTCCATCCTTGATGTGTATTGTTTGTGTTGTAACACATTCCATGAGAGCATATGTTTATTAAATTGTTTTTATGTTCTGCTCACTAGGCTCTTGTAGCTTATCCCTTTCCCCTAACCCTAGGTTTGCAGGATAAGAGATAGAGCGGGAAGTCAGCTAGAGGCTGGTATAAGCTCATGTAATAGAATAATAGTGGACATGTACTATGTAATGGATTAGATTTGTGCTTTACCCTAGTTTATGTTTTGTATATCCCTGTTTATCATGATCTTTATGTAAAAGTTTTAATGATAAGTTATGTTGAACCAAGCTTGAGGCATGTGATGTTTACCATACTAGAGCATTTGATGAGGGCTCTAGTGTGGGTTTTATGTATGCAGTTGATGGTGTATGCACAGGTTGAGATTCGTATATAAAAAGTTTAAATTTTTTTTTTTATGAAAATGTATGATCATATAAGGGATTTTATCAGGTACATAGGAGGTATAGTAGGCTTGCTATGGGTTCCGGTGATCTTAAGTCGACCTAAATCCTAGCGCCGGTAGCGGTCCGGTTTCCCGATCGTTACAGAGCCCCTCTTGTCTTATCAAGTACTTTTTATGGGAAAGTGTTAGTATATTGCTTAGCATATTTTGAAGTGGAACCCAACTTTTAATTAAAATAATATTATAATATTTATATGTTATCAATAAGGGAAATAACTATGGGGTCTCTGGGTTTTAATGAAATCCACTATTAGGACTTTATAATTCTTAGCTCCAATTAAAATGTTCCTTCTAATTTCTATAAGGAAACCCATAGATTATTGCAACCCAAAATTATGCAACAAAAAAAAAAAATCTATGTTTCCCTTTTCAGGATCTGAATGCTTCGTTTAATTCGAAAGGAATGATAAGAGACTAATGTTTTAAATTTGATGAAAAGAGAATGTTTCGGACCGATGGTGCTGCTTCTAAAATAAACACTCTCAATGGTATCCACACGAACATTTCCGTCTGGAGTGCTAGCTCTCTCAAGAGATGGATTAGCTATATGCTCCCCAATCTGCAACCCAGAAAAACGATCACTAAAAAAAAACTTACTCCCGCAATTCAAATAAGGTCTTTTATTCGTTTTTCTCAGTCTTTTCATTTTTCCACACTTCTTTTCATAACAGAGTTGTATTTATAACCAACTATCATAATATCGCAGATACTAGTATATCTATGTGATAAGTACTTTTCAAAAGAAAATGAAAAATACTTTATCTGTAACAGATACAGATAGACTGCAGATTTTTTAAATATTATTATCTTATAATAACAAAATAATTAATATTAATAATAATAATATATTTATTATTATTAATTATACTAACGGGCTCTTAGCTCATTAATATAACATAGCACATCAATGACGTTCTTTTGTGTGTGACCCAATAGGTTTATATTAATTGGTAATAGGTCTAGTCCCACAAGGCTCATAAATCATAAGCGGCCTCTAGCAAGACATTATGACTATCCAATTAAATATGAGGATCGATAGTCTGATAAAACCTAATAAACAGAACATGTATTAATTCATTTATCACACGATATCTAATTTGAACATAAGTCATGGTCAATTTCAAACTTATAATGTTTAAACTTATGATTTCTCAATCTCTAATCATACTGATAAAATTAAATGATATTGATCACATTATCAATTCATTTGAGCATGGCCATACATTTCTCAGTCTCACTTATCGAAAGGCCCAAAAGATATCTCTCTCAAAGAGAATGACAAATTCTACCTTAATTGTTCAATATCCTCTATATAATTTCTATTACGTTCAATCATAACTTTTATGATTATCCGACTAAAGACAATGTTTGATTATATCAAAACACAACAGTCCTTATGTTGGAAACTATGACAATCTTAAGTCAAAGGATTAAAACATAACTATCTTGAGATTCACTTATGACAATAACCCATGTAGTGATTTCAATATGGGTCCATCCAATACTTTGTTCTCTAACAAATACCTATGATTATTGATTTATATCAACATATACATAATCATATCATGATTATCAATCAATAATCATACTAGTCATATTTTATTATTATCATCATAATAATAAGTAATCAGGAATGTTAATCATTATTATATAATATGCAAATAAATAATAATAATAATAAAACCTCTTTTATTAATAAACAAAATGACATACAAAAAAGTCCAAGATAATAACCTAGGGCAAATACACTAACAATTTCAAGATAGAACTATTGGGTCCTTCTGTTAAATATTTTGTTAGTCTACCAGTATAATCATTAGTTAAAGGAGATAAAGTTCTAAAAAATTACAAAACTACCCTCAGATTTATTTGTTAAGACCATATCCTTTCCCTTTTTCTCTCCACATCCTTCTGCTCCACCTCCTTTTCATCTATCGCCCTCTCTTTTGGCTCCCACGCCTCCATTATTGACATCTCCAATGTGCATCTGCCTCCTTGAATCCCTACACTGTCTCCTCCCTTTTTATTATGGAGTTCTCTTTCTCTTGTCACACAATCGATAGCTCCTCTCCATCCCGTCTTACTCTCTACCAACTGTCGTTGGCCTTCATCGGTCAATGCAATATCCTCTCCCTTGATAGCTCCTCACCATCCTTCTCACTCTCAGCCGATCGTATTTGTAACGACCCGAAAATCGGACCGCTACCGGCGCTAGGATCCAGATCGACTTAAGGCCGCCGGGACCCGTAGCAAGCCAAACATTCATCCTGTATACCTGTTTAATCCCATACATGATCAACAATTACATAAAAATTTAAAACTTTCTCATTTAATCATTCATTCATTCATTCATTCATTCTTTCATTCATTCTTTCATTCATTCTTTCATTCATTCTTTCATTCGTTCTTTCATTCATTCTTTCATTCATTCTTTCATTCATTCTTTCACCAAGCTTAACCTGTGCATGCACAAATCATAACATAAAACCTCGCAGTGGAGTCCTCATCAAATACTCCAATGGGGTAACATAACATACATTAAGCTTGGTTTACAATAATCATCATTAAACATTTAAGATCATGTACTAAAAAGGGATTAACATAATACTATGGTCACGCACAACTCTAAACTTCCATAAGCATCAATACATTACATTTCTATACTATACTTTTACATTACATCATATTCATGTCCACATCTAGCTATTACATAAAATATGACTCTACTCCTGCTGACCTCCTGGTCTACCCTGTACCTGCAAATCTGGGGGTTAAGGGAGAGGGGTGAGCTATAAAGCCCAGTGAGCAGAATAAATGAACATTCAGTTTAAATTTCATGCTTTCATGAAATGCAGCACATCACAAACAAATCACATCAAGGATGGTATTGTCACCAATAGTCCTCTACATTCTAAGGTGCCGAGACGTAGAATGGGTCAACCAGACTTTCTCTTAAATATAACATGTCATAACATTCCAACGTGCCGGGACGTAGAATGGGTCAACCGGTCTTTCTCTTACATAGTGCCGGGACGTAGAATGGGTCAACCGAACTTCCATACCATACCATACCATACCGTATCATATTACATCGTATCATATTGAGGACTAAGGATCATCCAACATCCATCCACATCATCATCAAATTATGCAATGCAACATATTCGTGAATTCTAATGCAAACAACCTAGAATATCACATGGCATTCGTGATGCATGAACATGCTCAAATCTATATTTATTTGCTTTAAAACATAAGTGTTTATTCTACTCACCTCAGGTTCGCTCTGACAAAACACTGAAGCAGCTATCTCACTGCTGGGGTCCTCGGTTCCTCGGGTCCGAATCTACACAGGTGGACTCAAATGAGGGACCAAACATCCATGAACATGACTCTAAAATACTCCCCAAAAACCCCCTAAAACACCTTAAAACAATCACATAAATCATGCAAATGAAGGCTGAATAGGGCACTTTCGGCGGCAGGTTCGGCGGCCGAAAGTCCCTCCAGAGCCGAAAGTCATGCACCTTCGGCGGCCGAAGGTTCCCTCTAGAGACGAAACTCATGCATGTTCGGCGGCACCTTCGGCGGCCGAAACTTCCTTCCAGAGCTGAAAGTCCACTTTCGAGGGCAGGGTTCGGCAGCCAAAAGTTGGCCTCCACAGGCAGGTTCGGCGGCCGAAAGTCCCTTCGGCTGCCGAACCTGAGTTCTTCCAAAGGGCAGAACTCAGTCTCTTTCATGCACAAATGCCTCCCAATCCACTCCATCATGCATTTACCTAGTCTACAACATGCAAACTCAAGCCAACAAGCACATAGGGGTCTCAAACTAACTTAAACCCCAACCAAAACACATCAAACAACCCACATTGCTAAAAAACTCAACATAAACCCATAAAACCAACAATAACCTAAACATGCATTTCTACCCCACAAAACTCATAAAACTTGTTTAAAACATACTAGAATGGCAGGATCGAAGCTTACCTCTTGAAGATCTAGAGGAAAAACGATCCTAACTTGGAGATGGGGGAGATCTCAACTCTTTGGTCTCCAAGCTCCAAAACTTGCTCTTTTGCTCAAATATCTTCAAATCAAGATAAAACTCGTTAAAACTCTAAAGATCGGAGGAAAAACATCAAAAACAAACCATGGAAGAGCAGGGACTCACCGTTGCCGAAAATGGGGAGAAAACTCGCCCGTTTCGGTCATGAAGTCCTTTTATAGGGGCTGCCAGACCACCTTTCGGCAGCCTAAAGTGCCTCCAAAACTCATGCAAGTTCGGCGGCCGAACCTTTGAAACTTTCGGAAGCCGAACATGAGGTTCGGCGGTCGAACCTAGAAATGCCTCCTTGGTCTTTTTCATTCAAAACTCAATTTCCTTTCTTGCTTAAAACCATAAAATACATTAAAACATTTTATGAAAACATGGTTTTACCCTTCTAGAGGTTTCTGACATCCGAGATTCCACCGGACGGTAGGAATTCCGATACCGGAGTCTAGCCGGGTATTATAGTATTGGCCTTCATTGGCTGTTGCAACATCATCTCCCTCGAAGGCTCCTTTCCATCCCGTCTCACTCTCAGTCAATCGTCACTACCCTTCATCGGCTATTGCAACATCATCTCACTCTCAGCCGATCGTCACTGGCCTTCATCGGCCATTGAAACATCATCTCCATCGAAAGCTCCTCTCCATCCATTCTCACTGTCGGATGTCTGTTGCTGGCCTTCATCGACCATTGCAACATCATCTCCCTCGAAAGCTCCTCTCCATCCCGTCTCACTCAGGGTTGTCCTTCGCTGGCCTTCATTGGCCATTGCAATATCATCTCCCTCAAAAGCTCCTCTCCATCTCATCTCACTCTGATGTAAGCACAACCAACAACACCAAAAATAATGAACTAGCATTGCCTCAAAGACCAATTACAAGGTTGAGATCCAAGAGGTTGAAAGAAGTACTTCAAGGATTCATGAAGGGATATGTTGGAGCTTTGCAAGTTCATTTTGGAGTTGAAGAATAATCTAACCATTCCAAATTAATTAGACCGAATGTGTCCTTATTGACGGTTCAAATTTTGTATTTGCATTAACAGATTTCCTATCACTAATTCAGTAGTGGGTAGTTAACCAATAGTGGGTAGATATTTAGTAATGGGTAGTTATCCAGTGGTGGATAGTGGCATAGATCATGGATCCATGCATAGTAGTGGGTAGTGGCATAGATCATGGGTTCAAGCATAGTAGTGGGAAGTGGCGAAGATCATGGGTCTTTATTTAGGTTAAATAAAGCATCTCTTTTTCCATATTATAGACAGATTATCAATTATTCAATACAATTGCTTTATGCGATTCTTCTTTGAAAGCTTAATAGATCTTGGTTCTTGACATTGCATCATGAATAAGATTTGATACTAACTTTTATGATTCTTATTCTTGCTGCTCTTAAAATCAATCAGTTATAAGTGTTCTTAATTGCATGTTAATTAAGGGTGCTTTAGATTGGAGAATTGTTTTCTGATCTAAGTTCTTTTTACTAGGGTATATGTTGTTTCAATCTCTAATAGGCTGGGGTTCCGCATCAATTGGTATCAGAGCTAGGCTTAGTAATAATTTCTTAATTATCCTTTGTGTCTTTGTATTCAATTTTGTTCATTATTGGACAAATATATCACTTTGGTTATTTGGTGTATTTTCCGTTTAGGATACCTATTAGAGATGAATTCATTACTTAGTTGCTGTTCAAATCGAATTTTACCCTAAATTCTTATTTAGGTGGAATTACTATCTTTAGTGATTTGGTTTATGCTTTCTCCCTTAATTCCTATGCTCCTATTCTAATACTCTTAGAATAGTATTTCCAGTATTTTACTTCTGTCCATATAAAAAAAAATACCAAAAAGAAGAAGAAAAAGAAATTCTGCAACTTTGGGTCAATTGTTGAAACTTTGTTATGATATTGATACCTACTGATATAAATCATATTTCATATACCTTGAACATATTTCTGGACTTAGAATTTGAAATATATGTTTAGAGTAGGTTTATGGCCAATTTGGGTAGTATTTTTCACAAAATAACTGTACTTATTACTTACTATTTTTAGTGTCTATTTTGTTTGCTTGCTTTGAATTGTTTTTGTTGAGTCAATATTAACATCAGTTAACCTAGGATAGCATGCTTAGGGAAAATTTTGTGTTAAGTATATCCGTCTTGTCAATTTTGATTCTTAGTTTATCAAATTGGTGTCTTTCTGTCTATTGGTTCCTTACACGTAGTTTGACAAATTGCACATTGTTGAACATCTAATTATACCTAGTACATGAAATCTCACTTTTGTGTGCTAAATCAATCCTTTTGTTCATTTTGGTCAATTTGCATCTAGAGTTGTTTCCTAGCTTTTCTTGTTAGGTCTTTCCTTGCTTTCCTTATTATTTGAATCATACAAGCTTGACTTATTGAGTTTTTATTCTGAATTGCACTTTTGAGATACCAAGTGAGTGCTTGAAAGTTAAACATGTGAGTTGAGAGAATTGTGAATTTTTCAATAATATCTGGGCATAGTACAGGTGATACTTTTGACCCAATATTTGATCTTAAAGTTATGTATAAAGCTTTTATGGATAGCTTTCAGAAGCTAAATTTGAGAATCGATAACCTTGAGGACAACCTTAAATCTTCAAAGGGCAAGTCCAATCAGAGGGATGATGATACACACAATCCATCCTATGAAGAGGAAATTTAGGCAAAATCAGCCCATGTCCGAGCCAAAAGGTTCAATGATCGTGTACCCTATGTAGATAATAATATGAACTCCATAAAGATGAAGATTCCAGGCTTCAATGGTAAGGCTGATGTTGATGCCTATTTAGAGTGGGAGCGTAAAGTGGAGATTGTTTTTAACTGTCAAAGCTATTCCGACGATAAAAAGGTAAAACTTGCTGCCCTTGAGTTTTCAGATTATACACTAATATGGTGGGATGAGCTTGTGAAATCTAGGAGAAGGAATGGAGAGTTACCCATTGCAAGTTGGGAAGAGATGAAGCGAATCATGAGAAAGAAATATGTGCCTACTTATTACCATAGAGATCTCCATCATCAGTTGCAAAGATTAACTCAGGGATCAAAATCTATTGATGAGTATCATAAGGAGATGGAGTTGCTCCTGATCAAAGCAAACATAGTGGAGGAGGAAGACCAAACTATAGCTCGTTTCTTTGGTGGTCTAAACAAGGAGATTATTGATGTGGTTGATTTGCAACCATATGTTGATTTGAAAGACTTGGTGAACATTGTCATTAAGGTGGAAAGACAAAGAGGCCAAAGTAGATGGGGGAGTAACAGGGCTGCTCAAAACTCCAACAATAAATGGGGTTCCAAATGGAACACCAAGGTTGATCCTAAAAGGTTTGATAAGTCTTCAACTCAAAAAGGAACGTTACATTCCAAAGAAACATCTAACTCTCATGGTAAAAATGAATCAGCCCCTAAATCTAATAGGACTAGAGATATTCAATACTTTAAATATAAAGAGCGTGGGCATTATGCCAATGAGTGTGTTAATAAACATGCTATGATAGTGAGGGGAGATGAAATAGTCTCCGAAACTGATTTTGATTCTGATGAAATACCACCTTTAGAAGATTGTTCTAATGTAGAGATAGAAGAGTATCCTATTCAGGGAGAGTCCTTAGTGATATTGCGTACTTTAAATGTTTCTATTAAATAGGAGGGACTTGAACAGCGTGAAAACATCTTTCACACTCGTTGTTTGATAGATGGTAAAGTTTGTTGCATGATAATAGATTCGGATAGTCAAGTCAATTGTGCTAGTACTATTTTAGTTGATAAATTAGGACTAAAAACTATTAAACACCCTAATCCTTACAGACTTCAGTGGTTAAATGATAGTGGCGAGGCAAAGGTAACCAAGCAATGTAAAGTGTCATTTTCTATTGGTAAGTATGTAGATGAGGTTACTTGTGATATTGTACCCATGCAGGCTGGACATATTTTGTTAGGTAGACCATGGCAATTTGATAGGCGTGTCATTCATGGTGGGTATAGAAATAGGTTTTCTTTTACGTTCCTTGGTGTAAAACATATACTTGTAACATTATCTCCTAAAGATGAATATGCAGATCAAGTGAAATTACAACAATCTGCTAAATTGTGTAAGGGAGGTGAGACAAGTAAAAAGAATGAGGGAAAAAAGGCCAGTAGTAAAAAGAAGGTTTCGAATGGCCCAAAGGAGAGTGACTGCATAGGAAATAATAAAAATGAGAGACGTGCAGGAGAAAAAACATTAGTGAGTATGGAGGTAAAAGGAGAGCTGAGTGAGAAGAGTGAAGAAATCAGCAAGTCTTCCTTTTATTGTAAAGAGAGAGAGTTGAAAAAAGCATACTTAGGGAAGAGAGCTTTGATTATGTTGCGTTTTAGTTCCAATTTTATGATTGAGACTAACCCTAGTAATGAATTGCCTAGTTCTTTTTCTAAGTTGTTGCAAGATTTTGCGGATGTATTTCCTGAGGAGGTGCCATCTAGGTTGCCGCCCATTAGGAAAATAGAACATCAGATCGATTTTGTCCCTGGAGCTCAGATTCCAAACCATCCAGTTTACCGGAGTAATCCTGAGGAGACGAAGGAATTGCAAAAGCAAGTTGATGAGTTGTTAGCTAAGGGACATATGAAGGAGAGTCTCAGTCCATGCGCAGTACCTGTTTTGTTGATTCCAAAAAAAGATGGAATAATGCGCATGTGTGTTGATTATCGTGCGATCAACAAAATCACTGTAAAGTATCGCCATCCTATTCTTAGTTTAGATGATATGCTTGAAGAATTATATGGCGCTATTTTTTTTATCAAAATTGATTTGAAAAGTGGTTATCATCAAATTAGGATGAAGCTAGGTGATGAGTGGAAAATTGACTTTAAGACTAAATATGGTTTACATAAATGGTTAGTGATGCCTTTTAGCTTAACTAATGCACCTAGCACATTTATGAGATTAATGAACCATGTTTTACGTGATTACCTAGGTAAGTTTGTGGTTGTGTATTTTGATGATATATTAATTTATAGCTGAAACTTGGATGATCATATTAGGCATGTTGAACTTGTTCTACAGAAGTTACGTGAACATGAATTGTATGCTAATATTAAGAAATGCACATTTTGTACTGATAGTGTCATATTTCTAGGATTTGTTGTTAGTTCACATGGAGTTAAGGTAGATACTGAAAAGGTTAAGGCTATCCAAGAATGGCCTACACCTAAGAATGCTAATGAGGTGAGATCCTTTTATGGATTAGCAAGCTTCTATAGGAGATTTATTAGAGATTTCAGCACTATTGCTGCACCTCTAAATGAGATCATTAAAAAGGCTGTTGGGTTTAAATGGGATAAAGAACTGGAACTTACATTTAACACATTAAAAGAAAAACTTACTACTGCTCCTGTTTTAAGGTTACCTGATTTTTCTAAAACCTTTGAAGTCAAATGTGATGCTTCCGGGATTGGTATTGGTGCTGTTCTTTTGTAGGAAGGCGACCCATGGCATATTTCAGTGAGAAGCTAGGTGGCGCACATTTAAACTATTTCACCTATGACAAAGAGTTCTATGCACTAATTAGGGCCCTTGAACTTTGGGAACACTACTTGCTGCCTAATGAGTTCGTGATTCATACTGACCATCAGTCTCTCAAACACTTGAAGGGATAAGGTAAGTTAAACAAGTGACATGATAAGTGGGTTGAGTATCTCGAAATATTTTCTTATGTGATTAAATACAAGCAAGGTAAAGAGAATGTGGTTGTTGATGCATTATCTAGACGTTATGCATTGACTTTCATGCTTAGCTCTAAGCTGTTAGGGTTTGAGCATTTGAAAGATATGTATGAGAATGATACTGATTTTCTGATGTATTTAAGGCATGTGAACATGGGGCGTTTAACAAGTTTTATTTGCATGATGGGTTTATTTTTAGGGGAAAACAAATATGCATACCCAATTGTTCAATGCGTGAGTTGCTTATTAGAGAATCACATTCAAGAGGGTTAATGGGACATTTTGGTTTGCAAAAGACTTTAGACATGTTGAATGAACACTTTTATTGGCTTAATATTCGAAAATATATAGAGAAAATTTGTGCTCAATGCTTTGCATGTAAACAGGCTAAATCTAAGTCCTTGCCACATGGGTTGTATACTCCTTTGTCTGTACCTATTGAACTTTAGACTGATATATCTATGCATTTTGTGATAGGTTTACCAAGGACAAAAAGAGGTAGAGATTCAGTGTTTGTTGTAGTAGATCGCTTTAGTAAGATGGCACATTTTATTCCATATCATAAAATTGATAATGCAACGAACATAGCTGATTTGTTTTTCAGGGAAGTAGTCTGTTTGCATGGTATTGTAATACCCGGCTAGAGTCCGGCATCGGAATTCTACTTTCCGGTGGAATCTCGGATGTCGGAACCCTCTAGAAGGGTAGTAGATAAGGTTTTCTAAAGAATTTTAGTATGTTTTAATGTTTTAAGTACACAAGGAAATGAGTTTTTGAAAGAAAAAAGCCAAGGAAGAAATGCAAGGTTCGGCCGCCGAAGGGGAGTTTCGGCCGCCGAACATGCATGAGTTTTGGTTTCACGTTAGGCCGCCGAAGGTGGTCTGGCCAGCCACCTATAAAAGGCCCTAGGTCGGTGAATGGATAAGATTTTCTTTCCATTCACAGACAGAGGTGAGACCATGATCTTCCATGGGTGATTTTCATGTTTTCTTCAAATCTTTCAAAGTTTTGATGGGTTTTATGTTGTTTTGAAACTTTTGAGCAAATCAACCAAAAGTTTTGAAGTTGGAGACTTTGAGGGAGAGTTTCTTCATATCTCCACGTTGGGATCGTTTATCTTCTTGTTTGTAAGAGGTAAGTGAAGATCTTGAATTTCTTTTCATGTTTTATGAAGGTTTTTTGAAGTGTTTGGGTAGAGATGCATGTTGAGAGTAAGTTGAGGTTTTGGTTGATTTGTGGTCAAAGCATGCTTATGTGTTTAGTTGTGTTGTTTGTTGGGGTTTTAAGTTAGTTTTGGACCCCTTTGTGCCTATACTTGAGTATATGCAGGTTGAGGAATTGTGGTTTGCATGTTTGAGTGGAGATTGGGTACGTTTGCATGAAGCAGAACAAGTTTCTGCCTTACTGGAGAATCCAGTTTCGGCCGCCGAACATACTAAGGAGGTGGTTTCGGCTGCCTAAGCTTGCCCAAGCTTGCCCCCGAAAGTTTGGACTTTCGGCTCTGGAGAAGGGTTTCGGCCCCCGAAGGTGCCACCGAAGGTTAGGGACTTTCGTCTCTGGAGAGAACTTTCGGCAGTCGAAGTGCCGCCGAAGGGCTTGAGGTTTTGCTCTGGAAGGGACTTTCGGCTGCCGAACCTGCCGCCGAAAGTGCCCTGTCCAGCCTTCTTTTGTATGTTTTTCTTGATTCTTTTAGGATGTTTTAGGGGGGTTTTGGGGAGTATTCTAGAGTTATTCTTGAGTTAGTTTGGTCCCTCATTTGAGTCCATCTGTGTAGGAATGGACTAGAGGAACCAAAGAGAGCAGCAGTGAGCACTGCTTTAGAGTAGTCAGAGTCAGCTCAGAGTCAGCCAGAGGTGAGTGGAACTAAACTAAATCTTTTAATATGAGAACTTAAATGCTTTTAACATTTTCCATGCATCATGATATGGAATAGGTTGAGTGCACTAGAATACACTAATGTGACGCATTGCATTATTCTATGCTTGTACGGATCAGACATAGTTTTGGATTCACTAGCCCTCCGAGTAAAGTTCTGAGGAGCCCTGAGAGGGCCGGGCACAGAGCACCATAGGGTGCGTAGAGAAGTCCTGAGTAGCTCCTTCGCGGGCCGGGCACAGAACAGAGGGAATTTTGAATCTGTCCGTCTGAGATGGGTGATTTACTTGTGATGTGATGCATTCCATGTGAGCATGTTTTAGTCACATGTTTTTATTATTCTACTCACTGGGCTAGTATAGCTCATCCCTCTCCTTTAACCCCAGTCTTGCAGGATCAGAGTCAGAGGGAAGTCAGCAGGGTACAGGAAGAGTAAAGAATTTTGTAATAGCATAGTGTGGACATGTACTATTGTAAAGAAATGGTTTAGTATTGTATAGTGTAGAGTATTGTGCTTGACCCATGTTGTAAGTCCCTTTTGTATACATGGTCTGTTTATGTGCTGTGAATATTTTTATCAGTATGTAAAAAACCTAACCAGGCTTAACAGAGTATGAGTTGAACCCGTCTAGAGCAAGCTCTAGTAAGGGGTTTTATAGTACAGAGATAGTGCATGCACAGGTTGAGCCTTGGTTCAGAGAATCAGTTTTATGTTTTTACAGAAAATGTATGATCATGTATGGGATTTGACAGGTACACAGAGAGTATAGCAGGCTTGCTATGGGTCCTGGCGACCTTAAGTCGACCTGGATCCTAGCGCCGGTAGCGGTCTGATTTTCAGGTCGTTACAGGTATACCTAGGACTATTATTTCTGATAGAGATTCTAAGTTTCTTAGTCATTTCTGGCGTGTTTTGTGGAGAAAATTGGGTACTAAACTTTTATTTTCTACTACTTATCATCCACAAATAGATGGCCAAACTGAAGTTGTTAATAGGACTTTAGGAATTATGCATCAAGCTATTGTGGGTAGGAACTTGAAAACTTGGGAAGAATGTTTGTCATATGTTGAATTTGCTTATAATCGCGCTGTCCATTCTTCTACTGGTTTTTCACCTTTTAAGATTGTGTATGATTTTAATCTATTAACTGTATTAGATTTAATGCCTTTACCTTTGAATGAGTTGTCTAATTTAGATAGAAAAGCGAAGGTTGAAATGGTTAAATCAATACACATGAAAGTGCGTGAGCATATTGAAAAGCGTAACAGGATGTTAGTGTATTTGCCCTAGGCCATTATCTTGGACCTTTTTGTATGTCATTTTGGTTATTAATAAAAGGAGGTTTTATTATCATTATTATCTGTTTGCATGTTACATAATAATGATTAACATCCATGATTACTTATTATTATGTTGATAATAAAAAAATATAACTAGTGTGATTATTGATTGATAATCATGAGATGATTATGCATATGTTGATATAATTCAATAATCATAGATACTTGTTAGAGAACAAAGTATTGGATGGACCCGCATTGAAATCACTACATGGGTTATTGTTATAAGTGAATCTCAAAGTAGTTATGTCTTAATCCTTTGACTTGAGATTGTCATAGTTTCCAACATAAGGACTGTTATGTTTTGACATAACCAAACATTGTCTTTAATCGGACAATCATAAAGGTTATGATTTAGCATAATAGAAATTATGTAGAGGATATTGAACAATCAAGATAGAATTTGTCCCTCTCTTTGAGAGAGATATCTTCTGGGCCCCTCGATAAGTGAGACTGAGAAATGCATCGCCGTGCTCAAATGAATTGATAGTGTGATCAATATCATTTGATTTTATCAGTCTACTTAGAGATCGAGTAATCACAAGTTTGAACATTATAAGTTTGACATTGACCATGACTTATGTTCAAACTAGATATCGTGTGACAAAGAAATTAATACATGTTCTATTTATTAGGATTTATCGGACTATCGATCCTCATATTAGTTGGGTAGTCATAATGTCTTGCTAAAGGCCGCTTATAATTTATGGGTCTGGTGGGACTGGATCTATTGCCAATTAATGTGAGTCTATTAGGTCACACACAAAAGAACGTTGTTGATGTGCTATATTAATGGGCTAAAAGCTGTTATTATTATTAATATTAATTATTATTATAAGATAATAATATTTAAAAGATCTGTAGTCTATCTGTAACTGTTACAGATAAAAGATTTTCAGTTTTCCTTATTAAAACAAACTGTCACGTAAGATATTTGAGTATCTGCGAGATTGTGATAGTGGGTTATAAATACAACTCTTTTGCGAAAAGAATTGTGGGAAAACAAAAAGACTTAAAACATATAAAACTCCTGCTGCGAATTGTGGGGGTAACGTTTTTAGTGAAATCATTTTGAACTGTAGATTGAGAGAGCTAGCACTCTAAAAGGATAAAAGACGTTCATGTGGATACCATTGAGGGTGTTCGTATTGAGGGTGTTAGTCTCTTATCCTTCCTTTCAAAATAAATGAAGCACTCGGATCCTATGAAGGAAACCAGAGATTTTTATGTTTTTCGCTGCGGGTTTTGGATTGCAATAATCTCTGGACTTCCTAACAGTGATATCAGAGCCAACCTGTGCTCTTCATTTAAGTCGAATATGTCATGATGGTTGTGTTATATGTGACATAAGTTTGCTAAAATGGCATGGTAATTAAACCGTATAGTTCATTTTACATATAATGTCAAAAACGATAGATTTATATGTGATATGAATCCATGATATCTGTAGGTCTTATATGAAAATCGTTTTCACAAAGTATACACACACATATGTGTTACTGTTGTTTGTTAATATGATTAATAAACGATGGTATCATTTTCTGTATAGTCGAAATTGTTTGATATGATCAAACAATTACTAATAAAATCAGTAAAATTAATTTGACTGATATGCAGAATAAGGGAATTTAGGCAGATTACTGTTAATGCGATTAATGGTTCTGTTTAGCTTCGAGGGGCGCTGCCCCTCGACCCCGCCCGCTGACCGGCTAGCGGGACCTCCTTGTGCATAACGCCTTAGATATCGTTCCCGCAACAAAATAAACTTTAAGCTAATAAGTTTATAACATGTTTGTATGAAATGTATTGTGATTATGTGATGTCTTGGCATAGTGCATAGCATGGCCTTATTAACCTATGAGATTGGTTTTTATGGGATGTAATTTTTAAATACAGCCTGCGTGTCATTTATTTTAATGTAATAGTATAGGCTTTCTTTAAATTTTGTAAATGGAAATCCACAAGATGGAGGAGTGAAGACTCGTGCTTCCATAGTGATGGTGGAGTTGCCTCCAGTGACGAGTAGATTCCATGGTGTGGATAAGCAAGCTCAAGATATAAAGACATGTTCCATTGCAACTAATGTAATAGAATTACACCTAGGTTACCCCTTATGATCTTCATATTGGCTTGTGAAGATCATTTTAGATTTTGGCCATGCTATGTCACGTTTACATATTCTGTCATATATTAATATGTGATGTTATACATGATAGTTTATATATATGTGCATATAGGATGCTGTGATATATAAATGCAAGACAACATAATTAAAATTGAAAGTTGAACCTTCACTGATAAATTTTAAGTTTTAATCCCACCCATGTATTAAATGCCTATCAAGACTAAAATCACTAAAATGCAGGTTTTGCCAAAGCAAAGTGCATAGGTTATCTTAGTAAGATAGGATGAGTAATAGTTACTCATTTATTTAATTTTCGTTGGGCTTAATTAGGCTATCAAAACGGTTTTGGGCCTAAGGCATTAGATGGGGTATAACATGCATTTGACATATGATGTCAACACCTCATAATCTAAGAGTTACATTAGATGTAATTGGTAAGGAGTTACCTATCTAAATAACTTAATTCTAAGCGTCATGCCAAAACTGACTTGGAATTAGGTGAAATATGGATCTTAGCCCACTAAAATATTATTATTGTAACAATTCTTTTTGAAGGTTGTATTTTAGTGGGAGATTATTATCACCTCAATATTAATTTACTAAATTGATTATCTTTGCATGTTTTATAGATCATTATGGCTGCTAATAACAATTTCACTTTATCACTGCGATCCATCCTTGAAAAGGATAAACTGAAAGAAAATGGGACTAGTTTTGTTGACTGGTTTAGAAACTTGAAAATTATTCTCAAGCAAGAGAAAAAGTCCTATGTGCTTGATGAAGCTATCCCTGAACCACTGCCTGCTGATACTACTAATGCTATTAAGAACAAGTATAAGAAGCATATGGTTGATTCTAATGACATTGGATGTCTTTTGTTGGCAACTATGTGCCCATAACTTCAGAAGGATCTAGAGCACCTTGAGACTTATGAGATGAATGTCCATCTCAAACAGGCTTTCCAACAGCAAGCTAAGCAGGATAGGTATGAAACCACCATTGCATTGCATGATTACAAAATGGCTGAAGGTGAATCAGTTAGTGCTCATCTTTTGAAGATGAAAGACTATATTGATCACCTTGCTAGGTTTGGCTATCCTCTGAGTTTAGAACTCTCCACGGATTTGATCCTACATTCTTTACTTGACAGTTTTTCTCAGTTTATCATGAACTATAACATGAACAACATGGAGAAATCCATTCCTGAGCTGCATGGGATGCTAAAGACAGCTGAGGTAAATGTCAAGAAAAGGCCTACCTAAATTTTGAATGTCAATAAGGGTAAGCCCATGAAAAATAAATGGAAGCCCAAGTCTAAAGGTGGTAATGGGCCTAAGGGACAAGGCAAGCCTAAACTGCAAGTCAAGGCAAAAGTTCCTAAGGAAATAGTTGCTAAGGAAGGAATCTACTTCTATTGCAAGGAACCAGGGCATTGGAAGAGAAATTGCAAGCTCTATTTGGATAAGTGCAAGAAGAAGAAGAGTAGTGAGACTACGACTTCAGGTATTTATGTTATAGATATTAATTTATCTATTTCTACTTCATGAGTATTAGATACCGGATGTGGTTCTCAAATTTGTACAAATGTGCAGGGTCTCAAAAGGAGTAGAAAACTGAAAAAGGGTGATATGGACCTACGTGTAGGCAATGGAGCAAGAGTTGTTGCTTTAGCTGTAGGGACTTATGAACTTATTTTTCCCAATGGGCTTTTGTTAATTTTGAACAATTGCTTTTATGTTCCTACTTTGAGTATAAATATTATTTCAGTTTCTGTTTTGGACGATGAAGGTTTTTCATTTCTCATTAAGAATAAGAAATGCTCCATTTATAATAACGATTTGCTTTATTGTATTGCAAATTCATATGATGGCCTTTATGTCCTTAATCTAGATGATTCTAAAGACAATAATATCTATAATATAACTTATAAGAAAACTAAGCCAAATGAGTTAAACCCAACATATTTATGGCATTGTCGTCTTAGCCATATAAATGAGAATCGCATATCTAAGCTCCATAAGGATGGCTTATTAGATTCATTTGATTTTGAATCATTTGAAAATTATGAATCTTGTTTGCTTGGTAAGATGACAAAGGACCTTTTTACTGGATAAGGTCAAAGGGCTTCAGACTTATTGGGCTTAATACATACATATGTATGTGGCCCACTAAGCATTAGTACCAGGGGAGGTTATCAGTACTTCATTACATTCACTGATCAGTAGGTATGACTATGTCTATCTAATGAAATATAAACATGAATCATTTGAAATGTTTAGAACTTTTCAAAATGAAGTACAAAATCAACTTGGTAGACCTATTAAAATGCTTCGATCTGATCGAGGTGGTGAATATTTGAGCCAAGAGTTTGATGAACATCTTAGAAATTGTGAAATTGTTTCACAATTAACTCCTCCAAGAACTCCACAATGAAATGGTGTTTCTAAAAGGAGAAATTGGACTTTATTAGATATGGTTTGATCTATGATGAGTTAAATAAATCTCCCTTTATCATTTTGGGGTTATGTCTTGGTATAACGACCCGAAATCGGACCATTACCAGCGCTAGGATCTAGATCGACTTAAGGTTGCCGAGACCCATAGCAAACCTAACATACAACCTGTCATACCTGATAATCCCATACATGATCATACATTTACATAAAAAAATTTTGAAATTTTTCTTTCACCAAGCTTGACCTATGCATGCATCATAACCATAACAAAACCCCACACAAGAGCCCTCATCAAATGCTCTAGTGGGACATCATATCATACCTCAAGCTTGGTCTAACATCTCTTAACATTAAACATTTTATAATAATCATGTGCAAAAGGGAATTAACATAACATTAGGGCCAAGCATAATACTAAACCTCATAACATTTTACACAATACTTTACATTACATTACTTTTCATGTCCACTACTATCTATTACAAACATGATACCTTTACTCTTGCTGACTTCTTGGTCTATCCCGAACCTCCAAACCTAGGGGTTAAGGAAAAGGGGTGAGCTACTAGAGCCCAGTGAGTAGAATAGTAAAACAGTACATTAAAACATATGCTTTCATGGAATGCATCACATCATAAACAATTCACATCAAGGATGGACTTGTCACCAATAGTCCTCTACACATTCCAATGGTGCCAGGGTAGTAGAATGGGCCTCACTGGTCTTTCTCTTACATCGTGCCAGGGGCGTAGAATGGGCCTCACTGGACTTCCATACCGTATCATCGTCATCATATCATACCGAGGACTAATGGGTCATGCAACATCCATCCACATCAACATTCAAGTATGAAATGCAACATATTTGTGAATTATAATGCAAACAACCTAGTATATATCATGGCATTCGTGATGCATGAACATGCTCGAGTTTTATTTGCTTTGAAATATAAAGATCCATTCTACTCACCTCAGGCTGACTCTAAATAGACTATCTCACTGCTGGGGTCCTCGGTTCCTCGGGTCCAAACCTACACAGGTGGACTCAAAATGAGGGACCAAACATACACTAACATGACTCTAAACATCTCCCCAAAAAAACCCCTAAAACATCATAAAACAATCATAGAAGACATGCAAAGGAAGGCTGAACAGGGCACTTTCGGCGGCCGAACCCCCTTTTAGATCCGAAAGCTATGCACCTTCGGCGGCACGTTCGGCGGCCGAACCCCCTTCCAGATCCGAAAGCCATGTGATATATTAGGTTGTTTGCATTAGAATTCACGAATATGTTGCATTGCATAATATGATGATGATGTGGATGAATGTTGGATGATCCTTTAACCCTCACTATGATATGATATGATATGATATGGTGATGATACAGTATGAAAGACCAGTGAGGCCCATTCTACGCCCCTGGCACTATGTAAGAGAAAGACCAGTGAGGCCCATTCTATGCCCCTGGCATATTGGAATGTTATGTTATGTTAATGTAAGAGAAAGACCAGTGAGGCCCATTCTACGCCCCTGGCACATTGGAATGTTATTTAGAGGGCTATTGGTGACAAGTTCATCCTTGATGTGATTTGTCTGTGATGTGATGCATTCTATGATTGCATATGTTTTAAATGTTTTTTTACTATTCTGCTCACTGGGCTCTAGTAGCTCACCCCATTCCCTTAACTCCCAGGTTTGCAGGTGCGGGCTAGACTAGGAAGTCAACAGGAATAGAAGTTTATGTATGTAATAGATTAGTTGTGGACATGAAAGACAATGTAATGTAATGTAATGTAAAGTATTGTGTAATGATGTATATTGAGGTTTAGAGTTGTGCTTGACCCTAGTGTGTATGGTTAATCCCTTTGGTACATGATCTATGTAATGTTTTATGATGTTTATGTAAACCAAGCTTAATGTATGATATGTTACCCCATTGGAGCATTTGATGAGGGCTCCAGTGTGGGGTTTTATGATTATGAGTTTGTGCATGCACAGGTTAAGCTTGGTGAATGAAAGAAAAAGTTTAGAGTTTTTATGTATTTGATTGATCATGTATGGGATTTAACAGGTGTACAAGTGATAGAGCATAATTTAGTCCATTTTATATTAATATTATTGATGAATATTTACATGATTTCTACTTAATTTAGTGCTTTTAATATTATTTTGCAGAAAATGGTGTAAAAGGACATTCTGGAGAACATACCCCTAAAACTGCCTTATTTGGAGCAAAAGAGAGCAAGCCTGCCAAGTTGAAATCAAGTCAATCTAAATATGGAAAGTTCTAAATAAGGAAAGTGGCAAAGAAGGAAAGAACATTCAGCCAAAGCCATTTGAAATTCAAATTTCAAATCAGCAAGTTGCCTTTTCCTTATTCAAGAAGCCATATCTCAAGTTGCCATAATTGAAGAGCCAAAGAAGGAAAGTATTTTGAAATTCAAATCTCCAAAATTCATATTCAGATATTGGATTTCAAGATCCAGCTATTTAAGGAAGCCAAATCCAAAGATCACATGTTTCCCACTTTATGCCATGCCATTCAAAATTCAAAAAGAGGCTCCACCTTCCTTATTAGTGCATGGGCAGCCTCTTAACTCTTTAGGCAACATCTTGAAGATCTTGGGCAGTAATTAAAAGACCAAAGAGCCCCCACTTGCAATTCAAAACATGCTCCACGTTTTTGCCTTAACCCATGCACAAAGAAGGCACATATGGGACCAAGGGCACTTTGGACAACCTCTAAAAGACTCATGGATTGCTACCAAACCTTGGGCAGTCTCTCAACACCTATTTAAAGGTCTCAAGAACACAAGAAGAGACACAATTCAACTCTCCAAATTCGGCCAAGCAAGGGCAGCCACACTGCAAGGTGCTTCTCCCCTCAATTTTGGTTCTTCTTTCTTCTTTTCTTCTATTTTCTGTTTTGGTTCAGCCATGAGTGGCTGAAACCCTTTTCTCTAGTTGAAGTTTGGTTGAAACTAAGGTTGTTTAAAGGGTTGTGAGATCTGAACATAAAGTGTTTGCTTTTGATTTATTCAATATTCATGCAATTGTGCTTAATTCTAAGATTGCTTTGTTGTTTTGATCAAATTGGCCACTTGATTCTTGATTGCAAAGTTAATTAATTGTTAGATTAGGATATTTGTTAGTCCGTAATTGCTGGAAATATTCTGATCTTAGAACACTTGGTGTAAAAACTAAAGAAATTGTATGATCTAGCAACATCTCATGCGTTTGAGGAGCTAGGGTTTGGATCTTTCTTGTTCTTCATGCAATTGGCAATTGTTTTGATGCCTTTGGCCCAAGGACGTTCCTTGGCAATTTGTTGATTAGTAATTGGTTAGAGGACGTTTCCTAATCAGTTTGTTCATAAGGAAAGACATGGTGGTGAGAAGCGTCTTCCACCCCTATAACCAACCTATTGAATCAATCAAGATAACCATGTTTCAATGATCAACCAAAACAACCAAAGTGGATCCATATCTTCAACTAGACTTTTCTCATATTGATTTCCTCTTTTATTTTGATTACTTGCTGTTTTAATTGCTTTCAATAGTTGTTAGACAAATCAATCTCAAAACCCCCCTTTTTACTTTTATTGCACTTTACTTTCATTCAGCTTTCAATTACTTACTTTCAATTGTGTTTTCAATTAGTTCTCTTGGTCTTGATTGGCAAAAATAAATAGGTAATCAATTCTTTGTGGATTCGATCCTTCACCACTATCTACAGTTGTAAATTGTAGGTAACCAAGAAGGTTATTTTTGACCGGCTTCGACAACCGCACTGTCAACAAGATGTATGTTAGGCTTGCTACGGGTCCCGGCGGCCTTAAGCCGATCTGGATCCTAGCGCCGGTAGCGGTCCGGTTTCCGGGTCGTTACACACATCTTGAGTGCAAAGATCACAGCCGCCATCTCTAGGTCATGTGTAGGGTAATTCAACTCATGCTTCTTCAGCTGCCTAGAAGCATAAGCAATTACCCTCTCATTTTGCATCAATACACAACCTAGTCCCACACGGGACGCATCACAAAACACTGAGAAGTCTTCATTACTGGTAGGCAGAGCTAACACCGGTGCTGATGTCAACCTTTTCTTCAGCTTTTCAAAGCTTTCCTTGCACTGATCAGACCACACAAACTTCTGATTCTTCTTGGTTAATCTGGTCATAGGAGCGGCAATTTTTGAGAAGTCCTGAACGAACCTCCTGTAGTAACCTGCCAAACCCAAAAAGCTCTTAATTTCTATTACTATAGTGGGTCTAGGCCGGTTAGCTACAGCTTCTACCTTCTTGGGGTCCACTTCAATTCCGTTTTCTGATACTACATGCCCCAAGAATGAGATGCTCCTCAATCAGAATTCACACTTGGAGAACTTGGCATACAAGCCGTTCTCCCTCAGGGTCTGCAATACTAACCTCAGATGATGGGCATGCTCCTCTGCATTTCTGGAATACACTAAGATATCATCTATGAAGACAATAACAAAGTGATCCAGATACTGGCTAAACACTCTGTTCATGAGATCCATGAATGCTGCAGGGGCATTTGTCAGCCCAAACGGCATCACTAGGAACTCATAATGCCCATATCTGGTCCTGAACGCCGTCTTCGGTGCATCTTCTTCTCTTATTCTCAGCTAGTGGTACCCGGATCTCAGATCTATCTTGGAGAAACAACCTGCTCCTGCTAGCTGGTCAAATAGATCGTCGATCCTAGGTAACGGATACTTATTCTTGGTAGTGACTTTGTTCAACTGCCTGTAGTCGATACAAAGTCTCAAGGATCCATCCTTCTTCCTCACAAACAGTACTGGAGCACCCCAAGGTGAGGTACTCGGTCGGATGAAACCCTTGTCTACCAACTCTTGTAACTGCACCTTCAGTTCTTTCAACTCTGCTGGTGCCATCCTGTAGGGAGGGATAGAGATTGGTCTGGTTACAAGCATTAATTCTATTTCAAACTCTATCTCCCTAGCAGGTGGTAGTCCTGGAAGCTCATCTAGGAAGACATCTGGAAATTCCCTGACCACGGGCTCCCTAACCTGACTATCCAGCTCTCTCACATGAGCTAGAAACCCCTGACAACCCCTCCTGAGCAACCTACGAGCCTGTAGGGCCGATATCAGACCTCTAGGCGTACCCCTCCTGTCTCCTCTGAAGATAACCTCTGATCCATCCTGATCTCTGAACCTGACTACCTTGTCTCTGCAGTCCAAGGTAGCACCATGAGCAGATAGCCAATCCATCCCTAGAATGACATCAAAATCCGTCAAGTCTAGAACCACAAGGTCGGCTGGAAGGCATCTACTCTCCACAAACACTGGACTATACCGGCAGACTAACTCTGCCACTGATGGATCACACTTGGGTCCACTGACCCAAAGGGGACACTCTAACCCAGAGACTATCAAACCCAACCTCTCAATGGCTCTCGGAGCAATAAAAGAATGAGATGCACCAGGGTCCATTAAAGCATACACATCTGAACAACCAATGATGAGATTACCTGACACCACGGTGTTGGATGTGTTCGCCTCCTGCTGTGTCATAGTGAAGATCCGAGCTGGAGCTGATGGACCTTCACCTCGGGAACCTACTGAAGAAGAGGCTGCCCCTCTCCCTCGGCCTCTGCCACTGCCCTGAGTCACGGCTAGAGCTACTGGCTGAGCCCCACTATCAGAAGCTGTCTGCTGGGATGGTGCCATAAAAGGTGCCCTAGGACACTCCCGTGCCATGTGTCCCTCTTGCCCACATCTGAAGCAGGCTGTGGTCCCAAACCGACACACTCCCTTGTGTAGCTTGCCACACCTCAAACATTCTGCACCATCTGAACCCGAGCTCGAGCCACCACCGAGTCCCAGACCTGATTTCAAGCAGTTCCAGAACTTATTCTTCTTTGACTTTTTGGTGGTGCTACTCCACCTCTTACTGCTTGAAGCTGCTGTACTCAGAGAAGAGGGGCCCAACTTTCCCCTACTTGGGGTCTTGGAACCCGAAGACTGTGCCACAGACAGCTTAACTATCCCCTGAATGATGGCACTAGCCTCCATTTTCCGTGCCGCATCCACAATAGTGTGGAAGCTCTCCCTCTTCGCTGCAAGAATTAGGGAGGAATACCTAGAGTGGAGCCTCATGGTATACCTCCTTGCTTTCTTCTGGTCTGTATCATAAGTTTGCTCCACAAACGGCAACAGCTCTAAAAACCTGTCTGTAAACTCATCAACACTCATCTCTTCAGTCTGCCTCAACTGTTCAAACTCAATTATCTTCAATTCCCTTGAGCTCTCAGGGAAAGCCCACCCTGCAAATTCATTAGCAAACTCTTCCCACGTTAAGCTATCCAATCTTGGGTCCACATAGCTTTTAAACCACTCACGGGCCTTTTTGCATTTGAGTGTGAACCCCGCCATCTGAATGGCTCTACTATCATCTGCCCCTAACTCATCTGTGATCATTTTTACTGTCTTCAGGTACTCAAATGGATCATCTCCCATCTTAAACTTGGGAGCATCCAGTTTCAAGTAGTCAGTTGTCTTAACTCTGCTCCCTCCAGATGAGCTAGGTTTAGGTACTTGGACTTCAGGAGCTACAGGTTTAGGGGGTGGTGAAGGAGGTGCAACATTTCCTAGATTAGGGTTGGCTCCTTTGGATAGAAAGGTGAGGGTGGATACATTGGATACTGGGGGTAGGATGGATAGAAAGGAGGGTAAGGCATGAAAGAGGGATAAGGATTAAAGCTGGGGTAATCCGATGTGCCTCCCATCGAATACCCAGGGCCCTGTGGAAAGGGTTGATATTGGGGTGGTTGAGCAAACCCTGAGGCCTGAGTGCCTCCTTGAGATTCTCCCATGCCCTCTTCAGACATGATTACACCCAGACTTCCATCCCTTCTCTGGTCAACATCCATATCTTCCCCTTCAGCAGACACTCCTCCCTGAACTGCTCCTCTTCTGCTTGTATCAAAAGACCTTCTAGGGTCCCTTGACACTCTCTCCCTGCTTGATCTGCAGGACATTGCCCTTGGCAATGCAGGGGGACGGGCATCCATGCCCTCATTTTCTGGTGGGACTCCATTCAATCGTGCAGATCGACGAGTACCTCTCATCTTGCTTACTGAAAAACAGCACATATCACATAAAACCTCAGCATCAAATGGTTCATGTGGAAACACATGAACCCGCATCACATACATAGCATAACATTAATGCACATGCATAAAATCATGGCATTTCACATCATTATTCAAGACAGGACTCCATATCCTATCCTAGTGGACATGATTTTCCTATTGTGCTTGCCCTTCTAGAACATCTATGAGCCCGACACTCTCTAGGTCCGACCATATGAACCTAGGGCTCTGATACCAATCTGTAACGATCCAAAATCGGACCGCTACCGGCGCTAGGATCCAGATCGACTTAAGGTCGCCGGGACCTGTAGCAAGCCTAACATACAACCTATCATACCTGATAATCTCATACATGATCATACATTTACATAAAAAAATTTTGAACTTTTTCTTTCACCAAGCTTGACCTGTGCATGCATCATAACCATAACATAAACTCCACACAAGAGCCCTCATCAAATGCTCTAGTGGGACATCATATCATACCTCAAGCTTGGTCTAACATCTCTTAACATTAAAACATTTTATAATAATCATGTACAAAAGGGGATTAACATAACATTAGGGCCAAGCACAATACTAAACCTCATAACATTTTACACAATACTTTACATTACATTACTTTTCATGTCCACTACTATCTATTACAAACATGACACCTTTACTCTTGCTGACTTCCTGGTCTATCCCGAACCTGCAAACCTGGGGGTTAAGGGAAAGGGGTGAGCTACTAGAGCCCAGTGAGCAGAATAGTAAAACAGTACATTAAAACATATGCTTTCATGGAATGCATCACATCACAAACAATTCACATCAAGGATGGACTTGTCATCAATAGTCCTCTACACATTCCAATGGTGCCAAGGGCGTAGAATGGGCCTCACTGGTCTTTCTCTTAACATAACATAACATAACATTCCAATGTGCCAGGGGCGTAGAATGGGCCTCACTGGACTTCCATACCGTATCATCGTCATCATATCATACCGAGGACTAATGGGTCATCCAATATCCATCCACATCAACATTAAAGTATGCAATGCAACATATTCGTGAATTCTAATGCAAACAACCTAGTATATATCATGGCATTCGTGATGCATGAACATGCTCGAGTTTTATTTGCTTTGAAATATAAAGATCCATTCTACTCACCTCAGGCTGACTCTGAACAGCCTATCTCACTGCTGGGGTCCTCGGTTCCTCGGGTCCGAACCTACATACTCAAAATGAGGGACCAAACATACACTAACATGACTCTAAACATCTCCCCAAAAAAACCCCCTAAAACATTATAAAACAATCATAGAAGACATGCAAAGGAAGGCTGAACAGGGCACTTTCGGCGGCACCTTCGGCGGCCGAACCCCCTTCCAGATCCGAAAGTCATGCACCTTCGGCGGCCGAAAGTCCCTTCCAGATCCGAAACTCATGCACCTTCGGCGGCTGAAACTCCCCTCCAGAGCCAAAAGTCCAACTTTCGGGGGCGAGTTTAGGCGACCAAATCATGCCACCACAAGCAGGTTCGGCGGCCGAATATGGCTTCGGCTGCCGAACATGGCTTCGGCCGTCGAACCTGAGTTCTTCCAGAATGGCAGAACTCAGCCTCACATGCACAGTTTGCCTCCCAAATCCTCCAAACTCAAACCAAACTATGCAAAAACATGCATAAACACATTCTTAAGCATTTAGGGGCTCAGAACTAATCTATACCCCAACAACATCACATTTTAACATACAATAACATACATTCCAACATTTAACTCACATAAACCCTAACATTTACAACTAGCCTAAATATGCTTCAAAACTCTCTAAAACCCCTCAAAACTTATATAAAACATAAAAAAAGGGTAGGATCTCCACTTACCTCTTGAAAAATAAGAGGAGAGGCAATCCAAACTCGGAGATGGGAGAAATCGAGCTCCGGGGTCTCCAAGCTTCAAAACTTTATTTTTGAGCTTAAAACTTCAAAACAAGATGAAAGCTTATTAAAAGCTTGAGAGATTTGAAGGAAAACATCAAAACTAACCATGGAAGGGTATGGACTCACATTTGCCCGAAAATGGAGAAGAAAACTCGCCCATTTTCGGACATGGAGCCCTTTATAGGTGGCTAGCCAGACCACCTTCGAGGGCCAAAGGTGCTCCCTAAACTGCACCATGTTCGGCGGCCGAACTTGGATTTCCTTCCTTGGTGCTTTTCTTTCAAAAAATCAATTTCTTTCTTACTTAAAACCTTGAAACATATGAAAACATTTTAGAAAGAACATATTTTACCCTTCTAGAGGTTTTCGACATCCGAGATTCCACCGAAAAATAGGAATTCCGATGCCAGGGTCTAGCCGGGTATTATACTTGGAGACAGCTACATTCATTTTAAACCGAGTACCATCTAAAGCGATTGAAAAGACACCATATGAGTTATGTACTGGCAAAATGCTCAGTTTGTTTTTTCTTAAGATTTGGGATTGTGAGGCTTATGTGAAACGCCCAATTTCAGATAAGCTAGCTCCAAAATCTATCAAGTGCAATTTTGTAGAGTATTCTAAGCAAACCAAAGGATACTATTTCTATATTCCATCAGAGAACAAAATGTTTGTTGCTTGAAATGGTACCTTTTTAGAAAAGGAATTTATCTCTCAGAGAATCAGTGGGAGTACAGTACAACTTGAGAAAACTCAAAAACCACAAAAGAGCATTGAATTGCCAGTAGAACCACTTCCAGAACCACAAACAGTAGAAGCTGAAAGGGTGACATAAGTCCCACGCTGATCTGATAGGACACGTCATCAGCCTGAGAGATATGGATTTCTCATGACTGATAGTCGTCAACTTTTGCTCATTAATCAAGATGAGCCTACTACCTATCAAAAGGCTGTGTCAAGTCCAGATTCTGAGAAATGGCTTTCTGCCATGAAATCTGAAATGCAATCCATGTATGACAATCGAGTTTGGTCATTAACTGATCCCCCTGAGGGTGTTAAGACCATTGGTTGCAAATGGATTTTCAAGAAGAAAACTGACATGGATGGAAATGTGCATACCTACAAAGCAAGGCTTATCGCAAAAGGTTTCAAACAATTTTATGGTATAGACTATGATGAGACCTTTTCGCCAGTTGCAATGCTTAAGTCGGTTAGAATTCTCATTCCCATTATTGCGTATTACGATTATGAGATATGGCAAATGGATATCAAAATAGCTTCCCTTAATGGAAACTTGCTCGAGGATGTGTACATGACACAACCTGAGGGTTTTGTAATCCCTGAGAATTCTGGAAAGATTTACAAGCTTCAAAGATCCATTTATAGATTGAAGCAAACCTCTCGGAGCTGGAATCTTCGTTTTGGTGAGACATTCAAGGACTTTGGATTCATCAAGAATGAAGATGAACCTTGTGTTTACAAGATGGTTAGTGGGAGTGCAGTTGTGTTTCTAGTCCTATATATGGATGACATATTACTCATTGGAAATGATATCCCTACCTTGCAAAAGGTTAAGACTTAGGGAATTCTTTTTCAATGAAGGACTTTGGTGAGGCTGGATATATCCTTAGTGTTAAGATCTATAGGGATAGATCCAAGAGGATAATCGGTCTGAGTCAAAGTACTTATATTGACAAAGTGCGGAAAAGGTTCAGCATGCAAGATTCCAAAAAAGGATTTTTGCCCATGTCTCATGGTATCCACCTCAGCAAGAATTAATGTCCTCTGACATCTGATGAGCGAGAATGAATGAATAAGATTCCTTATGCTTCTGCTATTGGATCTATCATGTATGCCATGTTATGTACTAGACCAGACGTCTTATATGCATTGAGCACAATAAGCAAATATTAGGCAGATCCCGGTGAAAGTCACTGGACAGCTGTTAAGAATATCCTAAAGTACCTTAGAAGGACTAAGGATGCATTACTAGTTTATGGAGGTTTGGAAGACGAGCTAGTTGTAAAAGGTTACATAGATGCTAGTTTTCAAACCGACATCGATGACTTCAGCTCGCAGTCAGGATTCATATTCACTTTAAATTGTGGAGCTATTAGTTGGAAAAGTTTCAAGCAAAGCACTATAGCAGATTCTACAAAAAAAGCTGAGTATATAGCAGCATCAGATGCAGCTAAAGAGGCAGTCTAGTTGAAGAAATTCATCACAGAGTTGGGAGTGGTTCCCAACATTGCAAATCTTATGGACCTTTATTGTGATAACAATGGTGTCATAGCACAGGCAAAGGAGCCCAAATCTCATCAGAGATCTAAGCATATACTCAGGCGATATCACCTTATTCGAGAGATCATTGATAGAGGAGATATCAAAATATGCAAAGTAGACACAAATGACAACATTGCAGATCCACTGACCAAGTCTCTCTCACAGGTCAAGCATGATCAGCACACTAGGTCTATGGGCATTAGATATTTGTATGAGTAGGCCTAGTGCAAGTGGGAGATTGTTAGTGTATTTGACCTAGGCCATTATCTTGGACCGTTTTGTATGTCATTTTGGTTATTAATAAAAGGAGGTTTTATTATCATTATTATCTGTTTGCATGTTACATAATAATGATTAACATCCCCGGTTACTTATTGTTATGTTGATAATAATAATAAAATATAACTAGTATGATTATTGATTGATAATCATGAGATGATTATGTATATGTTGATATAATTCAATAATCATAGATACTTGTTAGAGAACAAAGTATTGGATGGACCAGCATTGAAATCACTACATGCGTTATTTTCATAAGTGAATCTCAAAGTAGTTATATCTTAATCCTTTGACTTGAGATTGTCATAGTTTTCAACATAAGGACTGTTATGTTTTGACATAACTAAACATTATCTTTAATCGGACAATCATAAAGGTTATGATTGAGCATAATAGAAATTATGTAGAGGATATTGAACAATCAAGATAGAAGTTGTCCCTCTCTTTGAGAGAGATATCTTATGGCCCCTCGATAAGTGAGACTGAGAAATACATGGCCGTGCTCAAATGAATTGATAGTGTGATTAATATCATTTGATTTTATCAGTCTACTTAGAGATCGAGTAATCACAAGTTTGAACATTATAAGTTTGATATTGACCATGACTTATGTTCAAACTAGATATCGTGTGACAAAGGAATTAATACATGTTCTATTTATTAGGGCTTATTGGACTATCGATCCTCATATTAGTTGGATAGTCATAATGTCTTGCTAGAGGCCGCTTATGATTTATGAGTCTGGTGGGACTGGACCTATTGCCAATTAATGTGGGCCTATTGGATCACACACAAAAAAACGTTGTTGATGTGCTATATTAATGGGCTAAAAGTCCATTAGTATAATTAATAAAAATAAAGATGTTATTAGTATTAATATTAATTATTATATAAGATAATAATATTTAAAAGATCTACAGTCTATCTGTAACTGTTACAGATAAAACATTTTCAGTTTTCCTTATAAAAAAACTGCCACGTAAGATATTTGAGTATCTGCAAGATTGTGATAGTGGGTTATTGTAACGACCCGGAAATCGGACTCCTGCTCTATACTGCACCTGCAAGCCTGGGGGTAAAGGGAGAGGGGTGAGCTAAAAGCCCAGTGAGTAGAACCATAAAATATATTAACACTATACTTCAATGAAATGCATCATAACACAGACAATTCACATAAGGGTTGGGTGAACTTGTCACCAATTAGTCCAAGCTAACTCTGTGCCAGGCCGTAGCATGGGGTCCTGGTCTTCCTGTCATAACATACATTACTTACCATTGTCCCAGGGCCTCCTCTGGGCTCCTGGTCTTCGAGTCCCATAACCGTGCCAGGCCGTAGAATGGGGTCCTGGTCTTCCTGTCATGGACTAATTGGGTCATCCAACATTCACCCACATCAACAACAATCGATACAATGCGGCATATTCGTGAAAACTAATGCAATCATCCTATTGCATAATCATGATGCATGAAACATGATAAAACATTTAAATTTCTCAATTTTAAAAGAGTAAGTTTAGTCCCACTCACCTCTGGCTGACTCTGACAACACCGAAAGCAGCTGAACTCACTGCTGGGGTCCTCGGTTCCTCGGGTCCGAACCTATACAGGTGGACTCAAATGAGGGACCAAACACACCTGAACATAACTATAAACTACTCCCCAAAAACCCCCTAAAACATCATGAACAACCATAGAAAATCATGCAAAGGAGGCCTGGACAGGGCACTTTCGGCGGCAGGTTCGGCGGCCGAAAGTCCCTCCAGAGCCGAAAGTCAGGCAGGTTCGGCGGCACCTTCGGCGGCCGAAACTCCCAGACAGAGACGAAACTCATGCATGTTCGGCGGCACTTTCGGCGGCCGAAACTGCCAGACAAAGACGAAAGTCTCCTTTCGGGGGCAAGCTTCGACAGCCGAAAGGCTGCCTCCCCAGCCATGTTCGGCGGCCGAAAGTCCTTCGGCTGCCGAACCTGGATTCTGCCAAAGGGCAGAAACTTGGCTCCCTTTGCACATTTCGCCTCCAAACCTTTCAAACATGCAACAAACCTATTCTACAACACACAAACACAAGCATACATGTTCCTAGGGGCCTCAAACCATCATAAACCCCATCTACAACACATCCAGCATCCACATTGTTCATGAACATACATTTATACCCATAAACATAACCATAACCTAAACATGCATTCTAACCCATAGATCTACTGAAAACTTACTTAAAACATGCAATGAGCTTAAGATCGGCTCTTACCTCTTGAAGACCGAGAGAGAGACGACCTAAATTCGAAGTTGAGAGAGATTGGGTTCTTGAACCTCCAAGCTCCAAAACTTTGCTCAAAAGCTCAAATCTTCAAAACAAAGTTAAAACAAATGAAAATCTTGAAAGATCTAGAGGAAAAACATCAAAGATTGGTGAGGGACGGCGGAGAGCTCACCTTGGCCGAAAATGGGGAAAAAGCTCGCCCATTTTCGGCTAAGGGACCCTTTTATAGTGGCTGGCCAGACCACGTTCGGGGGCCGAATGTGCCTCCGCATGCATGCCATGTTCGGCGGCCGAACTTGAGGTTCGGCGGCCGAACCTGGACTTCCCTCACTTATGCCTTCGGGGGCCTAAAGCACTCCCGAAGTGCATGCATGTTCAGCGGCCGAACCTGAGTTTTCCTCCAAAGCTATTTTCATGCAAAAACTCATTTTCTCTCATGCTTAAAACATAAAACACATTAAAACATTTTATAAAAACATGGTTTTACCCTTCTAGAGGTCTCCGACATCCGAAATCCCACCGAACGGCAGGAATTCCGATACCGGAGTCTAGCCGGGTATTACATTCTCCCCCCCTTAAGAACATTCGTCCCCGAATGTTCCTCAACTAGCACATGCAAGGCATACAACATATCATACACATAAAACACACGAAACATATAAGAAACTAACCTTAGAAAAGATAAGGGTACTGCTGGAGCATGGACTCCCGTGTCTCCCAAGTGCATTCTTCCATATTGTGGTGGTTCCAAAGGACTTTCACCATCGGGATTTCCTTGTTTCTTAGCTTTCTGATCTGGGTGTCTAGGATCCGTACTGGCTGTTCCACATAGGTGAGATCCTCTTGGATCTCCACATCAGGCTCACTAAGAACCTTGCCCGGATCTGACACAAACTTTCTCAACATAGAAACATGGAAAACCGGATGGATTCTCTCTATTGAAGCAGGTAAGTCCAGCTTGTACGATACATTCCCAATCTTTTGCAAGACTTCAAAGGGTCCGATGTACCGCGGAGCCAGCTTACCCTTCTTCTCGAACCGAACCACTCCTTTCATTGGAGACACCTTGAGCAATACCAGGTCCCCCTCCTGGAATTCTACTTGCCTTCTGCGGATGTCTGCATAACTCTTCTGTCTGCTTGCAGCCGTGTTGATTCTTTCTCTGATTAAGGGTACCACCCTGCTGGTGATCTCTACTAGCTCAGGCCCTGCCAAGGCCTTTTCTCCAACTTCTTCCCAGCAAACAGGTGACCTGCACTTCCTTCCATATAAAGCTTCATATGGAGCCATCCCGATGCTAGCATGATGGCTGTTGTTGTAGGCAAACTCCACCAAGGGTAGATGCTGCCTCCAAGAACCGCCAAAGTCCAGCACACACATTCTTAGCATATATTCTATGGTCTGGATGGTCCTCTCTGACTGTTCGTCTGTCTGTGGATGGAAAGCAGTGCTAAAATCCAACCTGGTACCCATGGCATCCTGCAGACTCCGCCAAAACCTGGAGGTGAACTGGGGTCCTCTATCTGACACTATAGAAACAGGAACCCCATGCAGTCTGACTATCTCATCAACATACACCTGCGCCAAATTGTCCACAGAATAGCCACTCCTGACAGGGATGAAGTGAGCAGATTTGGTGAGTCTTTCCACAATCACCCATATGGAGTCCAATCTGTTGGACGTCGCCGGTAACCCCACTACGAAGTCCATAGCTATATTCTCCCATTTCCATTCTGGAATAGGTAGCGGGTTAAGCATTCCAGCCGGCTTCTGATGTTCCAGCTTCACCCTCTGACATACTTCGCAGGCTGACACAAACTGTGCCACTTCTCTCTTCATAGCTGGCCACCAATAAACCTTTTTCAGATCTTGATACATCTTGGTGGCTCCGGGGTGAATGTTGTATCTTGCATTATGAGCCTCTCTCATAATGTCTCCTTTTAGCCCTATGTCATTTGGTACACAAAGTCGACTCCCATAGCGGAGGATCCCCTTGCTGTCAAATCTGAACTCACTGTCCTTGCCTGACTGAACAGTCCTGGCAATCTTCACTAATTCTGGGTCCTCATGCTGTTTCTGAGCCACCTGCTCCAGAAACACGGGCGTCACTTTCATCTGAGCAACCAAAGCACCTGTACCAGACAACTCCAACTGTAGACCTTCATCAACGAGCTTGTAAAACTCCTTCACCACTGGTCTCCTCTCTGCCGTGATGTGGGATAGACTGCCTAGTGACTTCCGGCTTAGGGCGTCTGCCACGACATTCGCCTTACCCGGATGATACTGAATCTTACAATCGTAGTCACTCAGCAGCTCTACCCATCTTCTCTGCCTCAAGTTCAAATCCCTCTGACTCAAAATGTACTGTAGGCTCTTATGATCTGTGAAGATCTCACATTTAACCCCATAGAGGTTGTAACGACCCGAAAATCGGACCGCTACCGGCGCTAGGATCCAGGTCGACTTAAGGCTGCCGGGACCCGTAGCAAGCCTAACATACATCCTGTGAACCTGATTAATCCCATACATGATCAACAACATACATAAAAATTTAAAACTTTTCTTTCATTCATATGCCAAACTCAACCTGAGCATGCACTGTACATAGCCATAATCATAATCATGACCCCTCTGTGGGATCCCATCAATGCCCCAATGGGCAATACATCATAAGATGAGTTGGCTTACATGAACATTATAAAACATCTTTGATCATGTATTAAAAGGGATACCTCATACATAAAGTCAAGCACAATCTCTAATCCTCAATATCATTACATGACTGAAAATGTACTTTTACATAACATTAATACATTTATCATGTCCACACTATCTATTACATATACCAGACTTCATTACTCTTGTAAACCTCCTGGTCTACCCTGTACCTGCAATCCTGGGGAAATTTGGGAGAGGGGTGAGCTACTAGAGCCCAGTGAGCAGAATAATAAAACATTTAAAAACATATGATAACATGGAATGCATCACATCACAGCTAATCACATCAAGGATGAACCTGTCACCAATAGCCATCTACATGGTCCAACTGTGCTAGAACGTAGAATGGGTCCTGGTCTTTCCCTTACATATCATAATATAACAGTGTCCAACTGTGCCAGAACGTAGAATGGGTCCTGGTCTTTCCCTTACATAGTGCCAGCGAACGTAGAATGGGTCCCACTAGTCTTACATTCCGTACCGTACATATCACATCGTCATATCATAGATCGAGGGCTATGGATCATCCAACATTCATCCACATCAACATTTAAAATATGCAATGCAACATATTCGTGAATTCTAATGCAAGCAACCTAATTCATCACATGGCATTCATGATGCATGATCATGCTCAATCCTTGCAATTGATTTGCTTAAAAACATAAAGGGTTATTCCACTCACCTCTGGATAGCTCTGACCAGACACTGGGGCAACAGACTCACTGCTGGGGTCCTCGGTTCCTCGGGTCCGAACCTACACAGGTGGACTCAAATGAGGGACCAAACATACATGAACATAACTCTAAACTATTCCCCAAAAACCCCCTAAAACATCATGGAATAATCATAGAAAAACATGCAAGAAAGGGCTGGACAGGGCACTTTCGGCGGCAGGTTCGGCGGTCGAAAGTCCCTCCAGAGCCGAAAGTCAGGCAGGTTCGGCGGCAGGTTCGGCGGCCGAAACTCCCAGACAGAGGCGAAACTTATGCATGTTCAGCGGCACTTTCGGCGGCCGAAACTCCCAGACAGAGACGAAAGTCTCCTTTCGGGGGCAAGCTTCGGCAGCCGAAGGCTGCCTCCACAAGCACGTTCGGCGGCCGAAAGTTCCTTCGGCTGCCGAACCTAGTTTCTCCCAGAATGGCAGAAACTCAGCTCCCTTATGCATTTATGCCTCCACTCTCATCCAAACATGCATAAACCTATTCTACAACACTCATACACAAGCATACAAGTTCCTAGGGGCATCAACTAACTAAAACCCCATCTAAAACACATCAAACATACATTGGCTAGCCACATTGCTCAAAATCACATATAAAACCCATAAACCTAACTATGAGCTAAACATGCATTCTACCCCATAGATCCACTTAAAACTTACTTAAAACATGAAATGAGCTTAAGATCGGCTCTTACCTCATGGAGATCGAGAGAGAGAGATGACCTAACTCGGAGATGGGAGGGGTTGAGTTCCCTTGAACCTCAAAGCTCCAAAACTTTGCTCAAAGCTTGAAAATCTTCAAAACAAAGTAAGAACTCATGAAAATCGAGTAGGATTGGAAGGAAAGAACTCAAGATCGGTGAGGGACGGCGGAGAGCTCACCTTGGCTGGAAATGGGGAAAAAGCTCGCCCGTTTTCGGCTAAGGGACCCTTTTATAGTGGCTGGCCAGGCCACGTTCGGGGGCCGAACGTGCCTCCGCATGCATGCCATGTTCGGCGGTCGAACTTGAGGTTCGGCGGTCGAACCTGGACTTTCCTCACTTATGCTTTCGGGGGCCTAAAGGCGCTCCCGAAGGCATGCATGTTTGGCGGCCGAACCTGAGTTTTCCTTCAAGGTTGTTTTTATGCAAAAAACTCATTTCCATTTTACTTAAAACCATGAAATACCTTAAAACATTTTATGAAAACATAATTCTACCCTACTAGAGGCTTTCGACATCCGAGATTCCACCGGACGGTAGGAATTCCGATACCGGAGTCTAGCCGGGTATTACTAGATGGCAGAGCTAACACTGGTGCTGAAGTCAGCCTCTTCTTAAGCTCTTCAAAACTCTCTTCGCACTGGTCAGTCCACATGAACTTCTGATTCTTCCTAGTTAGTCTGGTCAGAGGAGCTGCTATCTTCGAGAAGTCCTGAACGAACCTCCTGTAGTAACCTGCTAAACCCAAGAAACTTCTAATCTCTGTCACTGAAGTGGGTCTAGGCCAGTTAGCCACAGCTTCTACCTTCTTGGGGTCTACTTCTATTCCATTTTCTGACACCACATGCCCCAAGAATGAAATGCTCCTCAACCAGAACTCACACTTGGAGAACTTGGCGTACAGGCCATGTTCCCTCAAGGTCTGTAGAACCAACCTCAGATGATGGGCATGCTCCTCTGCATTCCTGGAATACACCAAGATATCATCTATGAAGACAATAACGAAGTGATCCAGGTACTGGCTAAACACTCTGTTCATGAGATCCATGAATGCTGCAGGGGCGTTGGTTAACCCGAACGGCATCACAAGGAACTCAAAATGCCCATATCTGGTCCTAAAAGCTGTCTTTGGCACATCCTCATCTCTGATCCTCAGGTGATGGTACCCCGATCTCAGATCTATTTTGGAGAAACAACCCGCTCCCGCTAGCTGGTCGAATAGATCGTCGATCCTCGGCAATGGGTACTTGTTCTTGGTAGTGACTTTGTTCAACTGCCTGTAGTCGATACAAAGTCTAAGGGATCCATCCTTCTTTCTCACAAACAAAACTGGAGCACCCCAGGGTGAGGTACTCGGTCGGATGAAGCCCTTGTCTACCAGCTCCTGTAATTGCTCCTTCAACTCTTTCAACTCTGCTGGCGCCATCCTGTAGGGAGGGATAGAGATCGGTCGGGTTCCAGGCATCAGTTCTATCTCGAACTCTATCTCCCTAGCAGGTGGTAAACCTGGCAGCTCGTCTGGGAACACATCTAAGAACTCTCTAACCACTGGCACTGAGGCGGGCTCTCTGACCTGACTGCTAAGCTCTCTCACATGAGCCAAATACCCCTAACATCCCCTCCTAAGCAACCTGCGAGCCTGAAGAGCTGATATCAGACCTCTAGGTGTACCCCTCCTGTCTCCTCTGAAGACAACCTCAGACCCATCCTGACCTCTGAACCTGACTACCTTGTCCCTGCAGTCCAAGGTAGCACCATGGGTAGATAGCCAGTCCATCCCTAGAATGACTTCAAAATCTGTCAAATCTAGAACCACTAGGTCGGCAGACAGGCATCTTCCCTCAACAAACACAGGACTACACTGGCAGACTGACTCTGCCACTGATGGATCACACTTGGATCCACTGACCCAGAGAGGACACTCTAACCCAGAAGTCATCAGACCCAACCTCCCCACGGCTCTCGGAGCAATAAAAGAATGAGATGCACCAGGGTCCATCAAGGCATAAACATCTGAACAACCAATGACTAAGTTACCTGCCACTACGGTGTTAGATGCATCTGCCTCCTGCTATGTCATTGTGAAGATCCGTGCTGGAGCTGATGGACCTTCACCTCTGAAACCCGCTGAAGAAGAGGCTGCCCCTCTCCCTCTGCCTCTACCACTGGCCTGAGTCATGGCTGGAGCTGCTGGCTGCGCTACACTGCTTGAGGCTGTCTGCTGGGACTGAGCCATCGGGACTGCTCTTGGACATTCTCGAGCCATATGCCCCTCCTGACCACATCTGAAGCAGGCGTTCGTCCCAAACCGACATACTCCCTTGTGTGGCCTACCACACTTCGCACAAACTACATTATCAGCACCAGAGCTTGAGCCACTTCCAAATCCCAGACTGGACTTGACTTTACTCCAGAACTTATTCTTCTTACCCTTGGGCTTACCCCATCTCTTACTGCCTGAAGCTGCTGCACTCAGGGTAGAGGGATCTAACCTTCCCCCACCCGGAGTTTTAGGACCAGAAGACTGTGCCACTGTCTGCTTAACTGTCCCCTGAATGATGGCACTGGCCTCCATTTTCCTGGCCATATCTACTATGGCATGGAAGCTCTCCCTGTCCACGGACTGAATCAAGGAGGAATACCTGGAATGAAGTTTCATGACATACCTCCTTGACTTCTTCGAATCTGTATCCAGACTCTGCCCAGCAAAAGGCAACAGCTCCAAGAATCTGTCGGTGTACTCCTCTACACTCATATCATCTGTCTGCCTCAGCTGCTCAAACTCTATCATCTTCAGCTCCCTTGAACTATCGGGAAAAGCCCATCCTGCAAACTCGTTTGCAAACTCTTCCCAAGACATGCTGTCCACTCTCGGGTTCACATAATTCTTAAACCACTCTCGTGCCTTCTTGCACTTAAGCGTGAACCCAGCCATCTGAATGGCTCTACTGTCATCAGCCCCAATCTCCTCTGTGATCACTTTAACCCTTTCAAGATACACAAATGGGTCATCCCCCTTTTCATACTCAGGAGCACCCAATTTCATGTAGTCAGTCATCTTGACCTTGCTCCCACTGGCTGAACTAGGTCTAGAAGGTTGAGTAACTGGGGCTGCTGGTTCTGCAGGTGGTGGAGATGGTGCAACATTTTCTGAGGTAGGGTTTGCTAGATTTGGATAGTAGGGTGGAGGTGGATACATTGGGTACTGTGAGTATGGTGGGTAGTATGGTGGGTATGGCATCTGTGTGGGATAAGGGGTGAAACTAGGGTAATCCGATGTACCTCCCATCGAATACCCGGGGTGTTGTGAGAAGTGTGGGTAGTGGGGTGGCTGAACAAATCCCGAGGCCTGAGTGCCTCCTTGGGACTCTCCCATTCCCTCTTCTGACATGCTAACTCCCAAACTGCCATCCCTCCTCTGCTCTACATCCATATCATCCCCCATGCCCTCAGACATTCCTCCCTGAACTGTTCCCCTCACTGATCTGCTTCTACCCAGATCCAGAGACCTTCTAGGGTCTCTTGCTGTTCTTTCTCTGTTAGACCTGCTAGACATTGCCCTAGGCAATGCTGGAGGACGGGCGCTCGTGCCCTCATCCTCAGGTGGCACTCTAGTCAATCGTGCAGATCGACGAGTTCCTCTCATCCTGTTTTCTGAAAAACAGTACACATAGCACAAACATTAGCATCATATGGTTCATGTGGGCACACATGAACCCGCATCACATACATCACATATCATAGCATATCATTAATGCACATGCATATCATCATGGCATTTCACATCATCATTCAAGACAGGACTCCACATCCTATCCTAGTGGATATGATCTTTCCTATTGTGCTTGACCTTCTATAACATCTATGAGCCCAACACTCTAGGTCCGACCATATGAACCTAGGGCTCTGATACCACTCTGTAACGACCCAGAAATCGGACCGCTACCGGCGCTAGGATCCAGATCGGCTTAAGGCCACCAGGACCCGTAGCAAGCCTGACCTATAACCTGTAAACCTGTATAATCCCATACATGATCAACAACATACATAAAAAGTAAAACTTTTCTTTCCATATACATCAACCAAACTCAACCTGTGCATAAACATTAATATAACATTGATCCCTCTGTGGGATCTCATCAGTGCCCCCAATGGGTGACATAACATATGTTGAGTTGGTTTACATAAACATCATAAAAATCTCTAAGATCATGTAATAAAAGGGATAACAACAATCTATGGTCAAGCACACCTCTAACATCCATATACATCATCTCATTACATAACTATACTGATTAAGACATTACATTACAATTCGATCATGTCCATTGCTAGCTATTACATAAACATGACTTCTTTACTCTAACCGGACTCCTGCTCTATACTGCACCTGCAAGCCTGGGGGTAAAGGGAGAGGGGTGAGCTAAAAGCCCAGTGAGTAGAACCATAAAACATATTAACACTATGCTTCAATGAAATGCATCATAACACAGACAATTCACATAAGGGTTGGGTGAACTTGTCACTAATTAGTCCAAGCTAACTCTGTGCCAGGCCGTAGCATGGGGTCCTGGTCTTTCTGTCATAACATACATTACTTACCATTGTCCCAGGGCCTCCTCTGGGCTCCTGGTCTTTGAGTCCCATAACCGTGCCAGGCCGTAGAATGGGGTCCTGGTCTTTCCTTACTCTGTGCCAGGCCGTAGAATGGGGTCCTGGTCTTCCTGTCATGGACTAATTGGGTCATCCAACATTCACCCACATCAACAACAATCGATGCAATGCGGCATATTCATGAAAACTAATGCAATCATCCTATTGCATAATCATGATGCATGAAACATGATAAAACATTTAAATTTCTCAATTTTAAAAGAGTAAGTTTAGTCCCACTCACCTCTGGCTAACTCTGACAACACCGAAAGCAGCTGAACTCACTGCTGGGGTCCTCGGTTCCTCGGGTCCGAACCTACACAGGTGGACTCAAATGAGGGACCAAACACACCTGAACATAACTATAAACTACTCCCCAAAAACCCCCTAAAACATCATGAACAACCATAGAAAATCATGCAAAGGAGGCCTGGACAGGGCACTTTCGGCGGCAGGTTCGGCGGCCGAAAGTCCCTCCAGAGCCGAAAGTCAGGCAGGGTCGGCGGCACCTTCGGCGGTCGAAACTCCCAGACAGAGACGAAACTCATGCATGTTCGGCGGCACTTTCGGCGGCCGAAACTGCCAGACAGAGACGAAAGTCTCCTTTCGGGGGCAAGCTTCGGCAGCCGAAAGGCTGCCTCCCCAGCCATGTTCGGCGGCCGAAAGTCCTTCGGCTGCCGAACCTGGTTTCTGCCAAAGGGCAGAAACTTGGCTTCCTTTGCACATTTCGCCTCCAAACCTTTCAAACATGCAACAAACCTATTCTACAACACACAAACACAAGCATACATGTTCCTAGGGGCCTCAAACCATCATAAACCCCATCTACAACACATCCAGCATCCACATTGTTCATGAACATACATTTATACCCATAAACATAACCATAACCTAAACATGCATTCTAACCCATAGATCTGCTGAAAACTTACTTAAAACATGCAATGAGCTTAAGATCGGCTCTTACCTCTTGAAGACCGAGAGAGAGACGACCTAAACTCGAAGTTGGGAGAGATTGGGTTCTTGAACCTCCAAACTCCAAAACTTTGCTCAAAAGCTCAAATATTCAAAACAAAGTTAAAACAAATGAAAATCTTGAAAGATCTAGAGGAAAAACATCAAAGATTGGTGAGGGACAGCGGAGAGCTCACCTTGGCCGAAAATGGGGAAAAAGCTCGCCCGTTTTCGGCTAAGGGACCCTTTTATAGTGGCTGGCCAGACCACGTTCGGGGGCCGAATGTGCCTCCGCATGCATGCCATGTTCGGCAGCCGAACTTGAGGTTCAGCGGCCGAACCTGGACTTCCCTCACTTATGCCTTCGGGGGCCTAAAGCACTCCCGAAGTGCATGCATGTTCGGCGGCCGAACTAGGGGTTCGGCGGCCGAATCTGAGTTTTCCTCCAAAGCTATTTTCATGCAAAAACTCATTTTCTCTCATGCTTAAAACATAAAACACATTAAAACATTTTATAAAAACATGGTTTTACCCTTCTAGAGGTCTCTGACATCCGAAATTCCACCGGACGGCAGGAATTCCGATACCGGAGTCTAGCCGGGTATTACTGTTATAAACACAACTCTTTTGCGAAAAAGAATTGTGGAAAAACAAAAAGACTTATAACGTATAAAACTCCTACTGCGAATTGTGGGGGTAACGTTTTTAGTGAAATCGTTTTGAGCTGTAGATTGAGAGAGCACATAGCTTATCCATCTTTGAGAGAGCTTGCACTCTAGAAGGATAAAAGACGTTCGTGTGGATGTCATTAAGGGTGTTCATTGAAAAAGTAGCACCATCAGTCCGGAATAGTATCTTCGTCGAGTCTAACAAGTTAGTCTCTTATCCTTCCTTTCAAAATAAACGAAGCATTCGGATCTTGTGAAGGAAACCAGAGATTTTTATTTTTTCTATTGCAGGTTTTGGGTTGCAGTAATCTCTAGACTTCCTAACACAAGATATATGAGAAACAGGCCAATAAGGGTCGCAAGAAAGTTGTATTCAGACCAGGTGATTGGGTTTGGATCCATATGTGAAAGAAAAGGTTTTCGAATCAAAGGAAATTAAAACTCGATGCACGAGGGGATGGTCCATATCAAGTGCCAGAATGGATCAATGACAATGCATACATAATTGATCTGCCCGGTGAGTTTGGTATAAGTGCTACCTTTAATGTTTTTGATTTGTCTCCTTTTGATTTTGGTACAGATTCGACGAGGGGATGATGTAAGCACAACCAACAACACCAAAAATGATGAGCTAGCATTGCCTCAAGGACCAATTACAAGGCTGAGATCCAAGAGGTTGAAGGAAGCACTTCAAGGATTCATGAAGGGATATGTTGAAGCGTTACAAGTTCATTTTGAAGTTGATGAACAATCTAACCATTCCAAATCAATTAGGCCAAATGTGTCCTTATTGACGGTTCAAATTTTGTATTTGCATTAACAGATTCCCTATCACTAATTCAGTAATAGGTAGTTATTTAGTAGTGGGTAGTTAACCAGTAGTGAGTAGTTATTTAGTAGTGGGTAGTTAACCACTAGTGGATAGTTATTCAATAGTCGGTAGTTAACCAGTAGTGGGTAGTTATCCAGTAGTGGATAGTGGCATAGATCATGGATCCATGTATAGTAGTGGGTAGTAGCATAGATCATGGGTTCAAACATAGTAGTGGGAAGTGGCAAAGATCATGGATATTTATTTAGGTTATATAAAGCATCTCTTTTTCTATATTGTAAATAGATTATCAATTATTCAATACAATTACTTTATGCGATTCTTGTTTGAGAGTTTAAAAGAGATCTTGGTTCTTGACATTATATCACGAATAAGGTTTGATACTAACTTGTATGATTCTTATTCTTGCTGCTCTTAAAATCAATCAGTTATAAGTGTTCTTAATTGCATATTAATTAAGGGTACTTTAGATTGGGGAATTGTTTTCTGATCTAACTTCTTTTTACTAGGGTATGTGTCGTTTCAGTCTGTAATAGGCTGGGGTTCCGCATCACATTCTCAGCCGACTATCACTAGTGGTCATTGCCACATCCTCTCCCTCAATTCAATACAACTGGTGGCCACAAATCATCATATTGACATTGCTATTTTGTATTTGCACTGAAAACTAAATATGAGTATTTTATGTTATTTTACTTTCAGATTATGTTGATGGATTGTATTTTGAAACTTATAATTGGATTAGAATAAAATCTCTCCTTTTGTTAGATGAAATGTTTTTTGTAGTGTTAGTTGTTGCTTGGTTGGGAGATTTATTGATTTTAAGAATCTCCTAAAGAGGGTAATGATGGATTGAATTAGGTTGAAATTGGTATAGAATTGCAAGGATTGGAGGGAGTGTAACATTGCAAATTAGAGGAAGTGTAACATTGCAAGTTAGAGGATAGATTAAGGCTATTTCAGACCTTTCATACAAAATTAATGGAAGCAATTAATGGTCACTAACAAAAAAAATTCAATAGTTCTATTTTGAAATTATGATAGACTTTTTAATTGGAGTTAAAATTTATAAAGATCCAGTAGTAAATTTTATTAAAATTCAAGAATTTTATAGTAATTTTTTCTATCAATAATAATACTAGTAGTAATAATAATAATAAACAAATGGAGGATATTAACCAATAATAATAATCAAACAAATGGAGGATATTAACCAACGATGATGAAATCGCATAATTGCATAAATGACAAAATTACTTAATCTCAGAATCATGCCTTTAATTTCAAATCACAGCTTCCAAAATTCCAGAATCATGTCTCTTAATTCCAAATTGCAGCTTTGGAAAAAAAAAAATTATTGATCCATGAATGAACTACCTAGATGAGCAAAGGTAATGCAAGGACAAATGGGAACCAAACAATCAAAGAAAACAAATAAAACACAAGGTAATAAGACGCAAATGAGCCATAAGGTAGGGAGCTATTAGATTTGAACCAAAGGGATAACGCACATCTGCTTCTCTACATCGAGCCATCGCCACTTCAAGTTGAAGAAGGGATTAAAGATCAAGGACACTCATTGAAGACATAGAATAAGAGGAGAAACACGATGAAAAAAATTAAACAATTGGAGAGAGAAAGCAGTTTAGAAAATCATAGAACGATGTGATATAGAGAAAGAATCGTTTCGTATTCGGTTAATTTAATTTTTTTAATTGAATTAATGGAATTGAAAATTTAAATTTTTAAAAAATAATAATTGATATTGAATGATAAATTAAAAATTGAATTAAATTTACATGATTCTTTTATTTACATTTATTAACACTCAACCCTAGGTATAAATTGGCAAGAATGAAATAGAGTATTCATTAAATTTACATAGAGCTATAGAAATTACACCGGACACCCCCCATAAAATAGTTAGACGGAAATTTACACAGCGAATAATTTTAATTAAATTATACAGGGTGAGAAAATTTTAGAGGATAAAATTGATCCTAAAAATTTTCAGATGATAAGATTGACCCTATCATATTTACTGCATTGTAATTGGTTTAAGTGGTTTCTCAAGTCACTTTAGCAGTGGAAAGAGCCGTAAGGGAGCAAGAATCAAGAATTTTAGTTGGAAAATCAATTTGGGTGTAAAGAGAATGGTACTAATTATTAAAATAATATCTTTTAAAAAAAATATTTATTAAAGTAATGTGAAATTAAAATAATTTATAAATTTTTTTAAAATAAAAATTTAAAATTTAAAATTTCTCAAATTTATTTAAATATATTTATTATTAAATTAAATTAATGAATATAAATAATTTATAAATTTAATGTTTATTTTAAAAAATATGAATTAAATAGTTATTTTTAATAAATACTGAATTGGCGTTTTCAACAGTACTGTCCTATCACCTGTTATTTTAAAAATAAAAAATAATTAATGCTGTTAAGAACGCCAATGGAATTTGGCGTTTTCAATGGACAAATTGTCCTATCAATAGAAATTGCCAATGAAGGCAGTGGTTCTTAATAATTTGTCGATAGTTTTTACGAAAAATTAAGTTCCTAATAATTTCTCGATGGTTTTAATAAAAAATTATTATTAAATTTTCATGTGTTATTAAAATTTATTAGATCCAATTAAAATCTTTTGTTTATAAAACTAAACTCTTTAATTATTTTCTAAAAATAAAGTTAATAAACTTATTTTAATCTCTATATTTATACTTGTATATTCATGTAATTTTAATATTTATATTATTTAACTCATATAATTTTAACTATTTATATTATTTATTAATTTTAATTAAAAAATTTAATAAATTTAAATTATTAAATATATAATTATATAAAATTAATTTGTAGTACTATCCTAATTCATTAGAAAAAGCTAACTTATAATCAAAATGTATTTATAAACACTGAAAACGTCAGTTCTGTGACGTCACCTATCAATAAATGGTTTTGATGGAAAATGTCATCAATAGAAAATGTCATTAAAGTTACGGGTTGGTAAGGATTTTTAGATGGTTTTGATGAAAAATTATTATTAAGTCCCATTAAAATTAATTAGATAGTCTTTATTTATTTAAATTTTAATTAAAACTTTGTGTATTTTATAAAATTAAATTCCTTAATAATTCTGTAAAAACAAGTTAATAAATTTATTTTAATCTTTATATTTATACTTTTATATTATTTAAAACCATATAATTTTCATCATTTATACTATTTATTAATTTTGATAACAAAAATTCAATAGATTTAAATTATTAAATATATAATTATATAAAATTATTTTTTTATTATTATAATTATATAATCATATTAAACTGAACCATACCAATAAATTATTAAATATATAATTATATATAAAATTAATTCTTTATCATTATAATTATATAATTATACTAAACTGAAATCGTATTAAAAATTAAATTTTTTATAGTTTAAACTGGAATCGTATAATTTTTTATCATTATAATTATGTAATTATAATAAACTGAAACCTTATCAAAAAATTATTAACACAATTTTTTTTATTGTAATTATATAATTATAATAAATTAAATTATTAAATACATAATAATATATAAAATTAATTTTTTTATCATTTTAATTATGTATATAAAATCTTCTGAATAATCCAAAATGAACCAATTTTTTTTTTGTCAAGCTTTTCCTATCCTCCACCATGTTTTTTGCGCAAATACACCATAACTTGATCACCGACATTGAAAAACTTGAAACACCTATATTTATCAGCTGCAACTTTATACTTATCGCTGGTTTTCATAAGGCATTATTGTACCTGTTTGAAAATATTCACATGCTGATTTGTCAAGTTGTTTGCTGCAATAATGTTATGAAAACCTGTAGGAAGAGCAATAAGGTCAATTGTTTTCCTGTACACAACTACAAAATGTGATATTTTTGTAGAGTTATAGACAGAATAGTTGTAAGCAAATTCTGCTTGGGCAAAAGCAAGATCCCAAGCAGTTTTCTTATCACTGCAGATGCAATGCAGAAGATTGTCAAGAGTGCAGTTCACCACTTTAGTTTGGCCATCATTTTGGAGATGGGCAGCATTACTGTTCGAAGTTCAATCTCAAAACGCTTCTATAAAATTACCAAAAAGTGAGATAGAAACTTCACATCTCTGTTAGAAATAGTGGTCTTAGGAATTCCATGTAAACGAACAACCTAAAAAAAAAAAACAGTTTTGCTATATAAGAAGTATCATTAGTTTACTTGCAAGGAATGAAATGCACCATTTTGGAGAATCTGTCAATAACAAAAAAAAAAAACGAAATCAGATCCACGTTGAGTACATGGAAGCCAAGAATAAAATTCATATACAAGTCCTCTCAAGGATATTCTGGAATAGGCAATGGAGTATATAAGCTCGTATTCTGTGAATGACCCTTCTGAGTTTGACAAACTAGACACTTTTGGACCATTCGACCTGTATTCTTTTTTAATTGTGGCCAATAAAAACGCTCTTTCAAACCATCAATAGTCTTATCACGCCCCAAATAACCACTCAAACCTCCTCCATGGACCTCTTGAATTAATTTTTTCTGCAGAAAAGAGCGAGGAATACATAACCTATTCTCCTTAAAAAGAAATTCATAATATATCAAAAACCCATCAGCAGACTGGCGAGCCAGGACCTTTGCCCATATATCAGCAAAATCATCATCTACAGCATACAAATCCTTCAGAAATTCAAAACCCACGACCTCCTAACTAATTGTAATTAACAAAGCAGCCCTCCTACTCAAAGCTTCTGCTACCTTATTATTATGGTCAGTCTTATATTTTATGACATAATGTAAAGTTCTAAAATAAGCTACTCATCGAGCATGCATCTTATTCACATGTTTTTAAAGTGAATTAAAGATTGATGATCTGTGTGAATAATAAAATCTTGCCCCATTAGATACTGTTCCTAATTTTAATGGCTCGGAATACTATATATAATTCCTGCTCATAAGTAAACCACTTCTTCTTAGCATCATTCAATTTCTCACTAAAGAATGCAATAAACATATTAGACTGCGATAACACACCTCCAATCCCAACTCCACAAGCATCACTTTCAACCTCAAACAATTTATCAAAATCAGGTAGAGCAAGAATAGGGGCAAAAGTAAACTTATCTTTAATCTCCTCAAAACTCTTGTTGACAGTGTCAGTCCAAATAAATTTTTGTACTCTCTCTTTCTTAAAATAATCAGTGATAGGGGCAATGATGCTGCTAAAATTTCTAATAAACCATCGATAGAAAGTAGCAAGTCCATGAAAGTTGCGAACTTCTGAAATATTTTTAGGAATGAGCAAGTTTTGTATTGCTTTTACCTTCTTCTCATCAACATGTATCCCTCCTGCACTAACAACAAATTCAAGAAACAAAGCACGCTCTGTTATATAGATGCATTTTTTTAAAATTAATAACTAGCTCACTTTCTTACAAGGCTATCATGACTTCATGGAGGTGCTATAAATGTTCTTCGTTGCGACTAAAAATCAAGATATCATCAAAATAAATAACCACGAATTTGCATAAGAAAGGACACAAAATCTAGTTCATAAGTCTCATGAACGTGCTAGGTGCATTCGTCAAACCAAATCGCATAACCAGCCACTCGTACAAGCCTTCCTTAGTTTTAAAGGTTGTCTTCCATTCATCTCCCTCCTTAATCCGAACTTGGTGGTAGGCATATTTAAGTTCGATCTTAGTGAAGACTTTAGACCCTGATAACTGATCCAACATGTCATCCAGTCGAGGAATAGGAAATCGATGATAAACCATAGTTTTGTTGATGGCTCTGTTATCCACGCACATTCTCCAAGTTCCATATTTCTTTGAAACCAATAAGATAGGGACTCTGCAAGGGCTAATGCTCTCCTGAATGTGCCCCTTCTTCAATAACTCTTCAACCTGTTCTTGGAGGATTTCGCTCTCCTTTGGACTCATCTTGCAATGAGTTAAATTTGGTAATTTTGATCTATGAATGAGATCAATCCGATGTTGAATATCTCGCAAAGGTGGAAGCTTTGAAGGTTCCTCCACTACCTAAGAAAATCCTTCAACAGCTCTTTGACAAGTGGTGGTAAAACTGGTGCATTCTTCACTGCACCTTTTTCTCTCACCAATAAAGCCAGTGTACCTCCAGATTTCTCAACTGCACTTGATAGCCTTTACACCCCCATAAAAACAACAACAGCATTTTTTCCTTCCACTTTAGAATATTTTGCAGAACCAGAAGGCAAAATGGTAATATTCTTTCGATTCCATGTAAACATGTATGAATTCTCATTCCTCTTATGCAATGCATCAATATCAAACTGCCAAGGACGATCTAACAAAATTCCACAGCAATCCATATCCACAACATTATAATTAACAAATTCAGTGTAAGTTTTACCGATCAAAATAGGCACGCTGATTCTATTGACTTTAATTGTCGAGCCTTCTTTAATCTATCCAACTTTGTATGGAAAAGGGTGAGGCTGTGTAGGCAGCCGCAGCTTCTCCACCAATTGCTTAGCTATCAGATTCTCAAACTATAACTATCGATAATTAGCCTGCATATCGCTTCTCCCACTCAATACTTCTCCTAGAAAATCTTCCTCCTTTACATCTCATCCTCCTATTTCATGGAGCATAGAATTTTCTTCATCACATAGGTGACCTCTCCATCTTCAAAACCAGCAATAGATCAATCTTCTTCATCCACTTCCTCCTCATATTCAGCCACTTACTCAACCATATTAACTTGTTAACGATCATTATTTACTCCTCTGCATTCTAGACAATTATTCGATTGATGACCAGGTTACCTGCAGTGATAACATATGCCTCCGGTTGATTTTTGATAAAGAATGAGGTTTTTTCTTTTTCTAAGTTCGAGCTTGAGTCCAAAGTAATTCTAGTGAAATTCATCTCATATTTGACACACATAAAAAAAAAATTTAAATTAGTTAATCTAAAACCAAGTTGGCTAATAAGTTACAAAATAAAATATTGCCTTTAATATGAATTAAAATATAAAAAATAAAAAACGGATTAATAAATTACATTAAGTCCTAGTACAAGAAAAGTGAATTGGCAGCACTTTTCAGAAAGTCAATTTGATATGATGTAAAACAAATAAAAGAGTATTATATTCTTCAAAATTGTTATTTCTTTAGACCTCATTTGATTCAAAATTTCTTATTTTCTAGGAAATATATTTCTCATAAAATATATTTCCAAAGAATTTACTTATGAAAAATATGATATAAATGTGTTTGATATATAAATAAACTTTCTTCCTTTGAAGTTTATTTATGAGATATAAAAGACAATTTAACAAAATAAAAGATAAATTAGTATACTCCATAAAACTTAACTAGAAAAGTGCAATTTACCGAGTCTCACTAAGTTAAGTTACTTCCCTCAAATTTTTGCACTTTCTGAAAAGTATTTACTTCCTTGGTTTACTTATTCCCAATCAAACAAGTTTACTTTTTCCAAGCCAATCAATACTACTAAAGGACATGGTAAGAAACTTCAGAACTATGCAGGAAGTACAAAGAGAGAATGAAAAAAAATACATAATGAATAAAATAAGATAAAATGCAGGAACTTTTAATAGTCTCCATTCGAATGACTTAATAAATTTATTTGTATTTACAAAGAATGTGTGAAGTTTAACTGAAATTCAAGGCAAAGGATTAAGATTGAACACAAACCAGTCAAAGCTCACTATAATTGTGCCACACAACATGAAATTCTTTCATGAATGTGTTAAAGCATGCTTTCATATTAGGTGTTTTAACACTTGAATGAATAATAGTATCTGCAATCATAAATATATTTACCTCATTACAACTGAAATTTTTTTTACTTATTTAATAATACTACTACATAGGAAATGTAAAATTTACCAAGGATGTCAATGCTAAATGCCCATAGAACAAACAGCAGGCTACAAGTAGTGAACCACAGAATAAAACTGACTATAAAAAATATAAAATATTTGATCAGGCAACATGTATTAGAATCATTACAGTCAGTTAACGCACACAAGAATTTAACTACCAACTTAGAATAAAAAGATGAACATCCCACGAGGTTGGCTATAGATGTGTACTAATTTTTTAGCAAAAGGATGAACTCAAATGACAGGCCTGTAAATTAGAATTATGGTAAGGACAATTTCTATCCATTTTAGAAATAAGAATGGAAGGCCAACTGAGCACCAACATGTGAGGAGGCCTCATCTTTGCTGCCAAATGTGGAGAGAACTTTCTTACAGTTTTTATTACTTTTTCACTAAAAGTAGCTGCAAAACTATGAAATAAACATATAACACCTACCAGATTTTAGAGGAAATAGTTATTTTATCCATTTTCTATATTAAGAACTAACTAAATTCATACATATTTCTATTAGGATTAAGCTATAACAAATATAGTGTTAGAGAAATAGAGAGGGAAATAAGAGAAACTAGAGAATAGAAAGAAAGGATAGAGAGAAATTGAGAGTAAAAGTGATCAAAATGTTGTTATTTTATTAGATAATGTAACGACCGGGGAATCGGACCGCTACCGGCACTAGGATTCATATTGATTTAAGGTCGCCGGAACCCATAGCGAGACTACTATATGTCCTATTACACCTGATAAAATCCCATACATGATCACAAGAAAATATAAACATAAACATTCCATGAACCAAGACTCGACCTGTGCATGTATCAAAAATGAAAACATAAAAATCCATACTAGAGCTCTCATCAAATGCTCCAGTATGGTCAACATAACATGCCTCAAGCTTAATTCAAGCATAACTCATAATTAAAACTTTTACATAAGGATCATGTAAATAGGAATTACAAAAATAAACACTAAGGCAAAGCACAATTCTAAAACCATAAAATAATACATGTCCACATCTATACTATTACAAAAAGCTATACTAGCAACTAAACCAACTTCCCCGAGCTAACTTTGATCCCCAAATCTGGGGTTAGGGGAACGGGATAAGGTACAAGAGCCTAGTGAGCAGAATATTAAAAAAAACAGTTCAACAAATATATGATTGAATGAAATGCTTCACAACACAAAAAATTCACATCAAGATGGATTTGTCACCAGTAACCCTCCACAAATTCCAATAGTACCAGGCCCACGACGGGTGCTCTTCAGGACTTCCTCTTAAACATAACATAACATAAAAAGATCCATATTGCCAGGGGCATAGAATGGGCCTCGACCTAGACTTCCGTATAAATCATAACATATCATACTCGAGGGCTAGTGGGTCATCCAACATGATACGAGCAAGGAAATAATACGATGCTTCAAAGATTTAAAATGGGAAACTCCAAATTATGACAAATCAAGTTACCACCGCTTAATTCAAGGCTTATGAGACGAGAACTATATTTGGAAAGCATGGGAGAATAAGGAAATAAGTTACACTCTCTTCAACACATGTGGACGCATAACGGAAGTTCAGATTGCATAATGCATGTATGGCCAAATTGCATTTAGACCAATTTTATTATTTTAGTATTTTAGCATTTTGTGGGATTTATTTTAAATTAATTTAGCCTATTTTAGAAGCCAAATTCGTGCAACCCATTTAGAAAGGAGATTTCTCCAAGATAATTTCGGAAAATTGTAATACCCGGCTAGACTCCGGTATCGGAATTCCTACCGTCTGGTGGAATCTCGGGAGTCGGAGACTTCTAAAAGGGTAAAACCATGTTTTTATAAAATGTTTTAATGTAAGTTATGTTTTTAAGCAAGAAAGAAAATGAGTTTTTGCATGAAAATAACATTGGAGGAAAACTCGGGTTCGGCCGCCGAACATGCATGCACTTTGGGAGTGCTTTAGGCCCCCGAAGGCATAAGTGAGGGAAGTCCAGGTTCGACCGCCAAACCTTATGTTCGGCCGCTGAACATGGCATGCATGCGGAGGCACGTTAGGCCCCGGAAAGTGGCCTGGCCAGCCCCCTATAAAGGGGTCCCCATGTCTGAACGGGTGAGCTTTTTCTCCCCATTTTCGGCCAAGGTGAGCTCTCCGCCGTCCCTCACCGATCTTGAGTTTCTTCCTTCAAATCTTTCATGATTTTCATGATTTTTCACTTTGTTTTGAAGATTTTTAAGCTTAGAGTAAGTTTTGAAGCTTGGAAGACACAGGAGCTCTCTCCCACCGTTCTCCAAGTTTAGGTCGTCTCTCTCTCGATCTTCAAGAGGTAAGAGCCGATCTTAAGCTCGTTTTATGTTTTAAACAAGTTTCAAGTTGATTCTTGGGGTAGAAATGCATGTTTAGGTCAGTTGAGCTTTGTTAGGTTTTGAGTTGTGTTTATGGACAATGTAGGTTGCTGAGTTGCTTTTGATGTGTTGTAGTTGGGGTTTAGGATAGTTTGAAGCCCCTAGGAGCTTATGTATGTGTTTATGCATGATTTGGTTGAGTTGTATGCATGATTGAAGGTTTTGGGAGGCAAATGTGCATAAGAGCCGAGTTTCTGCCACTTTGGGAGAAACTCAGGTTCGGCAGCTAAGAGCCGAATTTCTGCCACTTTGGGAGAAACTCAGGTTCGGCAGCCGAAGGGACTTTCGGCCGCCGAACCTGCCTGTGGAGGCAAGCTTTCGGCTGCCGAAGCCTGCCCCCGAAAGTGGACTTTCGTCTCTGGAGGGGACTTTCGGCCGCCGAAGGTGCCGCCGAACATGCATGAGTTTCGCCTCTGGAGAGAACCTTCGGCCGCCGAAAGTGCCGCCGAAGGTGCATGACTTTCGGCTCTAGAGGGACTTTCGGCCGCCGAACCTGCCGCCGAAAGTGCCCTGTTCAGCCCTCCCTTGCATGAATGCTTTGATTGTTTTGAGGTGTTTTAGGGGATTTTTGGGGGATATTTTTAGAGTCATGTTCTAGTATGTTTGGTCCCTTATTTGAGTCCACCTGTGTAGGTTCGGACCCAAGGAACCGAGGACCCCAGCAGTGAGTCAACTGCTTCAGTTCATTGTCAGAGTTAGCCTGAGGTGAGTAGAATAAACCTTATGTTTTAAATTAATGCAAGTTTTAGCATGAATCATGCATCACGAATGCCATGTGATATAATAAGTTGTTGCATTAGAATCCACGAATATGTTGCACTGCATTCTTTGTTGTGGATGTGGGTGAATGCTGTATGATCCAATTAGTCCCTGAGGAAAGACCAGGACCCCATTCTACGGCCTGGCACGGTATGGAACGCGAAGACCAGGTGCCCAGATGAGGCCCTGGGGCAATGGTAAGTAATGTTATGATATGACAGGAAGACCAGGACCCCATTCTACGGCCTGGCACGGATATGATGCTGGGACTATTTGGTGACAGGTTTACCCTTGATGTGAATTGTATGTGATATGATGCATTACATGATGGCATATGTTTTAAATGTTTCAGTATTCTGCTCACTGGGCTCTAGTAGCTCACCCCTTTCCCTATATCCCCCAGGTTTGCAGGTACGGGCTAGTTCAGGGAGTCAAGAAGAGTAAAGTCTTGTGATTTGTAATAGTTAGATGTGGACATGATGATTTGTAAAATGATGTAAGGTTATGATCAGTCATGTTATTTAATATTGATATTGAGGATTAGAATTGTGCTTGACCATAGTATATTTGAATAATCCCATGTATATACATGATCTATGTTTTATGATGTTTATGTTCAACCAAGCTTGATATTCGATGAGATACCCCATTGGAGCATGTGATGAGACTCCAGTGTGTGGTTTATGTTTATGTCTATGTGCATGGACAGGTTGAGCTTGGTAAAAGAAAAGAAAAATTTCTCATGTTTATGTATATGTGTGATCATGTATGGGATTTGACAGGTATTCAGGATGTATGTTTGGCTTGTTACGGGTCCCGGCGACCTTATGTCGATCTGGATCCTAGCGCCGGTAGCGGTCCGGTTTTCGGGTCGTTACAGAGTGGTATCAGAGCCCTAGGTTCATATGGTCGGACCTAGAGTGTTGGGCTCATAGATGTTATAGAAGGTCAAGCACAATAGGAAAGATCATGTCCACTAGGATAGGATGTGGAGTCCTGTCTTGTATGATGATGTGAAATGCCATGATTATATGCATGTGCATTAATGTTATGCTATGATATGTGATGTATGTGATACGGGTTCATGTGTTTGCACATGAACCATTTGATGCTAATGTTCTATGTGATGTGTACTGTTTTTTAGAAAACAGGATGAGAGGAACTCGTCGATCTGCACGATTGACTGGAGTACCACCCCAGGATGAGGGCACTGATGCCCATCCTCCTGCATTGCCTAGGGAAATGTCAAGTAGGTCCAGTAGAGAAAGAGCAGTAAGGGACCCTAGAAGGTCTTTGGATCTGGGTAGGAGCTAATCAGTGAGGGGAACAGTGCAAGGGGATATGTCAGAGGATGTGGGGGATCAGATGGACGTGGATCAGAGGAGGGATGGCAGTCTCGGAGTAAGTATGTCGGAAGAGGGAATGGGAGTCCCAAGGAGGCATTCAGGCCTCGGGGTTTGTTCAGCCACCTTACTACCCACCCTTTTCACATAATCCCGGGTATTCGATGGGAGGTGCATCGGATTACCCCAGTTTTAACCCTTATCACTCTCAGATGCCATACCCACCTTTCTACCCACCGTACCCACAGTACCCCATGTATCCACCCCTACCTTACTATCCAAATCCAGCAAACCCTACCTCAGGGGACGCTATGCCACCTCCACCACCAGCAGAAACCACAGTTCCAGAAACCCAAGTACCTAAACCTAGCTCATCTGGAGGGAGCAAGGTCAAGATGACCGACTACATGAAGCTGGGTGCTCCCCAGTATGAAACAGGTAGTGACCCATTTGAGTACCTTGGTAGGGTCAAGATGATTACAGATGAGATAGGAGCTGATGACAGTAGAGCCATTCAGATGGCTGGGTTCACACTCAAATGCAAGAAGGCCCGTGAGTGGTTTAAAAATTATGTGAACCCGATAGTGGACAACATGACCTGGGAGGAGTTTGCAAATGAGTATGCAGGATGGGCTTTCCCTGAAAGCTCTAGGGAGATGAAGATGGTTGAATTTGAGCAGTTAAGGCAGATAGAAGAGATTAGTGTAGATGAGTACACAGACAGATTCTTGGAGCTGTTGTCGTTTGCTGGGCAGAACCTTGACTCAGATCAGAAAAAGTCAAGGAGGTATGTCATGAGGCTTCATTCCAGGTATTCCTCCTTGATCCAGTCAGCAGATAGGGAAAGCTTCCATGCCATAGTGGATATGGCCCGAAGGATGGAGGCTAGTGCCATCATCGAGGGGAAGGTTAAGTAGTCAGTGGCACAGTCTTATGGTTCTAAGACCCCGGGTGGGGGAAGGTTAGATCCCTCTACCTTGAGTGCAGCAGCTTCAGGCAGCAAGAGATGGAGTAAAGCCAAGTCTAAGAAGAACAAGTTCTGGAGCAAGATTAAGTCAGGTCTGGGAATAGGGAGTGGCTCAAGCTCTGGTGCAGATAATGCAGTATGTGTGAGGTGTGGTAAACCACACAAAGGGATCTGCCGGGCTGGGACGAATGTATGTTTCAGATGTGGGCAAGAGGGGCACATGGCTCGGGAGTGTCCAAGAGCAGCTTTTGTGGCACAGTCTCAGCGGACAGCTTCCGGTAGTATAGCACAGCCAGCAGCTCCAGCCACGACTCAGGCCAGTGGCAGAGGCAGAGGGAGAGGGGCAGCCTCTTCTTCAGCGGGTTTCAGAGGTGAAGGTCCATCAGCACCAGCGCGGATCTTCACAATGACACAGCAGGAGGCAGATGCATCTAACACTGTGGTGGCAGGTAATCTCGTCATTGGTTGTTCAGATGTGTATGCCTTGATGGACCCTGGTGCATCTCATTCTTTTATTGCTCTGAGAGCCGTTGAGATGTTGGGTTTGATGGTCTCTGGGTTAGAGTGTCCCCTATGGGTCAGTGGACCCAAGTGTGACCCGTCGGTGGCAGAGTCAGTCTGCCAGTGTAGTCCAGTTTTTGTGGAGGGAAGATGCCTGTCCGCCGACCTCGTGGTTCTAGATTTGACAGATTTTGACGTCATTCTAGGGATGGATTGGCTATCTACCCATGGTGCTACCTTGGATTGCAGAGACAAGGTAGTCAGGTTCAGATGTCAGGATGGGTTAGAAGTTGTCTTCAGAGGAGACAAGAGGGGTACACCTAGAGGTTTGATATCAGCCCTACAGGCTCGTAGGCTCTTCAGGAGGGGTTGTCAGGGTTTTCTAGCTCATGTGAGAGAGCTGGATAGTCATGCCAGAGAGCCTGCCTCGGTGCCAGTGGTCAGAGAGTTTTTAGATGTGTTTCTAGACGAGCTGCCAGGTTTACCACCTGCTAGGGAGATAGAGTTCGAGATAGAATTGATGCCTGGAACCAGACCGATCTCTATCCCTCCCTACAGGATGGCACCAGCAGAATTGAAGGAGTTAAGGAGCAGTTGCAAGAGCTGGTAGACAAGGGCTTCATCCGACCGAGTACCTCACCTTGGGGTGCTCCAGTTTTGTTTGTGAGAAAGAAGGATGGATCCCTCAGACTTTGTATCGACTACAGGCAGTTGAACAAGGTCACTACCAAGAATAAGTACCCGTTGCCAAGGATCGACGATCTATTCGACCAGCTAGCAGGAGCAGGTTGTTTCTCCAAGATAGATCTGAGATCAGGGTACCATCAGTTGAGGATAAGGGAAGAGGATGTACCGAAGACAGCCTTCAGGACCAGATATGGGCATTTTGAGTTCCTTGTGATGCCGTTTGGGTTAACCAATGCCCCTGCAGCATTCATGGATCTCATGAACAGGGTTTTCAGTCAGTACCTGGATCACTTTGTTATTGTCTTCATAAATGATATCTTAGTGTATTCCAGGAATGCAGAGGAGCAAGCCCATCATCTGAGGTTAGTTCTGCAGACTTTGAGGGAACACGGCTTGTATGCCAAGTTCTCCAAATGTGAGTTCTGGCTGAGGAGCATATCATTCTTGGGGCAAGTTGTGTCAGAAAATGGGATTGAAGTGGACCCCAAGAAGGTAGAAGTTGTGGCTAACTGGCCTAGACCCACTTCAGTGGCAGAGATCAAGAGTTTCTTGGGTTTGGCAGGTTACTACAGGAGGTTCGTTCAGGACTTCTCTAAAATTGCAGCTCCTTTGACCAGATTAACCAGGAAGAATCAGAAGTTTGTGTGGACCGACCAGTGCGAAGAGACTTTTGAAGAGCTTAAGACGAGGTTAACGTCAGCACCGGTGTTAGCTTTGCCTAACAGTCAGGAGAATTTCACAGTGTTCTGTGATGCATCCCGAGTGGGATTGGGTTGTGTGCTAATGCAGAATGAAAGGGTGATTGCTTATGCTTCTAGGCAGCTGAAGAAGCATGAGTTGAATTACCCTACACATGACCTGGAAATGGCAGCCGTAATCTTTGCACTCAAGATGTGGAGGCATTACCTTTATGGGGTAAAATGTGAGATCTTCACCGATCATAAAAGCCTGCAGTACATCCTGAGTCAAAGAGATTTGAACTTGAGACAGAGAAGATGGGTAGAGCTGCTGAGTGATTACGATTGCAAGATTCAGTACCATCCGGGTAAGGCGAATGTGGTGGCAGACGCCCTAAGCCAGAAATCACTAGGCAGCTTATCCCACATCACGGCTGAGAAGAGACCGGTGGTGAAAGAGTTTTACAAGCTCATTGAGGAAGGTCTACAGCTAGAGTTGTCTGGTACAGGTGCATTGATAGCCCAGATGAGAGTGACACCTGTGTTTCTGAAGCAGGTGGCTCAAAAACAATATGAGGACCCAGAGTTAGTAAAGATTGTCAGGACGGTTCAGTCAGGGAAGAATGAAGAGTTCATATTCGACAGCAAGGGGATCCTCCACTATGGGAATAGACTATGTGTACCAGATGACATCAGTTTAAAGGGAGACATTATGAGGGAAGCTCATAATGCCAAGTACAGTGTTCACCCTAGAGCCACCAAGATGTATCAAGATCTGAAAAAGGTGTATTGGTGGCCAGCCATGAAGAAGGAAGTGGCCCAGTTTGTGTCAGCCTGCGAAGTATGTCAAAGGGTGAAGCTGGAACATCAGAAGCCGGCTGGAATGCTTAACCCACTACCTATTCCAGAGTGGAAATGAGAGAATATAGCTATGGACTTCGTAGTGGGGTTACCGGCAGCATCCAACAGGTTAGACTCCATATGGGTGATTGTGGACAGACTGACCAAATCTGCTCACTTCATCCCTGTCAGGAGCAACTACTCAGTGGATAAGTTAGCGCAGGTGTATGTGGATGAAGTGGTAAGGCTGCATGGGGTTCCCGTTTCGATAGTGTCAGATAGAGGGCCCCAGTTCACCTCCAGGTTTTGGCGGAGTCTGCAGAGTGCTATGGGTACCAGGTTGGATTTCAGTACTGCTTTCCATCCCCAGACTGATGGACAGTCAGAAAGGACCATCCAGACCATAGAAGATATGCTCAGAATGTGTGTGCTAGATTTTGGCGGTTCTTGAAAGCAGCATCTACCCTTGGTGGAGTTTGCCTACAATAACAACTATCATGCTAGCATAGGGATGGCTCCATATGAAGCTTTATATGGGAGGAAGTGCAGGTCACCTGTTTGCTAGGAAGAAGTGGGGGAAAAGGCCTTGGCAGGCCCTGAGCTTGTTGAGATCACCAGCAGGGTGGTACCCATTATCAGAGAGAGGATCAGAACTGCTGTGAGCAGACAGAAGAGCTATGCAGACATCCGCAAGAGACAGGTAGAGTTTCAGGAGGGAGATCTGGTATTGCTCAAAGTGTCCCCTATGAAAGGAGTGGTTCGTTTTGGAAAGAAAGGTAAGCTAGCCCCACAATACATCGGACCCTTTGAAATCTTGCAAAAGATTGGGAATGTGTCGTACAAGCTGGATTTACCTGCTTCAATGGAAAGAATCCATCCGGTTTTCCATGTTTCCATGTTGAGGAAGTTCGTGTCAGATCCGGGCAAGGTTCTTAGTGAGCCTGATGTGGAGATCCAAGAATATCTCACTTATGTTGAACAACCAGTACGGATTCTTGACACCCAGATCAGGAAGCTGAGAAATAAGGAAATCCTGATGGTGAAAGTCCTTTGGAACCACCACAATATGGAAGAATGCACTTGGGAGACACGGGAGTCCATGCTCCAGCAATACCCTTATCTTTTCTAAGGTTAGTTTCTTGTATGTTTCATGTGTTTTATGTGTATGATGTGTTATATGCCTTCCATGTGCTAGTTGAGGAACATTCGGGGACGAATGTTCTTAAGGGGGGGAGAATGTAATACCCGGCTAGACTCCGGTATCGGAATTCCTACCGTCCGGTGGAATCTCGGGAGTCGGAGACTTCTAGAAGGGTAAAACCATGTTTTTATAAAATGTTTTAATGTAAGTTATGTTTTTAAGCAAGAAAGAAAATGAGTTTTTGCATGAAAATAGCATTGGAGGAAAACTCGGGTTCGGCCGCCGAACATGCATGCACTTTGGGAGTGCTTTAGGCCTCCGAAGGCATAAGTGAGGGAAGTCCAGGTTCGGCCGCCGAACCTTATGTTCGGCCGCCAAACATGGCATGCATGCGGAGGCACGTTAGGCCCCCGAAAGTGGCCTAGCCAGCCACCTATAAAGGGGTCCCCATGTCCGAACGGGTGAGCTTTTTCTCCCCATTTTCGGCCAAGGTGAGCTCTCCGCCGTCCCTCACCGATCTTGAGTTTCTTCCTTCAAATCTTTCATGATTTTCATGATTTTTCACTTTGTTTTGAAGATTTTTGAGCTTAGAGTAAGTTTTGAAGCTTGGAAGACACAGGAGCTCTCCCCCACCGTTCTCCAAGTTTAGGTCGTCTCTCTCTCGATCTTCAAGAGGTAAGAGCCGATCTTAAGCTCGTTTTATGTTTTAAACAAGTTTCAAGTTGATTCTTGGGGTAGAAATGCATGCTTAGGTCAGTTGAGCTTTGTTAGGTTTTGAGTTGTGTTTATGGACAATGTAGGTTGCTGAGTTGCTTTTGATGTGTTGTAGTTGGGGTTTAGGATAGTTTGAAGCCCCTAGGAGCTTATGTATGTGTTTATGCATGTTTTGGTTGAGTTGTATGCATGATTGAAGGTTTTGGGAGGTAAATGTGCATAAGAGCCGAGTTTCTGCCACTTTGGGAGAAACTCAGGTTCGACAGCCGAAGGGACTTTCGGCCGCCGAACCTGCCTGTGGAGGCAAGCTTTCGGCTGCCGAAGCCTGCCCCCGAAAGTGGACTTTCGTCTCTGGAGGGGACTTTCGGCCGCCGAAGGTGCCGCCGAACATGCATGAGTTTTGCCTCTGGAGAGAACCTTCGGCCGCCGAAAGTGCCGCCGAAGGTGCATGACTTTCGGCTCTAGAGGGAGTTTCGGCCGCCGAACCTGCCGCCGAAAGTGCCCTGTTCAGCCCTCCCTTGCATGAATGCTTTGATTGTTTTGAGGTGTTTTAGGGGATTTTTGGGGGATATTTTTAGAGTCATGTTCTAGTATGTTTGGTCCCTTATTTGAGTCCACCTGTGTAGGTTCGGACCCAAGGAACCGAGGACCCCAGCAGTGAGTCAACTGCTTCAGTTCATTGTCAAAGTTAGCCTGAGGTGAGTAGAATAAACCTTATGTTTTAAATTAATGCAAGTTTTAGCATGAATCATGCATCACGAATGCCATGTGATATAATAGGTTGTTGCATTAGAATCCACGAATATGTTACACTGCATTCTTTGTTGTGGATGTGGGTGAATGCTGTATGATCCAATTAGTCCCTGAGGAAAGACCAGGACCCCATTCTACGGCCTGGCACGGTATGAAAGACCAGGACCCCATTCTACGGCCTGGCACGGTATGGAACGCGAAGACCAGGTGCCCAGATGAGGCCCTGGGGCAATGGTAAGTAATGTTATGATATGACAGGAAGACCAGGACCCCATTCTACGGCCTGGCACGGATATGATGCTAGGACTATTTGGTGACAGGTTTACCCTTAATGTGAATTGTCTGTGATATGATGCATTACATGATGGCATATGTTTTAAATGTTTCAGTATTCTGCTCACTGGGCTCTAGTAGCTCACCCCTTTCCCTATATCCCCCAGGTTTGCAGGTACGGGCTAGTTCAGGGAGTCAAGAAGAGTAAAGTCTTGTGATTTGTAATAGTTAGATCTGGTCATAATGATTTGTAAAATGATGTAAGGTTATGATCAGTCATGTTATGTAATATTGATATTGAGGATTAGAATTGTGCTTGACCATAGTATATTTGAATAATCCCATGTATATACATGATCTATGTTTTATGATGTTTATGTTCAACTAAGCTTGATATTCGATGAGATACCCCATTGGAGCATGTAATGAGACTCCAGTGTGTGGTTTATGTTTATGTCTATGTGCATGCACAGGTTGAGCTTGGTAAAAGAAAAGAAAAAGTTCTCATGTTTATGTATATGTGTGATCATGTATGGGATTTGACAGGTATTCAGGATGTATGTTTGGCTTGCTACGGGTCCCGGCGACCTTATGTCGATCTGGATCCTAGCGCCGGTAGCGGTCCGGTTTCCGGGTCGTTACAAAAATGATCTATAATGTAATCCAGGTTTGACTATTTGACTAGATACCCTTCCTATATTGTAATTACACCTTCCTACAATAGAATTAGGGTTTGAAGACTATAAAAACACTCTTAAGGTGGCAGGCATAGGAGGCCAATGAATAAAGATGATTTTATGAACAATATTTGCTTCTTCTCCATTATTTAGCAACTTATTGAGGTTTAACTTTATGGCGTTCTAATATGGATCTTCTCCATACTTAGTTAACTTATCAAGAATTTCTTATGGCGTTCTCGAAGCTGGAATCGCTTTTATTATCTATGTTCCTAATCACATTGGTTGGTTAGGGGTGTGGTAGAGCAATCTTCGCTTGATTATCTATGTTTCGAATCACATTCATTGGTTATGGGTGTAGTAGAGCAACCTTCTAGAAGATATCTTTGTCTTGTTCTTTATCAAGTTGTGTGACGGGATTTTTGATCACATGTTGGTCATGGGTTCCGCATCACTTCGTATCAGAGCACGGTGATAGATAAATTTCTATTTATCTATATTTATTTATTTCGTAAGTTTTTTTTTATATTTTTACTCTATCTTATTTTTTTATTTCAGTTTATCTTATAGTTTCTCTTAAAAAAAAAGAAGAAAATTTTTTTTATTTTAGTAGTGTGAGTTTATTTTTTTTAAAAAAAAGTGTGATAAAAAAAAGAGTGAAAAAATCGTTTCAGTTGTTTGATTTAAAACAAAAAGAAAAAGAAAAAAAAAAGGAGAGATGTCAAAGTTTAGTATTTTATTCGCAAAATGTCATATTGAATTCAAAGAAGATCCCATGTCTGTCAATTCTTTTCTTGTTATTATGGTTGAAGATTCGAGGACGAATCTTTTCGAAAAAGGAGAGAATGATACGAGTAAGGAAATAATACGATGCTTCAAAGATTTAAAATGGGAAACTCCAAATTATGACAAATCAAGTTACCATCGCTTAATTCAAGACTTACGAGATGAGAACTATATTTGGGAAGCATGGGAGAATAAGGAAACAAGTCATACTTTTTTCAACACATGTGGACGCACAACGCAAGTTCAGATTGCATAATGCATGTATGGCCAAATTGCATTTAGACCAATTTTATTATTTTCGTATTTTAGCATTTTGTGGGATTTGTTTTAAATTAATTTGGCCTATATTAGAAGCCAAATTCATGCAGCCCATTTAGGAAGGAGATTTCTCCAAGATAATTTAGGAAAATGATCTTTAATGTAATCCAGATTTGACTATTTGACTAGATACCCTTCCTATATTGTAATTACACCTTCCTACAATAGAATTAGGGTATGAAGGCTATAAAAATACTCTTAAGGTGGCAACCATAGGAAGCCAATGAATAAAGATGATTTTATGAATAATATTTAGTTCTTCTCCATTGTTTAGCAACTTATCGAGGTTTAATCTTGTGGCGTTCTAATATGGATCTCCTCCATGCTTAGTTAACTTATCAAGAATTTCTTATGGCGTTCTCGAAGCTGGAATCGCTTGATTATCTATGTTTCTAATCACATTGGATGGTTAGGGGTATGGTAGAGCAACCTTTGCTTGATTATCTATGTTTCTAATCACATTCGTTGGTTAGGGGTGTAGTAGAGCAACCTTCTGAAAGATATCTTTGTCTTGTTCTTTATCAAGTTGTGTGATGGGGTTTTTGATCACATGTTGGTCTGGGGTTCCGCACCACAACAACAGTAAATTATGCAATGCATCATATTCGTGAATTCTAATGCAAACAACCTAATACATATACATAGCATTCATGATGCATGAGCATGCTTAAAAGATTTGATTCCTTTAAAATAATAGATCAGTTGTATTCTACTCACCTCTGGCTTACGCTCGCCTAAAACTGGCGCAGTTATCTCACTATAGGCCTCTACGATCTCCCAAGTCTGATCCTACACAAATGGACTCAAATGAGGGACCAAACATAACTTTTACAAAAGTCTAAACAACTCCCTAAGAACCCCCTAAAACATACCAAAACATGCATATAAAGCAAACAAGAGAAAGCTGGGCAGGGGACTTTCGGCCGCCGAAGGTCCTTTATAAATCCGAAAGTCAATAACTTTCGGGGACAGGTTCGGCGGCTTAAACTTCTTCACAGATCTGAAATTCAGTAACTTTCGGGGGCAGGTTCGGCGGCCTAAACCCATTCACAGATTCGAAAGTCAATAACTTTCAGGGACGGGTTCGGCAGCTTAAATCCCTTCACAGATCCGAAAGTCTATACTTTCGGGGGCAGTTTACGCCGCCAAAAGGCTGCCTATACCTATAGGTTCGACGGCCGAACCTTGCTTTGGCGGTCGAACCTGGGTTCCCCAGTTTAGGCAAAACCCGATTCTGCCCTAGTATTCAGCTTCCCAAAGCACCTCAAAAAACACATGCAAAGAATCTAATAGCAACCACACCTATTAACATACCCAGGAGACCTCAAAAAACTGGCTCTAACCCAACATGCAACAAAAGTAATGAACAAGAGCAAGCATATATCAACAAAAAATGGACTAAAACCTAAGAACTTTAGGATAAACACATTTATGCATCAACCATTCCTTAAACCCCTTTAAAAACTTGCTGGAAATTCTCAGAAAATCGAAGGAAAGAAAAAAGATTGAACTTACCTCTTGAAGGACAAAGGAAACACAACAATCAAAGCTTGTAGAAGAGGGGGAAAATGACTCTCAGAAGGTCTCCACGGTTTAAAACCCCCATATTCAAACTCCAACTTCAAAACCGCAGAAGAAAAACATGAAATCTTGAGGGATTTGGAGAAATTCAACAAAAATGCCATAGAGGATGCATGAACTCACCTCTGCCCGAACATGAGGAGAGAAACCTTCACACTTTCGGGTGGATGGCCTTTTATAGGTGGCTGAGGAAGCGATGTTTGGCGGCTGAACTTGAAGGTTCGGCGGCCGAACCTTGTGATTCCTCGAACACCTTTTTGTCTTTTCTTTTAACACGATTGTAAACAATAAAATCCAAAAATTCATTTTATGAAAACCTTATTTTACTCTTCTAAAGATTCCAGCTTCGAGATTTTAGATTTCGATGGAGATTCCGCCAGAAAGCAGAAATTTCAACGCTGGAGTTTAGTCGGGTATTACATTCTTCCACCCTTAAGAACATTCATTCTCGAATGTTCAACAAAGCAAACAAGCACAACATATACATCAAGAAAACACATGGAAACATATAACACTTGCTTTAAAAGAGATAGGGTTATTGCTTAAGCATCGACTCTCGGGTCACCCAGGTGCACTCTTCCATGTTGTGGTGATTCCACAGAACTTTCACCATAGCGATTTCCTTGTTCCTCAGCTTTCTGATCTACGTGTCTATGATTCGTACTGGCTACTCAACATAGGTGAGATCTCCTAATATCTCCATATTAGGTTCACTAAGAACCTTGCCCGGATCTGACACAAATTTTTATAACATAGAAATATGGAAAACCGGATGGATCCTCTCCATAGAAGCAGGTAAATCTAACTTGTAAGATACATTCCCAATCCTTTGCAGGATTTCAAAAGGCTCAATGTACCTTGGAGCTAGTTTACCTTTCTTTGCAAAACGAATCACCCCCTTCATAGAAGACACCTTAAGCAATACCACATCTCCTTCCTAGAAAACAACTTGATTTCTATGGATGTCTGCGTAACTCTTCTGTCTCTCATAGCTATTCTAATTCTCTCTTTGATGATGGGTACTACCCTACTGGTGATTTTACTAATTATGGCCATGCTAAAGCCTTTTCTCCCTTTTCTTTCCAATAGACAAGTGACCTGCACTTCCTCCCATATAAAGCTTCATAAGAGGCCATTCCAATGCTAGCATGGTAACTGTTATTGTAGGCAAACTCTATCAATGGTACATGTTGCCTCCAAGAACCACCAAAGTCTAGCACACACATTCTTAGCATGTCTTCTACAGTTTGGATGGTCCTCTCTAACTGTCCGTCAGTCTGTCGATGGAAAGCAGTGCTAAAGTCTAGCCTTGTGCCCATGGCATTTTGCAAACTCCGCCAAAACCTGGAGGTAAACTGGGTCCCCTATCTGACACTATAGAAACTGGAGCCCCATGCAGCTTGATGATTTCTTCCATGTAGAGTTGGGCCAATTTGTCCACAGAGTAACCACTCCTAACAGAAATAAAGTGAGCAGATTTGATTAATCTGTAATACCCGGCTAGACCCCGGCATCGGAATTCCTATCTTCCGGTGGAATCTCGGATGTCGGAAACCTCTAGGAGGGTAAAATATGTTTTTCTAAAATGTTTTCATGTGTTTTAAGGTTTTAAGTGAGAAAGAAATTGAGTTTTTGAAAGAAAAGTGCCTTGGAAGGAAATCCAGGTTCGGCCGCCGAACGTGGTGCAGTGATAGCGGTTGTCGAAGCCGGTCAAAAATAACCTTTCTAGTTATCAACAATTTACAACTGCAGATAGTGGTGAAAGGATCGAATCCACAGGGAATTGAGAACTTACCTATTTTCCTTATTATCAAGACCAATAAAATAAATTGAAACAAAAACAAACTGAAAAAGAAGAAAACTGAAAACGAGATAAACTGAAACGAGATAAAACTGAAAGAAAAATAAACGAAAAGCAAAATAAACTGAAACGAGATAAAACTGAAAACGAGATAAACTAAAAGCGGAATAAAAATAAATTGCAGTAAAAGTAAAATGGGGGGTTTGAGATTGATTTAATTAACATACTACTGAAAGCAATTAAAATAAGCGAATAATAAAATAAAATAAAAATAAATAATAAGAAAGCTCTAGTTGAAGAATTGGATCCACTTCAGTTGTTGGGATTGATCATTGACACTTAGTTTCTTTTGATTGATTCAATAGATTAGTTATAGAGATGGAAGACACTTCTCACCACCATGTCTATCCTTATGATTAAATCAATTAGGGAACGTCCTCTAATTAATTACTAATTAACAAATTGCCAAGGAACGTTCTTGGGCCTTAGGCATCAAACAATTGTTAATTGCATGAAGAAAGAGAGAGATCCAATCCTAACTACTCAAACGCATGAGATGTTGCTAGATCATACAATTTCCTTGGTTTTTACATCAAGTGTTCTTATGTTTGAATAACTCAAGCAATTACGGACTTAAATCATCCAAACTAACATATTATTACTTTGCAATCAAGAATCAACGTAGATCTAAAGAATAAAGCAATATTGAAATCAAGCATGAAATTGCATGAATATTGAACAACCAAAAGTTTAACAATTTTTAATCAAGTCTCCCAATCCATAAACAACTAAAGTATCACCTAATATTCAACTAGAATAAAAGATTTCAGCCTCTCATGGCTGAAACAAAAATAAAAAATAAAGAAAAGAAGAAAGGTAGAAGAAGAGATGTGAATCCCACAGGTGAAGGTGGTGTGTAAATGTTGTGTGGAGGCTCCTTATGTGTCTTTTTATAGTTGAAAGTGCTGCCCTAGGTCATACTTGCTTCCTAATTAGTGAAGAGGCTGCCCAAAGTGCTGAAAAAGAAAGAATCGCGTTGCAAATTCTCTAGAAGGAAGGAGGCGCGCGGATCAGGCTTCAAAAGAGGAAGGGTGCGCGTGGATTGCAGAAGAGGAAGTGGAGCGCAGTCATTGAATGTAGAAGGGAAAGTGAATCTGTTCAGTCTTTCCTTTTTAGGTGGAGCCTTCGTTTGAATTTTGAATGTTGAACGCAGAAGAGGCAAGTGTGTAATACCCGGCTAGATTCCGGCATCGGAATCCCTACCTTCCGGCGGAATCTCCATTGGAATATGGAATTTTGATGATGCCAGAGTCTTCTAGAGGGGTAAAATGTGATTTCTAAAATGATTTTTACTGATTTCATGGTTTCAAATGAAAAAGAAGTGAGTTTTGGAAAAGAAAAGACCAAGGAGGTTTTGCCAGGTTCGGCCGCCGAAAGTGAAGTTCGGCCGCCGAACATGAGAAGGTTTCGGGAGTGCTTTTGGCCTCCGAAAGCCTTGTTTGAACAAACCAGGTTCGGCCGCCGAACCTCAAGTTCGGCCGCCGAACATGGGGGTGTTTCGCATGCACGTTAGGCCGCCGAAGGAGGTTTGGCTGGCCACCTATAAAAGCCCCTCAGACCGAAAATGGGAGAGATTTCTCCCCATTCTCGAGCTCAGGTGTGTTCATGTTCTCCTTTGGTCATTTTCATGTTTTCTCTTCATCTCCTTCATATTTTTATGAGTTCCATGGTTGTTTTGAAGAGTTTTCAAGCTTAGATCAAGTTTTGGGAGCTTGGAGGCCCAAGGAGTAGTTTTCTCCCATCTCCAAGTTAGAGCTCGCACAAACCCTCGATCTTCAAGAGGTAAGTGTGGATCTATGCTTTCCTTTACATTTCATGAAGTTTTAAGTGAGTTTTAAGAGGTTTTGATGGTTGAGTATGGGTAGATATGCATGTTAGGGTTTATGTGGGTTTTATGCCCAATGTATGATAATGTATGTTCTTGTGATGTTTGTGTTGGGGTTTAAGTTAGTTTCTAGCCCCTTGAGCATATGGGAGAGAGTATGCATGATTGGGAGAGAGTATGTGAGGTTTGGGTTGTTTTGATGGTTTTGGCCTATGTGGGTCATAAACTATCTATGTATGCTTTAGATGTTGTTTTTGGGAGTTTAAGCTTGTTTGAGCTCCTTTGTGCATGGTTAAGGATGTATGCATGTGTTTGAGAGGTTGGATGCTTGTTTTGGGGTGTTTGGAAGGTTTGGAAGGCTTGAAATGCACAAAGGCTGAGTTCTGGATGAACTCAGGTTCGGCCGCCGAAGGTGGTTTTGGCCGCCGAACCTGCCTGAGGATGCAGGGATTGGCCGCCTAACCTTGCCCCCGAAAGTTGAGTTTTGGCTTGAAAGCAGACTTTCGGCCGCCGAAGGTAATGTTCGGCCGCCGAAAGTGCCTGACTTTCGTCTCTGGAGAGAGAGTTCGGCCGCCGAAGGTGCCGCCGAACCTGCCTGACTTTCGTCTCTGTCTGGGACTTTCGGCCGCCGAAGGTGCCGCCGAAAGTGCCCTGTCCAGCCTTTTCATGAGTGTTTTCTATGCATGTTTAAGTGATGCTTTAGGGGTTTTTGGGTAGTTGTTTATGAGTTGTTTAGAGTATGTTTGGCACCTCACTGGAGTCCACCTGTGTAGGATCGGACCCGAGGAACCGAGGTGTTTAGCAGTGTTAGCTGCTTCAGAGTTAGTCCCGAGCTAGCCAGAGGTGAGTGGAACTAACCCTCATATTTTAAATCAAATGTTTTCAGCATGTTCAAACATGTTCATGCATCATGAATACCATGTTATGCAATAGGTTGTTTGCATTAGAATTCACGAATATGATGCATTGCATAATACGATGATAATGATGTGGATGGATACTGGATGATCCTCTAGCCCTCAGTATGTTATGACATGATATGGAATGATATGATATGGCATGTACGATATGATATGAGATGAGAAGTCCAGGTGTGGCCGTATCGCCCCTGGTATAGAGCATGGGAAGTCCAGGTGTGGCCGTATCGCCCCTGGCATAGAGCATGAGAAGTCCAGGTGTGGCCGTATCGCCCCTGGCATAGAGCATATGAAGTCCAGGCGTGGCCGTATCGCCCCTGGCATAGAGTATTGTTGACTTGTTATGGTACGAGATTGATATGTAGGGGGCTATTGGTGACAGATTCATCCTTGAGGTGATATATTTGTGATGTGACGCATTCCATGATAGCATACGTTAAAATTAACTGTTTTCTTTTATGGTTTCTGCTCACTGGGCTTTTTAGCTCACCCCTCTCCCCTAACCCCAGATTTGCAGGGTCAGAGGTAGTTCAGGAAGACGACAAGATATGGTTATGGTCATGTTATGTAATAGAATAGCAGTGGACATGATGTAACGTAAAGTTGTGTAAGGATGTAAAAGAGTTATGTTATATGTTCAGAGTTATAGTATTGTGCTTGGCCCTAGTTGGATAATCCCCTTGTACATGAGTTTCATGTGATGGACCGAGTTTGATATAGGGTATGCTGACCCTAGGGGTTCTATGAGTTCAGTCATAGTGCATACACAGGTCAAACGGGTTAAAGAAAAAGTTTACTGTTTTATGTTTTAAAGTTTATGCTTATGTTTGATCATGTATGGGATTATACCAGATGTACAGGATGTATGTTAGGCTTGCTACGGGTCCCGGCGACCTTAAGTCGATCTGGATCCTAGCGCCGGTAGCGGTCCGATTTTCGGGTCGTTACAAAGTGCGTCTTCATGAGATCTTGTTGCCTAAATAGGAAGATATGATTGCTGCAGTGTGTGCACATCTTTGAATAAGGAAAGAAAGATCTGCGATTTGAATTTCAAATAATCTTCTGACTGAGCTTTCCTTATTTGCTTTTGCTTCTGCACTTCCCTTATTTGAGGACTTTCCTTTTCTGAAAACTTTCCTTATTTAGCACTTTCCATAATTGGCTTCACCTTCTTAATAAGGAAAGAAGAATCTGCAATTTGAATTTCAAAGAATCTGTTGATTGCGCTTTCCTTTTCTGGCACTTTCCTTATCAGAAAACTTTTCTTATTTAGTACTTTCCATATTTGAAAACTTTCCTTTTTTGGCACTTTCCATATTTGGCACTTTTTGGTAGTTGTAAGAGCATTTTCTCCAGAATGTCTCTTTATACCTAATATCTGCAAAACATTATTAAAACCACAAAATTAGGCAAAAAAGATGTAAATAAACATCAATAAGATAATGAGAAAGTGGACTAAAATATGCTCTATCAAATACCCCCACACCTTAACTTTTGCTTGTCCTCAAGCAAATAAACACAGTCAAATAAGCCTTCTTTGCTCTAGATCCTTATTACCACTTAAACTCTTACTCAAGACACCTATTTTGAATCATTGCAGTGAAGAATATATGCATGAAGATTACTCACCTTCTTTCCTTGTTTCCCTTTGCTTACCATGACTAGGATTTGTTTTACTCAAGAGAGATTATATATGCACATATTATTTGTTCAGATAAGACTTTTTCTAGCTTTCAGAGTGACTTGCCCTTACCTTGAAGTACTTTATTCAGCTTTTTGCACTTTTAATTTTGCTTGAACAGGTACCAACCTTTTGACGTGAAGGTACATATTTGTGATACCCACCCCCAGTTACTCAGTTGGTCACCTGTCCAAGTGGCTACTAGCTCTGTTCATAGTCTTTTGACCATTGGAACAGTTTTCAATTTGTGCTTTTAAAGTCTAAGCCTTTGTGAATTTCTTTCTCTCAATGATTTGGGCAAATCAACACCAATTGCTAAATCAAGTCATGTTAAGTTTATTCACACAATTTTCAATTCATTCTCTCTAATGAGTATTCACACAATTTTCAATTCATTCTCTCTAATGAGTGTCATCAATATATTTTTCACCATGGCAAACTCAAAGATTCAATTCAAAAGGTAATTCTCAAACATGAATATAACTCACTGCAATTGATTCAACATAAATTTAAAGAGTTATCACATCAATGGGGTCATGGAAAGAAAAGATCATCAACATAGTCTATCAGTTTGAGTGAAGCAAATCGGAACACAAAAAGGAAGAAGACTGTGGTTGTGTGTGTTATTGAAAACAAAACGAAAAATTGAAAAAAAAATCACACTGAAAATGAAAATAAAAATTCAAACTGAAAACTAAAGCAAAAATTAAAAATTCAGAAATATGCACCCCCACACCTAAATCATGCATTGTCCTCAATGTATAGGAATTATTAAAATGCAAAAGAAACTGAGTACTCCCCTGGGTGTGGTGTGCATGGTGCGATCCACTTGATCAAGGCTTAAGTAATTGGAGAAGGGAAAAGAGTCCCAACTGAATTGAGTAGAAAGTGTAGCACTCCTTTTGATTTGGTCATAACCCATCCTACTTTTTCCATGTACTCATGAAGTAACATGATTAGCTTCTCTTCTTTCAGATGAGGTGTGCCTCTAGCTCTTATGTTTGCATTTTTGAGCACTTCCAACTTCAATTGATATTTCTCCATAGCTAGCTGCAATTTAGTACTAAAATCTGGCAAAACAAACTCTACCTTATCCGGAGGTTTGGGCAAGCATTGATCCGCATGGTCCTTTGGTTTGGGGTCTTGAACTTCCATTTGTTGCTCGTGAGCAAGGGCTGTTTGCGTTGGAAGGCTGAAAGGAGTTTCAGATTGCTCCTTCTGCGCAAGATTTACCTGAAAGGGATGACTGGAAGGGGTTTCATGCGATGGAAGCTGTGGTGAGAGGTTCGGCGGCCGAAAGGTGGTGGAGTTTGTCGGCCGAAAGGTGGTGGTTTCAGTCTACGCAAGGCTAATCTGAAGAGGTGCGATTGGCTCTCCTTTGTTCTGCGCATGTTTGCAGTCCACCTGTTGGATGCAACAGTCAGTTTCTTTCAGTTCTGGCTCTTTCTGGCTCTCTTCCCTGCAAAGATTATTGTTCAGAATATCATCTTGATTCATATAAAAAATATTTTTGCTCAAATAATCAATGATATCTAAATCAACAACAGGTTTTGTTTGACCAGTTTGTTTGGACAAACAGTTTTTTGGTTGTTTCTCTTCAGCAGCTTGTTCTTGTACTTGTGAGCTTTCATCATCTATCTCATCATCTTGAAACTCTTCCTCTCTTCTTAACATGCTTGCATTCATTGAGGCGACCACTTGATCCATTTACTGTTGGAGAGTTTGCACAGAAATTGCCAATGTCCTTATCTTCTCTTCAAGGTGCATATTAGAACTTGGAGGTTCTTCTTGGGCTTGATATCCTTGATAATTTTGGTAGTTGTTATCCCATGCATAACTGAAGTCTGGACAGTCTCCCCAACCTGGATTGTATGTGTTATAGTATGGATCATGTCTTGGCTGTTCATAGAATCCTCCATATGCATGAACTGGTTGGTCATTAAATCCTCCAAATGTATGTCTAGGATGACTATTCCCATAAAGCATAGGACATTGATCAGTTGGGTATCCTACATATGCATCGGTCCCATATGGCCTTGGTGGCTGAGATGCTTGAACCTGTTGAACTAGTCCTATGGCAAATTCTTTCATAAAAGATGTCAGTAAAGAAAAATCAGATCTACTTACCTCATCCATGATTCAGACTGTGATGGTGACTGTGCCTTGGTGAGATGTTCGGCGGCCGAATGAGGATGAGGTCTGGCGGCCGAATGTGTTGCAGAAGGTGCTCCTGCGCATAGGTGGTCTTCAAAAATTTATTTTTTTTTAATTTGGTCCTGAAAGAAAAATAAATGAGTTAAATCAACTCCCCGGCAATGGCGCCAATTTTTTATCGCGGTTGTCGAAACCGGTCAAAAATAACTTTTCTGGTTATCAACAATTTACAACTGCAGATAGTGGTGAAAGGATCGAATCTACAGGGAATTGAGAACTTACCTATTTTCCTTATCAAGATCAATAAAATAAATTGAAACAAAAACAAACTGAAAAAGAAGAAAACTGAAAACGAGATAAACTGAAACGAGATAAAACTGAAAGAAAAATAAACGAAAAGCAAAATAAACTGAAACGAGATAAAATTGAAAACGAGATAAACTGAAAGCGGAATAAAAATAAATTGCAGTAAAAGTAAAATGGGGGGTTTGAGATTGATTTGATTAACATACTACTGAAAGCAATGAAAATAAGCGAATAATAAAATAAAATAGAAATAAATAATAAGAAAGCTCTAGTTGAAGAATTGGATCCAATTTAGTTGTTGGGATTGATCATTGACACTTAGTTTTTTTTTATTGATTCAATAGATTAGTTATGGAGATGGAAGACGCTTCTCACCACCATGTCTCTCCTTATGATTAAATCAATTAGGGAACGCCCTCTAATTAATTACTAATTAACAAATTGCCAAGGAACGTCCTTGGGCCTTAGGCATCAAACAATTGTTAATTGCATGAAGAAAGAGAGAGATCCAATCCTAACTACTCAAACACATGAGATGTTGCTAGATCATACTATTTTCTTGGTTTTTACACCAAGTGTTCTTATGTTTGAATAACTTAAGCAATTACGGACTTAAATCATCCAAACTAACATATTATTACTTTGCAATCAAGAATCAACGTAGATCTAAACAACAAAGCAATATTGAAATCAAGCATGAAATTGCATGAATATTGAACAACCAAAAGTTTAACAATGTTTAATCAAGTCTCCCAATCCATAAAACAACTAAAGTATCACCTAATCTTCAACTAGAATAAAAGATTTCAGCCTCTCATGGCTGAAACAAAAATAAAAAATAAAGAAAAGAAGAAAGGTAGAAGAAGCGATGTGAATCCCGCAGGTGTCTCCAAGGTGGTGTGTAAAGGTTGTGTGGAGGCTCCTTATGTGTCTTTTTATAGTTAAAAGTGCTGCCCTAGGTCATACTTGCTTCCTAATTAGTGAAGAGGCTGCCCAAAGTGCTGAAAAGGAAAGAATCGCGTTGCAAATTTTCCAGAAGGAAGGAGGCGTGCGGATCAGGCTTCAAAAGAGGAAGGGTGCGCGCGGATTGCAGAAGAGGAAGTGGAGCACAGTCATTGAATGCAGAAGGGAAAGTGAATTTGTCTAGTCTTTCCTTTTTAGGTGGAGCCTTCGTTTTAATTTTGAATGTTGAACGCAGAAGAGGCAAGTGCGTCTTCATGAGATCTTGCTGCCTAAATAGGAAGATATGACTGCTGCAGTGTGTGCACATCTTTGAATAAGGAAATAAAGATCTGCGATTTGAATTTCAAATAATCTTCTGACTAAGCTTTTCTTATTTGCTTTTGCTTCTGTACTTCCCTTATTTGAGGACTTTCCTTTTCTGAAAACTTTCCTTATTTAGCACTTTCCATAATTGGCTTCACCTTCTGAATAAGGAAAGAAGAATCTGCAATTTGAATTTCAAAGAATATGTTGATTGCGCTTTCCTTTTCTGGCACTTTCCTTATTAGAAAACGTTCCTTATTTAGCACTTTCCATATTTGAAAACTTTCCTTTTTTGGCACTTTCCATATTTGGCACTTTTTGGCAGTTTTAAGAGCATTTTCTCCAGAATGTCTCTTTACACCTAATATCTGCAAAACATTATTAAAACCACAAAATTAGGCAGAAAAAATGTAAATAAACATCAATAAGATAATGAAAAAGTGGACTAAAATATGCTCTATCATGCAGTTTAAGGAGCACCTTTGGCCCCCGAAGGTGGTCTGGCCAGCCACCTATAAAAGGCCCCATGTCCGAAAATGGGCAGGTTTTCTCCTCCATTTTCGGACAAAGGTGAGTCCATGCCCTTCCCTGGTTAGTTTTGATGTTTTCCTTCAAATCATTCATGTTTTTGATAAGTTTTAACTTGGTTTTGAAGATTTTGGAGCAAAGATCAAAGTTTGGAAACTTGGAGACCCCGGAGCCATTTCCTCCACAACTCCAAGTTTGAATCGCCTCTCCCCTCAATCTTCAAGAGGTAAGAGTAGATCCTCGCCTCCTTTTATGTTTTGTGTAAGTTTTGAGAGGTTTTAAGGGGGTTTTATGCATGATTTGAGTAGTTGCAAATGTTAGGGTTTATGTGAGTTAAATGATGTAATGGGTGTTTAATGTATGTTTCTATGTTGATGTTTGTTGGGGTATAGGATAGTTTGAGACCCTTATATGCTTGAATAAGTGTTTATGCATGTTTTTGCAAGAGTGGGTTTGAGTTGTGAGGTTTGGAGTGGCTGGATGCATGTTGAGGCTAGGGTTCTGCCTTCTGGAAGAACTCAGGTTCGGCTGCCGAAACCATGTTCGGTCACCGAACCTGCCTGTGGAGGTGGTTTGGCCGCCTAAACTTGCCCCCGAAAGCTTGGACTTTTGGCTCTGGAGTGGAGTTTCAGCCGCCGAACCTGCCGCCGAAGGTTGGTGACTTTCGGCTCTGGACAGACTTTCGACCGACGAACCCTGCCCCCGAAAATACCTGACTTTCGGCTTTGGAGGGACTTTAGGCCGCCGAACCTACCACCGAAAGTGCCCTGTTCAGCCTTCCTTTGCATGTTTTCTATGATTGTTTTGTGATCTTTTAGGGGGTTTTTGAGGAGATGTTTAGAGTCATTTTAGTATATGTTTGGTCCCTCAATTGAGTCCACCTGTGTAGGTTCAGACCCGAGGAACCGAGGACCCCAGTAGTGAGATAGCTGCTTCAGAGTCTTTGCAGAGTCAGCCTGAGGTGAGTAGAATGGATCTTTATGTTTCAAAGCAAATAAATTTTGAGCATGTTCATGCATCACGAATGCCATGATATATACTAGGTTGCTTGCATTAGAAATCACGAATATGTTGCATTGTATTCTATGATGTTGATGTGGATGGATGTTGGATGACCCATTAGCCCTCGATATGATATGATGACGATGATACGATATGGAAGTCTAGTGAGGCCCATTCTATGCCCCTGGCACGATGTAAGAGAAAGACCAGTGAGGCCCATTCTACGCCCCTAGTACATTGGAATGTTATGTTATGTTATGCTAAGAGAAAGACCAGTGAGACCCATTCTACGCCCCTGGCACCATTGGAATGTGTAGAGGGCTATTGGTGACAAGTCCGTCCTTGATGTGAATTGTTTGTGATGTGATGCATTCCATGAAAGCATATGTTTTAATATATTGTTTTACTATTCTGCTCACTGGGCTCTAGTAGCTCACCCTTTTCCCTTAATTCCCCAAGGCTTGCAGGTTCAGAATAGATTGGGAGGTCAGTAGGACTAGAAGCTTAATGTATGTAATAGTTTAGTTGTGGACATGAAAGAAAATGTAATGTAATGTAATGTAAGACATTGTATAGATTTGTATTGAGGATTAGTATTGTGCTTGACCCTAGAGTTTATGGTTAATCCCTTTGGTTCATGATCATTATGTAATGTTTTATGAATGTATTGTAAACCAAGCTTGATGTATGTAATGTTGACCCAACTGGAGTATTTGATGAGGGCTCTAGTATCATAGATGGCCACCAATACACTTTCTTCAGATCTTGATACATTTTGATGGCTCCAGGGTGGATAATGTACCTGGCATTATGAGCCTCTCTCATAATGTCTCCTTTCAAGCTTATGTCATCTGGTACACATAATCTATTCCCGTAATGGAGAATCCCTTTGTTGTCGAATCTAAAATCACCATTCTTGCCTTTCTGAACAGCTCTCGCTATTTTCACCAACTCGGGGTCTTCGTGTTGTTTCTGTGCCACTTGCTCCAGAAACACAGGTGTTACCTTCATTTGTGCTACTAATGCACCTGTACCAGACAACTCCAACTGCAAGCCTTCGCTAACAAGCCTGTAAAATTCTTTCACCACTAGTCTTCTCTCTACGGTGATGTGGGATAAACTACCAAGTGATTTCCAGCTAAGAGAATCTGCTACCACATTAGCTTTACCCAGATGATACTGGATTTTGCAATCATAATCACTAAGCAGTTCTACCCGTTTACTATGCCTCAAGTTTAACTCTTTCTAACTCAAGATGTATTGTAAACTCTTTAGAACACCATAAGCCAGCTGGGATGCTTAACCCACGACCGATTCTAGAGTGGAAATGGGAACACGTGGTGATGGATTTTGTGGTGGGATTACTAGCAACGTCCAACAGGCATGACTCTATATAGGTAATAGTGGACAGATTAACCAAATCTGCTCACTTTATTTCTGTTAGGAGCGGTTACTGATAAAGCATATTTTAGTCCATATTATCATGATCTTATTGATGTTTATTTACACCTTTTCTACCTAATTTTGTGGTTTTAATCATGTTTTGCAGATATTAGGTGTAAAGAGACAATCTCGAGAAAATGCTCTTAAAATTGCCAAAAAGTGCCAAATATGAAAAGTGCAAAAAAAGGAAAGTTTTCAAATATGGAAAGTTTCAAATAAGGAAAGTTTCAAGAAAAGGACAGTCCTCAAATAAGGGAAGTGCAGAAGCAAAAGCAAATAAGGAAAGCTCAGTCAGAAAATTATTTGAAATTCAAATCGCAGATCTTTCTTTCCTCATTCAAAGATGTGCACACACTGCAGCAGTCATATCTTCCTATTTAGGCAGCAAGATCTCATGAAGACGCACTTGTCTCTTCTGCGTTCAGCATTTAAAATTCAAACGAAGGCTCCACCTAAAAAGGAAAGTCTGGACAGATTCACTTTCACTTCTGCATTCAATGACTGCGCTCCACTTCCTCTTCTGCAATCCACACGCCTCCTTCCTTCTGGAGAATTTGCAACGCGATTCTTTCCTTTTTACCATTTTGGACAGCCTCTTCACTAATTAGGAAGTAAGTATGACCTAGGGCAGCACTTTCAACTATAAAAAGACACATAAGGAGCCTCCACACAGCTTTTACACACCACCTTGGAGACACCTGCGAAATTCACATATCTTCTTCTACCTTTCTTCTTTTCTTTATTTTTTATTTTTATTTCAGCCATAAGAGGCTGAAATCTTTTAATCTAGTTGAATATTGGTTGAAGCTTTAGTTGTTTAATGGGTTGTGAGACTTGATCAAACATTGTTTAACTTTTGGGTGTTCAATATTCATGCAATTTCATGCTTAATTTTCATATTACTTTGTTATTGAGATTTACGTTGATTTTTTATTGCAAAATAATTATTTGTCAGTTTGAATGATTTAAGTCCGTAATTGCTTAGATTATTCTTACATAAGAACACTTGGCATAAAAACCAAGGAAGTTGCAGGATCTAGCGTTATCTCCATACGTTTGGGTAGCTAGGATTGGATCTCTCTATTTCTTAATGCAATTAACAGTTGTTTGTTGCCTGAGGCCCAAGGACGTTCCTTGGCAACTTATTGATTAGTAATTGATTAGAGGACGTTCCCTAATTAATTTGATAATAAGGAGAGATAATGGTAGTGAGAATCTTATTCCAACTCCATAACTAATCTATTGGGTCAACCCAAAAGAACAAAGTGTCTGTGATCAATCCCAACAACTAAAGTGGATCCAATACTTCAACTAGAGCTTTCTCATTATTGGTTACTCTTTATTTAATTATTTGCTTTCCATTATTGTTCTCATTATTAGTTTACTACAATCAATCCCAAACTCTCCCGATTATTTTGTTGACAATTTTGATCCCAATTTCAGTTTATCTCGTTTTATCCCGCTTTCAGTTTTTATCTCATTTTTAGTTTATTATCATTTCAATTTATTTTCTTGGTCATAAAAAGAGAAATAGGTAAGTTCTCAATTCTCTGTGGATTCGATTCTTTCACCACTATCTACAGTTGTAAATTGTTGATAACCAGAAAGGTTATTTTTGACCGGCTTCGACAACCGCGAGTCAGTTACTCTGTGGACAAATTGGCCTAACTCTACATGGAAGAAATCATCAGGCTGCATGGGGCTCCAGTTTCTATAGTGTTAGATAGGAGACCCAGTTTACCTCCAGGTTTTAGCAGAGTCTGCAAAATGCCATGGGCACAAGGCTAGACTTTAGCACTGCTTTCCATCCACAGATTGACGGACAGTCGGAGAGGACCATCCAAACTGTAGAAGACATGCTAAGAATGTGTGTGCTAGACTTTGGTGGTTCTTGGAGGCAACATCTACCATTGATAGAGTTTGCCTACAATAACAGTTACCATACTAGCATTGGTATGGCCTCTTATGAAGCTTTATATGGGAGGAAGTGCAGGTCACTTGTCTGTTGGGAAGAAAAGGGAGAAAGGGCTTTAGCAGGGGCCAAAATTAGTAAAATCACCAGCAGGGTAGTACCCATCATCAGAGAGAGAATTAGAATAGCTATGAGAGACAGAAGAGTTACGCAGACATCCGTAGAAAGCAAGTTGTTTTCTAGGAGGGAGATGTGGAACGACCCGAAATCGGACCGCTACCAGCGCTAGAATCCAGATCGACTTAAGGTCGCCGGGACCCGTAGTAAGCCTAACATGCAATCTGCCATACCTGATGAATCCCATACATGATCATACATTTTTCATAAAAACTTAAACTTTCCATTTGCCAAGCTCGACCTGTGCATGCACTGAAACTGAATACATAAAACTCCCATACTAGAGCCCTCATCAAATACTCTAGTTGGGTCAACATTACATACATCAAGCTTGGTTTACAATACATTCATAAAACATTACACAATAATCATGAACCAAAGGGATTAACCATAAACTCTAGGGTCAAGCACAATACTAATCCTCAATACAAATATATACAATGTCTTACATTACATTTTCTTTCATGTCCACAACTAAACTATTACATACATTAAGCTTCTACTCCTGCTGACCTCCCAATCTATTCTGAACCTGCAAGCCTGGGGGATTAAGGGAAAGGGGTGAGCTACTAGAGCCCAGTGAGCATAATAGTAAAATAATATATTAAAACATATGCTTTCATGGAATGCATCACATCACAAACAATTCACATCAAGGACGGACTTGTCACCAATAGCCCTCTACATATTCCAATGGTGCCAGGGGCGTAGAATGGGCCTCAATGGTCTTTCTCTTAGCATAACATAACATAACATAACATTCCAATGTGCTAGGGGCGTAGAATGGGCCTCACTGGTCTTTCTCTTACATCGTGCCAGGGGTGTAGAATGGGCCTCACTGGACTTCCATACCGTATTATCGTCATCATATCATACCGAGGGCTAATGGGTCATCCAACATCCATCCCATCAACATCATAGAATGCAATGCAACATATTCGTGATTTCTAATGCAAGCAACCTAGTATATATCATGGCATTCGTGATGCATGAACATGCTCAAAATTTATTTGCTTTGAAATATAAAGATCCATTCTACTCACCTCAGGCTGACTCTGCAAAGACTCTGAAGTAGCTATCTCACTGCTGGGGTCCTCGGTTCCTCGGGTCTGAACCTACTTAGGTGGACTCAAATGAGGGACCAAACATATACTAAAATGACTCTAAACATCTCCCCAAAAATCCCCTAAAACATCACAAAACAATCATAGAAAACATGGAAAGGAAAGCTGAACAGGGCACTTTCGGCGGCAGGTTCGGCGGCCGAAAGTCCCTCCAGAGCCGAAAGTCAGGCACTTTCGAGGGCAGGGTTCGGCGGCTGAAAGTCTGTCCAGAGCCGAAAGTAACCAACCTTCGGCGGCAGGTTTGGTGGCCGAAACTCCACTCCAGAGCCGAAAGTCCAAGCTTTCGGGGGCAAGTTTATGATGTAAGCACGACCAACAACACTAAAAATGATGAGCTAGCATTGCCTCAAGGACCAATTACAAGGTTGAGATCCAAGAGGTTGAAGGAAGCACTTCAAGGATTCATGAAGGAATATGTTGAAGCTTTGCAAGTTCATTTTGAAGTTGAAGAACAATCTGACCATTCCAAGTCAATTAGGCCGAATGTGTCCTTATTGACAATTCAAATTTTGTATTTATAGTGGGTAGCTATTTAGTAGTTGGTAGTCAACCAGTAGTGGGTAGTTATTTGGTAGTGGATAGTTAACCAATAGTGGATAGTTATCCAGTAGTGGATAGTGGCATAGATCATGGATCCATACAGAGTAGTGGGTAGTGGCATAGATCATGGGTCCATGCCTAGTAGTGGGAAGTGGCAAAGATCATGGGTCTTTATTTATGTTATATAAAGCATCTCTTTTTCCATATTGTAGACAGATTATCAATTATTCAATACAATTGCTTTATGCGATTCTTCTTTGAGAGCTTAAGAGAGATCTTGGTTCTTGACATTGCATCATGAATAAGGTTTGATACTAACTTGTATGTTTCTTATTCTTGCTGCTTTTAAAATCAATCGGTTATAAGTGTTCTTAATTGCATGTTAATTAAGGGTGCTTTAGATTGGGGAGTTGTTTTCTGAACTAAGTTCTTTTTACTAGGGTATGTGTCATTTCAGTCTCTAATTGGCTGGGGTTCCGCGTCAATTGGTATCAGAGCCACCCTGGGTCAGACAAATTGTGCGGAGCTAGTGGGCCTGCGAGGAAAGTGCTACCCGTGAGAGACGAGGTGGAGCCACCCGAGGTACTAGCGAACCACAATACCTAAGGGTCAGGTCCTGGTTAGCAATTGTAATCGATTCAGTTGCAATCGATTCAGTTGCAACGAGGACATCGCAAAATTTAGCGGGACCGAGTGTAACGGTCAGCTGCCTGCTTGCGGCAGCTGATCGTCCCACATCAGAAGATTATAAGAAATTGGAATTGTATATAACAGCTAGCACAGAACTACTAAAGAACTTGGGTTAACCATTTTGGGCCAAGTGGAAAGTGGGCCTAAAAGTTATTTGATCTAGTTCGGTCCCGACTGTTTCAATTGGTATCAGAGCTAGGCTTAGTAATAATTTCTTAACTATCATTTGTGTCTTTTCTTCAATTTTTCATGATCTTTCCGTTTGGGATACCTACCAGAGTCGAATACATTGTTTAGTTGCTGTTCAAATCGTATTTTACCCTAAATTCTTGTTTAAGCAGAATTACTATCTTCAGTGGTTTGGTTTGTGCTTTCTGCCCTAATTCGTATGCTCCTATTCTAACACTCTTAGAATAGTATTTCCAGTGTTTTACTTTAGTCCATATAAAAAAAAATACCAAAAAGAAGAAAAAAAAAGAAAAAGAATTTCTGCAATTTGGGTCAATTGTTTAAACTTCATTTTGATATTGATACCTACTGGTACAAATCATATTTCATATACCTTGAACATATTTCAGGATTTGGGATTCGAAATACATGTTTGGGGTAGGTTTAGGGCAAATTTGGGTAGTATTTTCACAAAAATAGTTTTACTTAATACTTGCTGTTTTAAGTGTCTTTTTTGTTTGCTTGCTTTGAATTGTTTTTGTTGAGTCAATATTAAGATCAGTTAATCTAGGATTGCATGCTTAGGGATAACTTCGTGTTAAGCACATCCGTCTTGTTAATTTTTGATTCTTAGTTTGTCAATTTGGTGTCTTTCTGTTTGTTGGTTCCTTACACTTAGTTTGACAAATTGCACATTGTTGAACATCTAATTACACTTAGTACATGAAATTTCACTTTTGTGTGCTAAATCAATCCATTTGTTCATTTTGGTCAGTTTGCATCTAGTGTTGTTTCCTATCTTTTCTTGTTAGGTCTTTCCTTGCTTTCCTTATTATTTGAATCATACAAGCTTGGCTTATTGAGTCTTTATTCTGAAGTGCACTTTTGAGATACCAAGTGAGTGCTTGAAAGTTAAACACGTGAGTTGAGAGAATTGTAAATTTTTCTATAATGTCTAGGCATAATACTGGTGATACTTCTGACCCTACGTTTGATCTTAAAGATATGTATAAAGCTTTCATGGATAGCTTTCAGAAGCTAAATTTGAGAATGGATAACCTTGAGGACAACCTTAGATCTTCAAATGGCAAGTCCAATCCGGGGGATGATGATACACACGATCCATCCTATGAAGAAAAAAATGTGGCACAATCAGCCCCTTTCCGAGCCAAAAGGTTCAATGATCGTATACCCTATGTAGATAACAATATGAACTCCATAAAGATGAAGATTCCAAGCTTCAATGGTAAGGCTGATGTTGATGCCTATTTAGAGTGGGAGCGTAAAGTGGAGATGGTTTTTAACTGTCAAAGCTATTCCGACGATAAGAAGGTAAAACTTGTTGCCCTTGAGTTTTCAGACTATGCACTAATATGGTGGGATGAGCTTGTGAAATCTAGGAGAAGGAATGGAGAGTTACCCATTGCTAGTTGGGAAGAGATGAAGTGAATCATGAGGAAGAAATATGTGCCTACTTATTACCATAGAGATCTCCATCATCAGTTGCAAAGATTAACCCAAGGATCAAAATCTGTTGATGAGTATCATAAGGAGATGGAGTTGCTCCTGATAAAAGCAAACATAGTGGAGGAGGAAGACCAGACCATGGCTCGTTTCTTTGGTGGTCTAAACAAGGAGATTGCTGATGTGGTTGATTTGCAACCATATGTTGATTTGGAAGACTTGGTGAACATTGCCATTAAGGTGGAAAGACAAAGAGGTCGAAATAGATGGGGGAGTAACAGGGCTGCTCAAAACTCCAACAGCAAATGGGGTTCTAAATGGAACACCAAGACTGATCCTAAAAGGTTTGATAAGTCTTCAACTCAAAAAGGCATATTACATTCCAAAGAAACATCCAACTCTCATGGTAAAAATGAATCAGCCCATAAATCTAATAGGACTAGAGATATTCAGTGCTTTAAATGTAAAGGGCATGGGCATTATGCCAATGAGTGTGTTAATAGACGTGCCATGATAGTGAGGGGAGATGAGATAGTCTCCGAAACTGATTATGATTCTGATGAAATACCACCTTTAGAAGATTGTTCCGATGTAGAGATAGAAGAGTATCCTGTTCAAGGAGAATGTAACAGCCCGGAAACCGATACCCTACCGTAACGGCCCGAACCGCCACCGGCGCTAGGATCCAGATGAGCTTAAGGCCGCCGGGACCCGTAGTAAGCCAAACATACCTCCTATCACCTGGTCAAATCCCATACATGATCAAAACTTTAACATAAAAACTGAAACATCTGATGTACAAACCGAGCCTGACCTGTATGCGACATAACTGAAAACATAAAGAAACCCCCTCTACTAGAGCCCTCAAAACTCTAGCTGGGTCAACATAACATACATCAAGCTGGGATACATCCAAAGAACTAGAACCTAACCTGTGCATGCATCAAACCACAAACATAAGACCTCCACTAGGGTCCTCATCCATAACATAACGTGGTAAACAACACATGCCACAAGATTAGTTCAAACTCCACTCAACATCTAGCATAACATACATCATGTATTGAACAGGGACTAACCAAGTCTTAGGGCCAAGCACATTTCTAATCCATAAACATAACTCTTACAATACATAACATCTTACAAAAAGGATATCGAATCTTAATACATGTCCACACTAAAAGCTTACTAATCTATTACATAACCATAACCTTTACCCTTGACGTCCTCCTGGACTACTTCTAACCTGCAAAACTGGGGTTAGGGGAGAGGGGTGAGCTAAAAAGCCCAGTGAGTAGAAACAGAGAAAACAGTTCATTAATTACATGCTCTCATGAAATGCGTCAGAACACAAAGAAATCACATAACCTGGTCCGTCTCGGGGCTCATGCAGATAAATATTCCCCACGGATTGTTTTTAGAGAGTTCCTTTTTGCTAGCATCCTTTACTCTCAAGGATCAGACATGACCTCAAAAATCCCTCTGTCGGTGCCCGGCTCCCCCAAAGGAGCTCGCATAGGCCTGTAACATACATGACAGGGTGCCCAGTCCACAAAGAGCTCACAAGGACTTTCCTACATGTACTTGTCCGGCTCTCGAAGGACTTACCCAAGACTCAATGACAGATATGGGCTATTGAAGTCGCCTTGGTCCGAACCTCCTGAAAACAACATCAAATAATGCAATGCGCCACATTCGTGAACTAGTGCAAACAGCCTACTACATATAATCATGATGCATGAACATGCTTTAGGCATTATATTTCGTACATAAAAGATTAGGTTTAGTTCTACTCACCTCCTGGCAGACGCTGGCTGACTCTGCAACTGCTAGCACTACTGGCCTCCTCGGTCTCTCGGGTCCGATCCTACACAGGTGGACTCGAATGAGGTGCCAAACACACTCTAACAACTCATAAGCAACTCCCCAAAAACCCTCTAAAACATCACTTAAACATACATAGAAAACAACCAAGAAATGGCTGGACAGGGCACTTTCGGCGGCACCTTCGGCGGCCGAAAGTCCCTTCCAGAGACGAAACTCGGGTAAGTTCGGCGGCAGGTTCGGCGGCCGAAACCCCTGGACAGAAACGAAAGTCCCTCCTTCGGGGGCACGTTCGGCAGCCGAAAGGCTGCCTCCCATGCAGGTTCGGCGGCCGAAACTCCTTTCGGCGGCCGAACCTGGTCCCCTCTGGACGACAGGTCCGATTCTGCCAAGCCAAAAACCAAACTCAAAACACCCCAAATCCTTACATACTCTCCCCCAAACATGCATACTCACTCCCACATGCATAAAGGGGCATAAACTAACTTAAAACCCCAACAATACATTCACATAAACATACATTGGCATACATTGGGCATAAAACCCACATAAATCCTAACATGCATATCCACCCATTAAAACTCCATTAAAACTCTTTAAAACTTACTTAAAACTTCATTAAACATAAGGGAAAGCAAGGATCTACACTAACCTCTTGGAGATCGAGGGTTGGTGTGACCCGAACCTTGGAGATGTGGAGGAAACTAGCTCCGGGGTCTCCAAGCTCCAAATCCTTGATCCAAGCTTAAAACTCTTTAAAACCAAGAATAAAACTCATGAAAACATGAAGGAGATGAAGAAAAAGATGAAAACGGCCAAAGGAGGACAAAAACTCACCTGAGCTCGAGAATGGGGAGAAAACTCGCCCATTTCCGATCTGAGAGGCTTTTATAGGCGGCCTGGTCGAAGACCTTCGGCGGCCTAACGTGCCCCCTAAACTCATGCATGTTCGGCGGCCGAACTTGACTTTCGGCGGCCGAACCTTGGCTCGTTCAAACAAGACTTTCGGAGGCCAAAAGCACTCCCGAAGCCTTTCCATGTTCGGCGGCCGAACTTCACTTTCGGCGGCCGAACCTGGCAAACGCCTCCTTGGTCTTTTCTTTTCAAAACTCAATTCTCTTTCAATTAAAACCCTTAAAATCATTTGAAAATATTTTAGAAAACACATTTTACCCTTCTAGAAGCCTTTGGCATCTTCAGAATTCCAGATTCCAACGGAGATTCCGCCGGAAGGTAGGGATTCCGATGCCGGAATCTAGCCGGGTATTACATTCTTCCCCCCTTAAGAACATTCGTCCCCGAATGTTCCACAAACAAACAGGCATAGCATAAAACATAACATCAAACATACATGAACAAGCAAGCAAACCAGCAAGCAAAATCTAAAAATCTCTCTCCTAGAAAGAGAGACACAGGCACTGCTGGAGTAAAACTCCCGGGTCCTCCAAACACACCTTAGCAGTACCCAACCTTCACCTGAAACTCGACACGCTTCCACTGCGCTACTCTGATCCTTACTCTTCTCTTCTCTTCTCATCTTTACTAACTAGCTTCTTCTCACTGCTAACCCAAACTAACTCTAACTCTCACAGGTAGTACCCGAATTTCAGATCTATCTTGGAAAAACAAACAGCTCCTACTAGCTGTCCCAATAGATCATCCATCCTGCATGGGAAATACCTGCCCTTGGTAGTGACCTTGGTCGACTGCTTACCGTCGTTATAAAGTCTCAAGGATCTACCCTTCGTTTCCCACAACAACACTGGAACACTCCAGGGTGAGGTACTAGGTCGGATAAAACCCCTTGTCTACGCCTCTACTCGGACTACTACCTCTCTCTACGCAGGCGCCATCCTGTAGGGAAGGAAAGAAATGGTTCTGGTTCCAGACACCACTCCTACTCCAAACTCTAACTCCCTGAAAGGTGGTAAACCTGACAACTCGCCTGGGAAGACATCTAAGAACTCTCTCTAACAACTAACACTGAGGCTGGTTCCCTGACCTGACGGCTAAACTCTCAAACAAGAGCTAGAACCCTCTGACAACCCCTCCTATGTACCCTACGAACCTGATAGGCTGACATCAGACCTCTAGGCATCCCTACTGTGTTCCCTCAGAAGACTACCTCTGACCCATCCTGTCCTCTGAACTTGACTACCTTGTCTCTACAGACCAAGATAGCACCACGAGCAGAAACCAATCCATCCCTTGATTGACGTCCAGACAGTCAAGTCTAGGACCTCAAAATCGAGTGGAAGGCATCTACCCTCAACTAACACAGAACTGGACCGGCAGACTGACTCTACCACAGATGGATCACACTCGGGTCCACTGACCCAAAGAGAACACTCTAGCCCAGAAGCTATCAACTCAACCTCTCGACGGCTCCTAGAGTGACTAAAGAAAGAGAACCACCAGAGTTCACAAAACATACACATCAGAACATTCAAAAGTGAGCGTACCTGGCGTCACCGTGTTCGATGTGTCTGCTCCCCTTCCTTGCCCACTGGTCTGAGCCACATTACTTGGAGTTAACCGCTGGGATCGTACCATCCTGGGTGCAGTAGGACACTCACATGCTATGTGTCCCTCCTGTCCGCACCTATAACAAGCTGTTGTCCCATAATGGCAGACTCCCTTGTGCGGCCTTCCGCACCTCATACATCTTGTAGTGTCTCGACCAGAACTCGAACCATCTTCAGCATCTAGCCTAAACCTCTTCCACAACCTACCCTTCCTAGTTCTGCCCCATTGCTTAGGGGTTCTTCTCCCCCTTCTACCTCTCTTGGCGGCTGTACTCAGCATGGAGGGATCAACTTCCCTTGAACTTGAACTCTCAGAATCCTTAGACTCTCCCATGCAGTCCTCATCCATATTCACTTGCACACCTATGTCCCTCCTCTGCACCATTCCTTCTCTACTGACATCAACAGACCTTCCAGGGTCTCTTGATGTTTCCCCACTGCCAACCATACCTGACTGTACTCCTGGCAGAACGGGAGGAAAGGTCTCCGTACCTTCCCACTCAGACGGATCTGACTCCACAGATCGACTAGCACCTTGCATCTTCAGCTCTTCTGAAAACACAACAAGCGCACCGGTACACATAAGCATCACATCACATAGCATGGCATCATAACACATAGCATGCATCATACGGTTCATATGAAAACACATGAACCTGCATACATATCATACATACATAACATTAATGCACATGCATAAAATCATGGCATTTCTCATCATCAATCAAGACAGGACTCAACATCCTATCCTAGTGGACATGATTCTTCCTATTGTGCTTGCCCTTCTATGACCTCTAAACCAACCTCTTTCCGATGTGGGATATCTCTAATCCTTGAGCATCTTTGCTCAACACACCGTACTTATGAGGCCCAAAGCTCTGATACCACTCTGTAACAGCCCGGAAACCGATACCCTACCGTAACGGCCCGAACCGCCACCGGCGCTAGGATCCAGATCGGCTTAAGGCCGCCGGGACCCGTAGTAAGCCAAACATACCTCCTATCACCTGGTCAAATCCCATACATGATCAAAACTTTAACATAAAAACTGAAACATCTGATGTACAAACCGAGCCTGACCTGTATGCGACATAACTGAAAACATAAAGAAACCCCCTCTACTAGAGCCCTCAAAACTCTAGCTGGGTCAACATAACATACATCAAGCTGGGATACATCCAAAGAACTAGAACCTAACCTGTGCATGCATCAAACCACAAACATAAGACCTCCACTAGGGTCCTCATCCATAACATAACGTGGTAAACAACACATGCCACAAGATTAGTTCAAACTCCACTCAACATCTAGCATAACATACATCATGTATTGAACAGGGACTAACCAAGTCTTAGGGCCAAGCACATTTCTAATCCATAAACATAACTCTTACAATACATAACATCTTATAAAAAGGATATCGAATCTTAATACATGTCCACACTAAAAGCTTACTAATCTATTACATAACCATAACCTTTACCCTTGACGTCCTCCTGGACTACTTCTAACCTGCAAAACTGGGGTTAGGGGAGAGGGGTGAGCTAAAAAGCCCAGTGAGTAGAAACAGAGAAAACAGTTCATTAATTACATGCTCTCATGAAATGCGTCAGAACACAAAGAAATCACATAACCTGGTCCGTCTCGGGGCTCATGCAGATAAATATTTCCCACGGATTGTTTTTAGAGAGTTCCTTTTTGCTAGCATCCTTTACTCTCAAGGATCAGACATGACCTCAAAAATCCCTCTGTCGGTGCCCGGCTCCCCCAAAGGAGCTCGCATAGGCCTGTAACATACATGACAGGGTGCCCAGTCCACAGAGAGCTCACAAGGACTTTCCTACATGTACTTGTCCGGCTCTCGAAGGACTTACCCAAGACTCAATGACAGATATGGGCTATTGAAGTCGCCTTGGTCCGAACCTCCTGAAAACAACATCAAATAATGCAATGCGCCACATTCGTGAACTAGTGCAAACAGCCTACTACATATAATCATGATGCATGAACATGCTTTAGGCATTATATTTCGTACATAAAAGATTAGGTTTAGTTCTACTCACCTCCTGGCAGACGCTGGCTGACTCTGCAACTGCTAGCACTACTGGCCTCCTCGGTCTCTCGGGTCCGATCCTACACAGGTGGACTCGAATGAGGTGCCAAACACACTCTAACAACTCATAAGCAACTCCCCAAAAACCCTCTAAAACATCACTTAAACATACATAGAAAACAACCAAGAAATGGCTGGACAGGGCACTTTCGGCGGCACCTTCGGCGGCCGAAAGTCCCTTCCAGAGACGAAACTCGGGTAAGTTCGGCGGCAGGTTCGGCGGCCGAAACCCCTGGACAGAAACGAAAGTCCCTCCTTCGGGGGCACGTTCGGCAGCCGAAAGGCTGCCTCCCATGTAGGTTCGGCGGCCGAAACTCCTTTCGGCGGCCGAACCTGGTCCCCTCTGGACGACAGGTCCGATTCTGCCAAGCCAAAAACCAAACTCAAAACACCCCAAATCCTTACATACTCTCTCCCAAACATGCATACTCACTCCCACATGCATAAAGGGGCATAAACTAACTTAAAACCCCAATAATACATTCACATAAACATACATTGGCATACATTGGGCATAAAACCCACATAAATCCTAACATGCATATCCACCCATTAAAACTCCATTAAAACTCTTTAAAACTTACTTAAAACTTCATTAAACATAAGGGAAAGCAAGGATCTACACTAACCTCTTGGAGATCGAGGGTTGGTGTGACCCGAACCTTGGAGATGTGGAGGAAACTAGCTCCGGGGTCTCCAAGCTCCAAATCCTTGATCCAAGCTTAAAACTCTTTAAAACCAAGAATAAAACTCATGAAAACATGAAGGAGATGAAGAAAAAGATGAAAACGGCCAAAGGAGGACAAAAACTCACCTGAGCTCGAGAATGGGGAGAAAACTCGCCCATTTCTGATCTGAGAGCCTTTTATAGGCGGCCTGGTCGAAGACCTTCGGCGGCCTAACGTGCCCCCTAAACTCATGCATGTTCGGCGGCCGAACTTGACTTTCGGCGGCCGAACCTTGGCTCGTTCAAACAAGACTTTCGGAGGCCAAAAGCACTCCCGAAGCCTTTCCATGTTCGGCGGCCGAACTTCACTTTCGGCGGCCGAACCTGGCAAACGCCTCCTTGGTCTTTTCTTTTCAAAACTCAATTCTCTTTCAATTAAAACCCTTAAAATCATTTGAAAATATTTTAGAAAACACATTTTACCCTTCTAGAAGCCTTTGGCATCTTCAGAATTCCAGATTCCAACGGAGATTCCGCCGGAAGGTAGGGATTCCGATGCTGGAATCTAGCCGGGTATTACAGAGAATCCTTAGTGATATTGCGTACTTTAAATGTTTCTATTAAAGAAGAAGGACTTGAACAGCGTGAAAACATCTTTCACACTCGTTGTTTGGGATGTAGTAAAGTCTGTAGCATGATAATAGATTCGGGTAGTCAAATTAATTGTGCTAGTACTATTTTAGTTGATAAATTAGGACTAGAAACTATTAAACACCCTAATCCTTACAGACTTCAGTGGTTGAATGATAGTGGCGAGGCAAAGGTAACCAAGCAATGTAAAGTGCCATTTTCTATTGGCAAGTATGTAGATGAGGTTACTTGTGACATTGTACCCATGCAGGCTGGACATATTTTGTTAGGTAGACCATGGCAATTTGATAGGCATGTCATTCATGATGGGTATAGTAATAGGTTTTCTTTTACGTTCCTTAGTGTAAAACATATACTTGTACCCTTATCTCCTAAAGATGTATATGCAGATCAAGTGAAATTACAACAATATGCTAAATTGGGTAAGGGAGGTGAGACAAGTAAAAAGAATGAGGGAAAAGAGGCCAGTAGTAAAAAGAAAGTTTCAAATGGCCCAAAGGAGAGTGACTGCACAGGAAAGGATAAAAATGAGAGACGTGCATGAGAGAAAACGTTAGTGAGTGTGGAGGTAAAAGGAGAGCTGAGTGAGAAGAGTGAAGAATTAAGCAAGTCTTCCTTTTATTGTAAAGAGAGAGAGTTGAAGAAAGCATACTTAGGGAAGAGAGTTTTGATTATGTTGCGTTTTAGTTCCAATTTTATGATTGAGACTAACCCTACTAATGAATTGCCTAGTTCTTTTTCTAAGTTATTGCAGGACTTTGCGGATGTATTTCCTGAAGAGGTGCCATCTGGGTTGCCACCCATTAGGGGAATAGAACATCAAATCGATTTTATTCCTGGAGCTCAGATTCCAAACCATCCGGCTTATCGGAGTAATCCTGAGGAGACGAAGGAATTGCAAAAGCAAGTTGATGAGTTGCTAGCTAAGGGACATATCAAGGAGAGCCTCAGTCCATGCGCAGTACCTGTTTTGTTGGTTCCAAAGAAAGATGGAACAACGCGCATGAGTGTTGATTGTCGTGCGATCAACAAAATCACTGTAAAGTATCGCCATCCTATTCCTAGATTAGATGATATGCTTGAAGAATTATGTGGTGCTGTTTTCTTTACAAAAATTGATTTGAAAAGCGGTTATCATCAAATTAGGATGAAGTTAGGTGATGAGCGGAAAACTGCCTTTAAGACAAAATATGGTTTATATGAATGGTTAGTGATGCCTTTTGGCTTAACTAATGCACCTAGCACATTTATGAGATTGATGAACCATGTTTTGCGTGATTACCTAGGTAAGTTTGTGGTTGTGTATTTTGATGATATATTGATTTATAGCCGAAACATGGATGACCACATTAGGCATGTTGAACTTGTTTTACAGAAGTTGCGTGAACATGAATTGTATGCTAATATTAAAAAATGCACATTTTGTACTGATAGTGTCATATTCCTAGGATTTATTATTAGTTCATGTGGAGTTGAGGTAGATACTGAAAAGGTTAAATGGGGTAAAGAACAGGAACTTGCATTTAACACATTGAAAGAAAAACTTACTACCGCTTCTGTTTTAAGGTTACTTGATTTTTCTAAAACATTTGAAATTGAATGTGATGCTTCTGGGATTGGTATTGGTGCTGTTCTTATGCAGGAAGGCCGACCCATAGCATATTTCAGTGAGAAGCTAGGTGGCGCACATTTGAACTATTCCACCTATGACAAAGAGTTCTATGCACTGATTAGGGCTCTTGAAGTTTGAGAACACTACTTGCTGCCTAATGAGTTTATGATTCATACCGACCATCAGTCTCTCAAACACTTGAAGGGACAAGGGAAGTTGAACAAGCGGCATGGTAAGTGGGTTGAATATCTCGAAATCTTTCCTTATGTGATTAAATACAAGCAAGGTAAAGAGAACGTGGTTGCCGATACATTATCTAGACGTTATGCATTGACTTCCATGCTTAGTTCTAAGTTGTTAGGATTTAAGCATTTGAAAGATATGTATGAGAATGATACTGATTTTTCTGATGTATTTAAGGCATGTGAACATGGGGCATTTAAAAAGTTTTATTTGTATGATGGGTTTCTTTTTAGGGGGAAACAAATATGCAAACTTAATTTTTCAGTGCGTGAGTTGCTTGTTAAAGAATCACATTCAAGAGGATTAATGGGACATTTTGGTGTGCAAAAGACTTTATACATGTTGAATGAACACTTTTATTGGCCTAACATGCGAAAATATGTAGAGAAAATTTGTGCTCAATGCTTTACATGTAAACAGGCTAAATCTAAGTCCTTGCCACATGGGTTGTATACTCCTTTGCACAGCCTACTGAACCTTGGACTGATATATCTATGGATTTTGTGATAGGTTTACCTAGGACAAAAAGAGGTAGAGATTCAGTGTTTGTTGTTGTAGATCGCTTTAGTAAGATGGCACATTTTATTCCATGTCATAAAACTGATGATGCAACGAACATAGCTGATTTGTTTTCCAAGAAAGTAGTCTGTTTGCATGGTATACATAGGACTATTGTTTTTTATAGAGATTCTAAGTTCCTTAGTCATTTCTAGCGTGTTTTGTGGGGGAAATTGGGTACTAAACTTTTATTTTCTACTACTTGTCATCCACAAACAGATGGCCAAACTGAAGTTGTTAATAGGACTTTAGGAACTATGCTTCGTGCTGTTGTGGGTAGGAACTTGAAAACTTGGGAAGAATATTTGCCATATGTTGAATTTGCTTATAATCGCGCTGTCCATTCTTCTACTGGTTATTCACCTTTTGAGATTGTGTATGGTTTTAATCCATCAACTGTATTAGATTTAATGCCTTTACCTTTGAACGAGCTGTCTAATTTAGATGGAAAAGCGAAGGCTGAAATGGTTAAATCAATACACTTGAAAGCGCGTGAGCATATTGAGAAGCGCAACAAAATGTATGAGAAATAGGCCAATAAGGGTCGCAAGAAAGTTGTATTCAGACCAGGTGATTGGGTTTGGATCCATATGCGAAAGGAGAGGTTTCCGAATCAAAGGAAATCAAAACTTGATGCACGAGGGGATGGACCATATCAAGTGCTGAAACGGATCAATGACAACACATACATAATTGATCTGCCAGGTGAGTTTAGTGTAAGTGCTACCTTTAATGTTTCTGATTTGTCTCCTTTTGATTTTGGTACAAATTCGATGACGAATCCTTTCCAAGAGGGAGGGGATGATGTAAGCACGACCAACAACACTAAAAATAATGAGCTAGCATTGCCTCAAGGACCAATTACAAGGTTGAGATCCAAGAGGTTGAAGGAAGCACTTCAAGGATTCATAAAGGAATATGTTGAAGCTTTGCAAGTTCATTTTGAAGTTGAAGAACAATCTGACCATTCCAAGTCAATTAGGCCGAATGTGTCCTTATTGACAATTCAAATTTTGTATTTATAGTGGGTAGCTATTTAGTAGTTGGTAGTCAACCAGTAGTGGGTAGTTATTTGGTAGTAGATAGTTAACCAATAGTGGATAGTTATCCAGTAGTGGACAGTGGCATAGATCACGGATCCATGCAGAGTAGTGGGTAGTGGCATAGATCATGGGTCCATGCCTAGTAGTCGGAAGTGGCAAAGATCATGGGTCTTTATTTATGTTATATAAAGCATCTCTTTTTCCATATTGTAGACAAATTATCAATTATTCAATACAATTGCTTTATGCGATTCTTCTTTGAGAGCTTAAGAGAGATCTTGGTTCTTGACATTGCATCATGAATAAGGTTTGATACTAACTTGTATGTTTCTTATTCTTGCTGCTTTTAAAATCAATCGGTTATAAGTGTTCTTAATTGCATGTTAATTAAGGGTGTTTTAGATTAGGGAGTTGTTTTCTGAACTAAGTTCTTTTTACTAGGGTATGTGTCCTTTCAGTCTCTAATAGGCTGGGGTTCCGCGTCAGTTTAGGCGGCCAAACCACCTCCACAGGCAGGTTCGGCGGCTGAACATGGTTTCGGCAGCCGAACCTGAGTTCTTCCAGAAGGCAGAACCCAAGCCACAACATGCATCCAGCCACCCCAAACCTCACAACTCAAACCCACTCATGCAAAAACATGCATAAACACTTATTCAAGCATATAAGGGTCTCAAACTATCCTATACCGCAACGAACATCAACATAGCAACATACATTAAACACCCATTACATCATTTAACTCACATAAACCCTAACATTTGCAACTACTCAAATCATGCATAAAACCCCCTTAAAACCTCTCAAAACTTACACAAAACATAAAAGGAGGTGAGGATCTACTCTTACCTCTTGAAGATTGAGGGGAGAGGTGATCCAAACTTCGAGTTGTGGAGGAAATGGCTCCGGGGTCTCCAAGTTTCCAAACTTTGATCTTTGCTCAAAAATCTTCAAAACTAAGTTAAAACTTATAAAAAACATGAATGATTTGAAGGAAAACATCAAAACTAACCATGGAAGGGCATGAACTCACCTTTGCCCGAAAATGGAGGAGAAAACTCGCTCATTTTCGGACATGGGGCCTTTTATAGGTGGCTGGCCAGACCACCTTCGGGGGCCAAAGGTGCTCCCTAAACTGCACCACGTTCGGCGGCCAAACATGGGGTTCGGTGGTGAACCTGGATTTCCTTCCAAGGCACTTTTCTTTCAAAAACTCAATTTCTTTCTCACTTAAAACCTTAAAACACATGAAAACATTTTAGAAAAACATATTTTACCCTCCTAGAGGTTTTCGACATCCGAGATTCCACCGGAAGATAGAAATTCCAATACCGGGGTCTAGCCGGGTATTACATTCTCCCCCTCTTAAGAACATTCGTCCCGAATGTGCACCAAAAAAGCATAACATGGCATAACACACATAAACACAAGACCACACATAGATACTAACCTTAAAAGAGATGAGGGTATTGCTGGAGGATAGACTCCCGTGTCTCCCAGGTACATTCTTCTATGTTGTGGTGATTCCAAAGGACTTTCACCATCGGGATTTCCTTGTTCCTCAGCTTTCTGACCTGCGTGTCTAGGATCCGTACTGGCTGCTCAACATAGGTGAGATCTCCTAGGATCTCCACATCAGGCTCACCAAGAACCTTGCCCGGATCTGACATGAACTTCCGTAACATGGAAACATGGAAAACCGGATGGATTCTTTCCATTGATGCAGGTAAGTCCAACTTGTACGATACATTCCCGATCTTTTGCAAGATTTCAAAGGGTCTGATGTACCGTGGAGCTAACTTACCTTTCTTCCCAAAACGAATCACCCCTTTCATAGGAGACACTTTGAGCAACACCAAATCTCCCTTTTGGAACTCCACATGCTTCCTGCGGACATCTGCATAGCTTTTCTACCGACTCACAGCAGTCTTGATCCTTTCTCTGATAATTGGTACTACTCTGCTGGTGATCTCTACTAGCTCAGGCCCTGCTAAGGACCGTTCTCCCACTTCTTCCCAGCAGACAGGTGACCTGCACTTCCTTCCATACAAAGCTTCATATGGAGCTATCCCTATGCTAGCATGATAGCTGTTATTGTAGGCAAACTCTACCAAGGGTAGATGCTGCCTCCAAGAACTGCCAAAATCTAGCACACACATTCTGAGTATATCTTCAATTGTTTGGATGGTCCTCTCTGACTGTCCGTCAGTCTGTGGATGGAAAGCAGTGCTGATATCCAACCTAGTACCCATAGCATTCTGCAGACTCCGCCAAAACCTGGAGGTGAACTGGGGTCCCCTATCAGACACTATTGAAACAGGAGCCCCATGCAACCTGACCACTTCATCAACAAACACCTGCGCCAATTTATCCACAGAGTAGCCACTCCTGACAGGGATGAAGTGAGCAGATTTGGTCAGTCTGTCCACAACCACCCATATGGAGTCTAGTCTGTTAGACGTTGCCGGTAACCCCACCACAAAATCCATAGCTATATTCAGACCATTTCCACTCTGGAATCGGCAGTGGGTTAAGCATTCCAGCCAGCTTCTGACGTTCCAGCTTCACCCTCTGACATACTTTGCAGGCGGACACGAATTGTGCCACTTCTCTCTTCATAGCTGGCCACCAATAAAATCTCTTCAGATCTTGATACATCTTGGTGGCTCTAGGGTGAACACTGTATCTAGCATTATAAGCTTCCCTTATAATGTCACCTTTCAGACTCACGTCATCTGGTACACATAATCTACTCCCAAAGCGGAGGATCCCTTTGCTGTCAAATCTGAACTCTTCATTCTTGCCTGACTGAACAGTCCTGGCAATTTTTACTAACTCTGGGTCCTCATGCTATTTCTGAGCCACCTGCTCCAGAAACACGGGTGTTACTCTCATCTGAGCTATCAAAGCACCTGTACCAGACAACTCCAACTGCAGCCCTTCATTAATGAGCTTATAGAATTCCCTCACCACCGGTCTCCTCTCTGCTGTAATATGGGATAGACAGCCAAGTGATTTTCGGCTTAGGGCATCTGCCATAACATTTGCCTTACCCGGATGATACTGAATTTTGCAATCATAGTCACTAAGCAGTTCCACCCATCTTCTCTGCCTCAGGTTCAACTCTCTCTGACTCAAGATGTACTGCAAGCTTTTATGATCTGTGAAGATCTCACATTTAACCCTATAAAGATAATGCCTCCACATCTTGAGTGCAAAGATCACAGCTGCCATCTCTAGGTCATGTGTAGGATAATTTAACTCATGCTTCTTCAGCTGCCTAGAAGCATAAGCAATTACCCTCTCATTTTGCATCAACACACAACCTAGTCCCACACGGGACGCATCACAAAACACTGTGAAGTCTTCATTACTGGTAGGCAGAGCTAATACCGGCGCTGACGTCAACCTTTTCTTCAGCTCTTCAAAGCTTTCCTCGCACTGATCAGACCACACAAACTTCTGATTCTTCTTGGTTAATCTGGTCATAGGAGCAGTAATTTTAGAGAAGTCCTGAACGAACCTCCTGTAGTAACCTGCCAAACCTAAAAAGCTCTTGATCTCGGTTACTGTAGTGGGTCTGGGCCAGTTAGCTATAGCTTTCACCTTCTTGGGGTCCACTTCAATTCCCTATTCTGACACAACATGCCCCATGAATGAGATGCTCCTCAACCAGAATTCACACTTGGAGAACTTGGCATACAAGCCGTGCTCCCTCAGGGTCTGCAGAACTAACCTCAGATGATGGGCATGCTCCTCTGCATTTCTGGAATACACTAAGATATCATCTATGAAGACAATAACGAAGTGATCCAGATACTGGCTAAACACTCTGTTCATGAGATCCATGAATGCTACAGGGGCATTGGTTAGCCCAAACGGCATTACTAGGAACTCATAATGCCCATATCTGGTCCTGAAAGCCGTCTTCGGCACATCTTCTTCTCTTATTCTCAGCTGATGGTACCCGGATCTCAGATCTATCTTGGAGAAACAACCTGCTTCTGCTAGCTGGTCGAATAGATTGTCGATCCTAGGTAACGGATACTTGTTCTTGGTAGTGATTTTGTTCAACTGCCTGTAGTCAATACAAAGTCTCAAGGATCCATCCTTCTTTTTCACAAACAACACTGCAGGGGGACGAACATCCATGCCCTCACTTTCTGATGGGACTCCAGTCAATCGTGCAGATCGACGAGTACCTCTCATCTTGCTTACTGAAAAACAGCACATACACAAAACATCAGCATCAAATGGTTCATGTGGAAACACATGAACCCACATCACATACATCACATATTATTAATGCACATGCATAAAATCATGGCATTTCACATCATCATTGAAGACATGACTCTACATCCTATCCTAGTGGACATGATTTTCCTATTGTGCTTGCCCTTCTATAACATCTATGAGCTCGACACTCTCTAGGTCCGACCATATGAACCTAGGGCTCTGATACCAATCTGTAAAGACCCGAAATCGGACCGCTACCGGCGTTAGGATCCAGATCGACTTAAGGTCACCGGGACCCGTAGCAAGCCTAACATACAACCTGCCATACCTGATGAATCCCATACATGATCATACATTTTTCATAAAAACTTAAACTTTCCATTTGCCAAGCTCGACCTGTGCATGCACTGAAACTGAATACATAAAACTCCCATGTAAGGGTATTGGTTAGCTCGAACGGCATCTCTAGGAACACATAATACCCATATCTGGTCCTGAAAGCTGTCTTAGGCACGTCTTCTTCTCTGAATCTCAACTGATGATACCCGGATCTCAAATCTATCTTAGAAAAACAACTGGCTCCTGCTAGCTGGTCAAACAGATCATCAATCCTAGGTAACGGATACTTATTCTTAGTAGTGACTTTGTTCAACCTATGAGCCTGCAGAGCAGATATCAAACCTCTAGGCATACCGGTCTTGTTTCCTCGAAAGACGACCTCTAATCCATCTTGTTCTCTGAACCTAACTACCTTGTCTCTGCAGTCTAAGGTAGCACCATGAGTAGAGAGCCAATCCATCCCTAGAATGACGTTGAAATCAGTCAAATCTAGAACCACAAGGTAGGCTGGAAGGCACCTATCATCAACTATGACTAGACTAAATCGACAGACTATCTCTGCCATAGATGGATCACACTTGGGCCCACTGACCCAAAGAGGAAACTCTAGCCTGGAAGCTATCAAACCCAAATTGTCTACGGCTCTCGGAGAAACAAAAGAATGAGAGGCACCAGGGTCTATAAGAGCATACACATCAGAACACCCAATAGTGAGTTTACTTGACACCACTGTGTTTGATGTGTTGGCCTCCTACTGTGTCATGGTGAAGATCCGTGCTGGAGCGGAAGAACCTTCCCTTTGGGAACCTGCTAAAGAAGAGGTTGTCCCTCTCCCTCTACCTCGCCCTCTGCCCTGTGATGTGGCTAAAGCTGCTGGCTGAGCCACGCTGCTAGAAGCTGTCTGTTGAGACTGTGTCCTTCTAGCTACATTAGGACACTCACGTGCCATGTGCCCCTCTAGACTATATCTGTAACAAGCTGTAGTCCCAAACCGACAAAGCCCTTTGTGCGGCTTACTGCACCTCTCACATCCAGAGCTATCTGAACCAGAGCTTGAACCACTACCCATTCCCATACCAGACTTCAACCTATTCCAAAACTTGTTCTTGGTTGACTTCCTAGTGGATTTGTTCCACTTTTTGCTCCCCATGGCAGCTGCACCCAAAGAAGAGAGATCAAATCTTCCTGTACTCGAGGTTTTGGAACCTGAGGACTGTGCCACTTGTTGCTTTACTGTTCCTTGTATGATGGCACTAGCCTCCATTTTTCTAGCTGCATCCACTATAGTGTGGAAACTCTCTGTCTCTTCTGCTAGATCAGGGAGGAATACCTAGAGTGGAGTCTCATGGTATACCTCCTAGCCTTCTTCTGGTCAGTGTCATAAGCCTGACCCACAAAATAAAGCAACTCCAGAAATTTATCTGTGTACTCATCCACATTCATTTCTTCAGTCTGTCGTAGCTGTTCAAACTCTATTACCTTCAACTCCATCGAACTGTCTAGAAAAGCCCATCCTGCAAACTCATTTGCAAACTGTTCCCAGGATAAGCCATCCAGTTTCGAGTCCACATAATTCTTGAACCTCTCCTTTGCCTTCTTGCACTTTAGAGTGAACCCCACCATCTGAACGGCTCTGCTGTCACTGGCCCCTAACTCATTAGCTATCATTTTCACTGCTTTAATGTACTCGAATGGGTCATCCCCCTCTTTATACTTAGGAGCATCCAACTTCAGATAATCTGTCATTTTAACCTTGCTCCCTGCTAATTGGTTAGGTTTGGATGGTTGGGCTTCAGGAATTACTGGTTCTGATGGTGGGCGAGGAGGTGGTGCAGCACCCCTTGGAATAGGGTTTGCTGGATTTTGATAATAAAATGGAGGTGAAAACATAGGGTAAGGTGGATACGGTGGGTAGTAGGGAGGATAGGGCGTGTATGAGGGATACGGGTTGTAGCTAGAGTAATCCGATGTGCCTCCCATCAGATACTCGGGTCATTGTGGGTAAGGTTGGTACTAAGGTGGATAGGCAGATCCTGAGGCCTGAGCGCCTTCTCCCATACCCTCTCCTTCAAAACTTACACCCATACTTTCATCTCTCCTCTAATCATCCCCCACTGTTTTCCTAACATCTGCAGACATCCTTCCCAAATCTGTTCTTCTTTTGTTTACATCAAAGGACCTTCTAGGATCCCTTGATGTTTCATCTCTATTAGTCCTACTCGACCGTGCTCTTTACGGAGCAATAGGAGGAAGGGCATCCATACCCTCATTTTCAGGTGGAACTCCAGTCAACCGTGCAGATCGACGTGAGCTTCGCATCCTGTCTTCTGAAAAGAAACATTCATCATATAGACATTAGCATCATATGGTTCATGTGGATACACATAAACCCACATCATATACATAACATATCATCAATGCACATGCATACTATCATGGCATTACACATCATCAAACTTTCATCAAGACAGGACTCTACATCCTATCCTAGTGGACATGATTTTTCCTAATGTGCTTGTGTTAATGTATTTGCCCTAGACCATTATCATGGACCTTTTTGTATGTCGTTTTGGTTATTAATAAAAGAGATTTTTATTATCATTATTATTTGTTTGCATGTTACATAATAATGATTAATATCTCTGGTTACTTATTATTATATTGATAATAATAAAATATAACTAGTATGATTATTGATGATAATCATAAGATGATTATGTATATGTTGATATAATTCAATAATCATAGATACTTATTAGAGCACAAAGTATTGGATGGACCCGCATTGAGATCACTACATGAGTTATTGTCATAAGTGAATCTCAAAGTAGTTATGTCTTAATCCTTTGACTTGAGATTGTCATAGTTTCCAACATAAGGACTGTTATGTTCTGACATAACCAAACATTGTCTTTAATCGGACAATCATGAAAGTTATGATTGAGCATGATAGAAATTATGTAGAGGATATTAAACAATCAAGATAGAATTTTTTTCTCTCTTTGAGAAAGATATCTTCTGGGCCTCTCGATAAGTGAGACTGAGAAATGCATGGCCGTGCTCAAATGAATTGATAGTGTGATCAATATCATTTGATTTTATCAGTCTACTTAGAGATCGAGAAATCATAAGTTTGAATATTATAAGTTTGACATTGACCATGACTTATGTTCAAACTAGATATCGTGTGACAAAAGGATTAATACATGTTCTATTTATTAAGCTTTATCGGACTATTGATCCTCATATTAGTTAGGTAGTCATAATGTCTTGCTAGAGGCCGCTTATGATTTATGGGCCTTGTGGGACTGGGCCTATTGCCAATTAATATGAGTCTATTGGATCACACACAAAAGAACATTATTGATGTGCTATGTCATATTAATGGGCTAAAAGCCCATTAGTCTAATTAATAATAATAAAGATGTTATTATTATTATTATTAATTATTTATTATTATAAGATAATAATTGTAACAGCCCGGCCCTTTTCCACCGGCACTGTTACCACTCACAGCCCGGCCCTTTTCCACCGGCCCTGTGAGCAGCTCTTAACATCCTCTCACCCTCACGGGCTCTTGAGGCGGGATTTGTCCCTCGGGGGAGCCACTACGGCCCACCCCTTAAAGTGGGAGGTCAAGGGTTCGAGTAGTGGGGGAGGCGACTTATGGTGGAAAAGTGCCATAAGCCAAAACCCTTGGGCTAGGGTGGGCCGTAGTGGCTCCCCCGAGGGACAAATCCCGCCTCAAGAGCCCGTGAGGGTGAGAGGATGTTAAGAGCTGCTCACAGGGCCGGTGGAAAAGGGCCGGGCTGTGAGTGGTAACAGTGCCGGTGGAAAAGGGCCGGGCTGTTACATAAAAAGGCCTTTTTATGTAACAGCCCGGCCCTTTTCCACCGGCACTGTTACCACTCACAGCCCGGCCCTTTTCCACCGGCCCTGTGAGCAGCTCTTAACATCCTCTCACCCTCACGGGCTCTTGAGGCGGGATTTGTCCCTCGGGGGAGCCACTACGGCCCACCCTAGCCCAAGGGTTTTGGCTTATGGCACTTTTCCACCATAAGTCGCCTCCCCCACTACTCGAACCCTTGACCTCCCACTTTAAGGGAATAGTCTGGTGAGAGTGAGTACCAATGGGGGAGGCGACTTATGGTGGAAAAGTGCCATAAGCCAAAACCCTTGGGCTAGGGTGGGCCGTAGTGGCTCCCCCGAGGGACAAATCCCGCCTCAAGAGCCCGTGAGGGTGAGAGGATGTTAAGAGCTGCTCACAGGGCCGGTGGAAAAGGGCCGGGCTGTTACAATAATATTTAAAAGGATCTGCAATCTATCTGTAACTGTTACAGATAAAGGACTCTATCACATAGATATTTAAGTATCTGCGAGATTGTGATAGTTGGTTATGAACACAACTTTATCACATAAGACATTTGAGTATCTGCGAGATTGTGATAGTTGGTTATGAACACAACTCTATCACATACGATATTTGAGTATCTGCGAGATTGTGATAGTGGGTGATAAACACAACTCTTTTACGAAAAGAATTGTGGGAAAACAAAAAGACTTAAAACGTATAAAACTCTTGCTGCGAATGTGGGGGTTAACATTTTTGGAAAATTCATTTTGAGCTGCAGATTGGAAAAGCACATAGCTTATCCATCTTTGAGAGAACTAGCATTTTAGAAGGATAAAAGACGTTCATGTGGATACCATTGAAGGTGTTCGTTGAAAAAGCAGCACCTTGAGTCCGGGATAGCATCTTCTTGTCGAGTCTAATAGGTTAGTATCCTCCTTTTCAAAATAAACGAAGCACTTGGATCCTGGTAGGGAAACAAAGATTTTTTTTATTTTCCGCTGCGTGTTTTGGGTTGCAGTAATCTCTTGGTTTCCTAACAGCTTGCCCTTCTATAACATCTATGCGCCCAACACTCTAGGTCCGACCATATGAACCTAGTGCTCTGATACCACTTTGTAACGACCCGGGAACCGGACCGCTACCGGCGCTAGGGTTCAGATAGACTTAAGGTCGCCGGAACCCATAGCAAACCTACTATACGTCCTGTTACACCTGATAAAATCCCATACATGATCACAAGAAAACATAAACATTAACATTCCATGAACCAAGACTCGACATGTGCATGTATCAAAACTAAAAACATAAAAACCCATACTAGAGCCCTCATCAAATGCTCTAGTATGGTCAAACATAACATGCCTCAAGCTTAGTTCAAGCATAACTCATAATTAAAACTTTTACATAATGATCATATAAATAGGGATTACAAAAACAAACACTAAGGCAAAGCACAATTCTAAAACCATAAAATAATACATGTCCACATCTATACTATTACAAAAGGCTATACCAGCAACTCAACCAACTTCCCCGAGCTAACTCTGATCCTACAAACCTGGGGTTAGGGGAACGGGATAAGCTACAAGAGCCTAGTGAGCATAACATAAAAAAAAACAGTTCAACAAATATATAATCGAATGAAATGCGTCACAACATAAACAATTCACATCAAGATGGATTTGTCATCAGTAACCCTCTATAAATTCTAATAGTGCCTGGTCCACGACGGGTGCTCCTCAAGACTTCCTCTTAAACATAACATAACATAAAAAGATCCATAGTGCCAAGGGCATAGAATGGGCCTCGACCTGGACTTTCTCTTACATATTGCCAGGGACATAGAATGAGCCTCGACCTGGACTTCCGTATACATCATAACATATCATACTCGAGGGCTAGTGGGTCATCCAACATCCATCCACAACAACAGTAAATTATGCAGTGCATCATATTCGTGAATTCTAATGCAAACAACATAATACATATACATGACATTCGTGATGCATGAGCATGCTTAAAAGGTTTGATTCCTTTAAAATAATAGATCAGTTCTGTTCTACTCACCTCTGGCTGGCGCTCGCCTAAAACTAGTGCAGTTATCTCACTGCAGGCCTCTACGGTCTTTCAAGTCTGATCCTACACAGATGGACTCAAATGAGGGACCAAACATAACTTTTACAAGAGTCTAAACAACTCTCCAAGAACCTCCTAAAACATACCAAAACATGCATATAAAACAAGCAGGGGAAGGCTGGGTAGGGGACTTTCGGCGGCAGATTCGACAGTCGAAGGTCCTTCACAGATCCAAAAGTCAGTAACTTTCGGGGGCAGGTTCGGCGGCCTAAACCCCTTCACAGATCCGAAATGTAACGACCCCAAAATGGACCGTCACCGGCGCTAGGATTCAGGTCGGCTTAAGGCCGCCAGAACCTGTAGCAAGCCTGCTATACTCTCTGTGTACCTGTAAAACTCATACATGATCATACATTTTCTGTGAAAATAAAAACTCTTTTCTGAACCAAGGCTTAACCTGTGCATGCACTATCTCTGTACTCTGTACTCTGTACTCTGTACTCTGTACTCTGTATCCCTGACTAGAGCTTGCTCTAGATGGGTTAACTCATACCTGTTAAGCCTAGTTTTTCACATACAGTAACACATATATACATATACAGATCATGTACATAACAAACATCACTAAGTCAAGCACATTTCGAACTTCATACACAACTATTACATCTCTTTAATATTACATGTCCACTCTAAGCTAGTACAAATCTCTTTACTCTTTCTGTACTTTGTGGACCTCCTCTGTATATTGTACACTGAACCTGCAAAACTAGGGTTAAGGGAGTGGGATGAGCTCTGTAGCCCAGTGAGTAGAACAGTAAAACATCTCATTAAAATATGATCTCATGGAATGCACCATATCACAGACAATCCATATCAAGGGTAAACCTGTCACCACATAGTCCCGGTAACTCTGCCGTGCCAGGGCGTAGAATCGAGCACCTAGTCTTCCTGTCATATATATATGTGTATATAACACCTCTGTACTTACCATTGCCAGGGCGTAGTCAAAGGCTCCTGGACTTTACTATATACCTGCCAGGGCGTAGTCAAAGGCTCCTGGACTTCTCTATGCCAGGGCGTAGTCAAAGGCTCCTGGACTTCTCTCAGAGACTATTGGATCATTCAGCATTCACCCACATCAACAAATAACTATGCAATGCAACAAATTCGTGAATTCTAAGGCAAACAAACTACTATAGACTCATGATGCATGAACGATGCTAAAAGCATTTCATTATTCACGTAAAAACATTAAGTTTAGTTTAGTTCCACTCACCTCTGGCTATCTGGACTGACTCTGCAGGCTCTGAAAACTCTAGAGCAGGACTCACTGCTGCTCTCTCTGGTTCCTCTGGTCTGTACCTATACAGATGGAGTCAAATGAGGGACCAAACTAACTCAAGAACAACTCTAATAAACTCCCCAAGAATCCCCCTTAAACGCACTCTAACATCCATGCAAAGCATGCAAAGGAAAGCTGGACAGGACACTTTCGGCGGCAGGTTCGGCGGCCGAAAGTCCTCTCTAGAGACGAAACTCATGCACCTTCGGCGACCGAAGCTCTACTTTCGGCAGTCGAACCCTTTCGGGGGCAAGTTTTGGAGGCTGAAAGGCACTCCAGAGACGAAAGTCTCTAACCTTCGGCGGCACCTGCGGCGGCCGAACTCCCCTCCAGAGCCGAAAGTCCAAAATCTCGGGGGCAAGCTTGGGCAGCCGAAGCCACCTCCTCATGGGTTCGGCGGCCGAATGTACCTTCGGCGGCCGAACCTGAGTTCATCCGCAAGGCAGAAACGTGCTCTGCCTCTCGCCAAAAGCACAAAAACCCTCTCAATCTCAACCACCTCAATTCCACAACTTGCATATACCCAAGTATATGCTCAAAGGGGTCAAAACCTACCTAACAACCCCAAACGCACAAAACAAATAACACAAAAACAAGCTTTACTCACAAAATCATCAAAAGCTCACAAATAACCCTATTCATGCAACTCTCCCCCAAAACCTCATAAAACCTTCAGAAAACATAAAAACAAGCTCAGGATCTTCACTTACCTCTTGAAACCAAGAAGCTGAACGATCCTAACGTGGAGTTTTGGAGCAACTCTCCTTCAAACTCTCCAAACTTCACAACTTTGAGTTTTTAGCTTAAAACCTTCAAAATAACATAAAAACTAATCAAATCTTTGCAAGATTGGATGAAAACATGAAAGAATACTCACAAAGGACAGGGTCTCACCTCAGAACGTGAAAGAAACGGCGAAGCTTATCCTTTCAACCGACTGAGGGCCTTTTATAGGTGGCTGGCCAGACCACCTTCAGCGGCCTATCGTGAAACCGAAAGCGATGCATGTTCGGCGGCCGAACCTCAACTTCGGCGGCCGAACCTGGCTTTTCTGCCTTGGTTCATTTCACTCAAAAACTCATTTCCTTATGCTTTAAAACTATGAAACATACCAAAACATGTTAGAAAAACATCACTCTAACCCTTCTAGAGACTTCCGACATCTGAAACTCCATCGGAAAGTAGAATTCCAATGCCGGACTCTAGCCGGGTATTACATTCTCCCCCCCTTAAGAACATTCATCCTCGAATGTTCCTAAAATAAACAATTAATACATAAAAAGGAGGAAACTAACCTCGAAACAAATATGGATACTGCTGGAGTATAGACTCCCGCGTCTCCCAGGTGCACTCTTCTAGATTATGGTGGTTCCATAGAACTTTCACCATCGGAATTTCATTGTTCCTTAGCTGTCTGATCTGTGTGTCAAGAATCCGCACTGGCTGCTCTATATAGGTGAGATCTGTATGAATCTCCACCTCAGGCTCACTCAGAACCTGATTCGGATCTGACACAAACTGACGTAGCATAGAAACATGAAAGACCAGGTGAATTCTCTCCATAGAAGCAGGTAAATCCAGCTTATACGATACATTTCCGATCCTCTGCAATATCTCAAAGGGTCCAATGTATCGTGGAGCTAACTTACCCTTCTTTCCAAAACGAACCACTCCTTTCATTGGAGACACTTTGAGCAATACCCAATTACCCTCCTGGAACTCTAACTGCTTTCTGCGAACGTCTACATAACTTTTCTGTCTGCTCTGAGCTGTTCTGATTCTCTCTCTGATCATGGGCACCACTCTACTGGTAATCTCTACTAACTCTGGTCCTGCAAGAGCCTTTTCTCCTATTTCTTCCCAACAAACAGGTGATCTGCACTTCCTCCCATACAAAGCTTCATAAGGAGCCATCCCTATGCTAGCATGATGGCTGTTATTGTAGTCAAACTCCACCAAAGGTAGATGCTGCCTCCAAGAACCGCCAAAGCCTAACACACACAGTCGAAGCATATCTTCTATGGTCTGGATGGTTCTCTCTGACTGTCCATCAGTCTGTGGATGGAAAGCAGTGCTAAAATCCAACCTCGTGCCCATCGCACTCTGCAGACTTCGCCAAAATCTGGAGGTAAACTGAGGTCCTCTGTCTGAGACTATAGACACTGGAACTCCATGTAATCTCACTATCTCATCCAGATAGACCTGTGCCAACTTATCCACAGAATAGTTACTCCGAACTGGAAGAAAATGAGCAGATTTCGTGAGTCTGTCCACAATTACCCATATAGAGTCTATCCTGTTGGACGTTGCTGGTAAACCCACTACAAAATCCATAGCGATGTTCTCCCATTTCCACTCTGGAATCGACAATGGGTTAAGCATTCCGGCTGGTTTCTGATGCTCTAGTTTCACCCTCTGGCAAACCTCACAGGCTGTCACAAACTGCGCCACTTCTTTCTTCATGGCTGGCCACCAATAAACCCTTTTCAGATCCTGGTACATCTTGGTGGCTCCTGGGTGAACACTATACCTCGCATTATGAGCTTCCCTCATAATGTCTTCCTTCACACTGCTCCTATCTGGTACACAAAGTCGACTTCCATAACGAAGGATTCCTTTGCTGTCAAATCTGAACTCTGCACTGTTGCCTGACTGAACAGTCCTGGCAATTTTCATCAACTCTGGGTCCTCGTGCTGTTTCTGAGCTATCTGCTCCAGAAACACAGGTGTCACTCTCATCTATGCGATCAATGCACCTGTACTAGACAACTCGAATTGTAACCCTTCCTCTATGAGCTTATAAAGCTCCATCACTACTGGTCTCCGCTCTGCTGCTATATGGGATAAACTGCCTAGTGACTTCCGGCTTAGGGCGTCTGCCACAACATTCGCCTTACCCGGATGATACTGGATCTTACAATCATAATCACTGAGCAATTCTACCCATCTTCTCTGCCTCAAATTCAGCTCTCTCTGACTCAAGATGTACTGTAAACTCTTATGATCGGTGAAGATCTCGCATTTAACCCCGTAGAGGTAATGCCGCCACATCTTGAGTGCAAAAATAACTGCTGCCATCTCTAGGTCATGGGTAGGGTAATTCATCTCGTGCTTCTTCAACTGTCTAGAAGCATAAGCTATCACCCTATCACTCTGCATCAAAACACAGCCCAATCCCACTCGAGATGCATCACAGAACACTGTGAAATCTTCATTACTGACAGGCAGAGCTAACACTGGTTCTGTTGTCAATCTCCTCTTGAGCTCCACAAAGCTCTCTTCACACTGGTCTGACCAGACAAATTTCTGGTTCTTCTGAGTCAGTTTGGTCATAGGAGCTGCTATCTTTGAGAAGTTCTGAACGAACCTCCTGTAGTAACCTGCCAGTCCCAGAAAGCTTTTAATCTCAGTCACTGTAGTGGGTCTGAGCCAGTTAGCTACAGCCTCTATCTTCTTGGGGTCTACCTCAATCCCTTCTGCTGATACTACATATCCCAAGAAGGAAATGCTCCTCAACCAAAACTCACACTTCGAGAACTTGGCATACAAACCATGCTCTCTCAGTGTCTGCAGAACTATCCTCAGATGCTGGGCATGCTCCTCTGCATCTCTGGAATACACTAATATATCATCGATAAAAACAATGACAAAGTGATCCAGAAACTCACTAAAAACTCTGTTCATGAGATCCATGAATGCTGCAGGGGCGTTAGTCAACCCGAACGGCATCACTAAGAACTCATAATGCCCATATCTGGTCCTGAAAGCTGTCTTTGACACATCTGCCTCTCTAACTCGCAACTGATGATATCCGGATCTCAGATCTATTTTCGAGAAACAACCTGCTCCAGCTAGCTGGTCATACAGATCATCAATCCAAGGTAAAGGATACCTATTCTTGGTAGTGACCTTGTTCAACTGTCTGTAGTCGATACAAAGTCTGAGGGATCCATCCTTCTTTCTGACAAAGAGCACTGGAGCACCCCAAGGGGAGGTACTAGGGCGGATGAAACCCTTATCTACCAAATCCTGCAACTGCTCTTTTAACTCTTTTAACTCTACTGGCGCCATCCTGTAGGGAGGAATAGAGATAGGTCTGGTATCAGGCAGCAATTCTATTTCAAACTCTATCTCCCTACCAGGTGGTAGTCCTGGAAGTTCGTCTGGAAAAACATCGAGAAACTCTCGGACTACTGGTACTGTAGCTGGTTCCCTAATCTGACTGTCTAGCTCTCTCACATGAGCTAGAAACCCCTGACAACCCCTCCTAAGTAAACGATGAGCCTGAAGGGCTGAAATCAAACCTTTGGGTGTACCTCTCCTGTCTCCTCTGAAGACACACTCTGACCCATCCTGATCTCTGAGCCTAACTATCTTTTCTCTACGGTCCAAAGTAGCACTATATGCAGATAGCCAATCCATCCCTAGAATGACATCAAAATCTATCAAGTCTAGAACCACAAGATCAGCTAGAAGGCATCTACCCTCTATAAACAATGGACTGAAATGACAGACTGACACTGCCACTGATGGGTCACATTTGGGTCCACTGACCCAGAGAGGATACTCTAACTCAGAACTGATCAAACCCAATCTCTCTATGGCTCTCGAAGCAATAAAGGAATGAGAAGCATCGGGGTCCATCAAAGCATACACATTTGAACACCCAATGATGAGATTACCTGACACCACTGTGTTCGACATGTTAGCCTCCTCCTGTGTCACAGTGAAAATCCGTGCTGGGACTACCGGATTTCCACCTCAGGAACCTGCTGCTGAAGTAGAGGCTGCCCCTCTCCCTCTACCTTTGCCACTACTCTGAGGCATGACTGGAGCTGCTGGCTGTACAACTGGCTGTACCACACTGCCTGAACTCATCTGCTGGGATGGTGCAAAAGTCACCTGAGGACAATCCCGAGCAATATGCCCTTCCTGTCCACATCTAAAACAAGCTGTAGATCCCAATCGACAAGCTCCTCCATGTGGTCTTCCACATCTTCTGCATACTGGAGCTGTGCCAGAGCTTGAGCCACTACCTATTCCCAGACCAGACTTGACTTTATTCCAGAACTTACTCTTTGTTCCTTTTGCTCTATCCCATCTCTTGCTGCCTGAAGGTGCTGAACTGGGGGCCTTAGAACCCGAAGCCTGTGCCTTTGACTGTTTCTAAATATTGGCACTAGCTTCCATTTTCCTGGCTGCGTCCACTATCGTGTGGAAACTCTCCTTTTCTACTGGAAGAATCAATGAGGAATACCTGGGATGCAGTCTCATAGTATATCTCCTTGCCTTCTTCTGATCAGTATCATAGGCTTGACCCACATACTGAAGTAAATCCAGGAACTTATCTGTGAATTCATCAACACTCATTTCATCTGTCTGTCTCAACTGTTCGAACTCTATTACTTTCATCTCCCTAGAACTGTCAGGAAAAGCCCACCCTGCAAATGCATTGGCGAACTCTCCCCATGACATATTGTTCATCCTGGGTTCCACATAATTCTTGAACCATTCTCTGGCCTTCTTGCATTTAAGTGTAAACCCCGCCATCTCAATGGCCCTACTATCATCAGCTCCCAACTCACTGGTTATCATCCTAACTGATCTGAGGTATTCAAATGGATCATCTCCCGTGTTGTATTTAGGAGCATCCAATTTCAAGTACTCTGTCATTTGCACTTTACCTCCAGATGAGCTAGGTTGATGTCTGTCAACAACAGGGGCTACTGGTTCTGGTGGTGGTGGTACTGGGTCATTTGGCTCTGGGTGTGCTGCACTTGGATGGGTAGGGGAAGGTGGATACATAGGATATGATGGATAATAAGGAGGATAAGGCATATATGGCATGTAAGTAGGATATGGGACAAAACTAGAGTACTCCGACATACCTCCCATCGGATACTCTGGGTCCTGCGGAAAGGCTGGATAGCCAAAACCTGAGGCCTGAGCGCCTCCCTGCGACTCTCCCATACCTTCTTCAAATCTGCCTACACCCATACTGTCATCTCTAGACTGGTCAATCTCCATAGCCTCCCTCCTTTCCTCTGATCTTCCTCCCCTAGTTGTTCCCCTTCTGCTCTCGTCGATAGACATTCTAGGGTCTATGGACGTACCTTCCCTGCTAGATCTCTGAGACCTTGCCATTGGCAATGCAGGAGGACGAGCAGCTGGTCTCTCACTCTCTGGTGGGACTCCAGTCAATCGAGCTGATCGACGAGTTCCTCTCATCTTTACTCTCTGGAAAACAACATAGAAGATAGCACTTTAGCACATAAACATTACATATCAATAAGGCACATGCATAACTCATGGTATTAAACAGATAGGACTCAACACCCTATCCTAGTGGACATGATTTCCTATTGTGCTTGACCACCTCTAGCCTCTATGAGCCCGACACTCTCTCTATAGGTCCGACCATGTGAACCTAGGGCTCTGATACCAATCTGTAACGACCCCAAAATGGACCGTCACCGACGCTAGGATTCAGGTCGGCTTAAGGCCGCCAGAACCCGTAGCAAGCCTGCTATACTCTCTGTGTACCTGTAAAACTCATACATGATCATACATTTTCTGTGAAAATAAAAACTCTTTTTTGAACCAAGGCTTAACCTGTGCATGCACTATCTCTGTACTCTGTACTCTGTACTCTGTACTCTGTACTCTGTACTCTGTACTCTGTACCCCTGACTAGAGCTTGCTCTAGATGGGTTAACTCATACCTGTTAAGCCTGGTTTTTCACATACAGTAACACATATATACATATACAGATCATGTACATAACAAACATCACTAAGTCAAGCACATTTCGAACTTTATACACAACTATTACATCTCTTTAATATTACATGTCCACTCTAAGCTAGTACAAATCTCTTTACTCTTTCTGTACTCTGTGGATCCCCTCTGTATACTGTACACTGAACCTGCAAAACTGGGGTTAAGGGAGTGGGATGAGCTCTATAGCCCAGTGAGTAGAACAGTAAAACATCTCATTAAAATATGATCTCATGGAATGCACCATATCACAGACAATCCACATCAAGGGTAAACCTGTCACCACATAGTCCCGGTAACTCTGCCGTGCCAGGGCGTAGAATCGAGCACCTGGTCTTCCTGTCATATATATATGTGTATATAATACCTCTGTACTTACCATTGCCAGGGCGTAGTCAAAGGCTCCTGGACTTTACTATATACCTGCCAGGGCGTAGTCAAAGGCTCCTGGACTTCTCTCAGAGACTATTGGATCATTCAACATTCACCCACATCAACAAATAACTATGCAATGCAACAAATTCGTGAATTCTAAGGCAAACAAACTACTATAGACTCATGATGCATGAACGATGCTAAAAGCATTTCATTATTCACGTAAAAACATTAAGTTTAGTTTAGTTCCACTCACCTCTGGCTATCTGGACTGACTCTGCAGGCTCTGAAAACTCTAGAGCAGGACTCACTGCTGCTCTCTCTGGTTCCTCTGGTCTGTACCTATACAGATGGACTCAAATGAGGGACCAAACTAACTCAAGAACAACTCTAATAAACTCCCCAAGAATCCCCCTTAAACGCACTCTAACATCCATGCAAAGCATGCAAAGGAAAGATGGACAGGACACTTTCGGCGGCAGGTTCGGCGGCCGAAAGTCCTCTCCAGAGATGAAACTCATGCACCTTCGGCGGCCGAAGCTCTACTTTCGGCAGCCGAACCCTTTCGGGGGCAAGTTTCGGAGGCTGAAAGGCACTCCAGAGACGAAAGTCTCTAACCTTCGGCGGCACCTTCGGCGGCCGAACTCCCCTCCAGAGCCGAAAGTCCAAAAGCTCGGGGGCAAGCTTGGGCAGCCGAAGCCACCTCCTCATGGGTTCGGCGGCCGAATGTACCTTCGGCGGCCGAACTTGAGTTCATCCGCAAGGCAGAAACGTGCTCTGCCTCTCGCCAAAAGCACAAAAACCCTCTCAATCTCAACCACCTCAATTCCTCAACTTGCATATACCCAAGTATATGCTCAAAGGGGTCAAAACCTACCTAACAACCCCAAACACACAAAACAAATAACACAAAAACAAGCTTTACTCACAAAATCATCAAAACCTCACAAATAACCCTATTCATGCAACTCTCCCCCAAAACCTCATAAAACCTTCAGAAAACATAAAAACAAGCTCAGGATCTTCACTTACCTCTTGAAACCAAGAAGCTGAACGATCCTAACGTGGATTTTTGGAGCAACTCTCCTTCAAACTCTCCAAACTTCACAACTTTGAGTTTTTAGCTTAAAACCTTCAAAATAACATAAAAACTAATCAAATCTTTGCAAGATTGGATGAAAACATGAAAGAATACTCACAAAGGACGGGGTCTCACCTCAGAACGTGAAAGAAACGGCGAAGCTTATCCTTTCAACCGACTGAGGGCCTTTTATAGGTGGCTGGCCAGACCACCTTCGGCGGCCTATCGTGAAACCGAAAGCCATGCATGTTCGGCGGCCGAACCTCAACTTCAGCGGCCGAACCTGGCTTTTCTGCCTTGGTTCATTTCACTCAAAAACTCATTTCCTTATGCTTTAAAACTATGAAACATACCAAAACATGTTAGAAAAACATCACTCTAACCCTTCTAGAGACTTCCGACATCCGAAACTCCATCGGAAAGTAGAATTCCGATGCCGGACTCTAGCCGGGTATTACACGAAAGTCAGTAACTTTCGAGGGCAAGTTCGGCGGCCTAAATCCCTTCACAAATCCGAAAGTCTATACTTTCGGGGGCAGTTTAGGTGGCCAAAAGGCTGCCTCTACCTGCAGGTTTGACAGCCGAAGTTTAGGCAGAACCCGATTCTGCCCTAGCATTCAACTTCCCAAAGCACCTCAAAACACACATGCAAAGAATCTAACAGCAACCACACCTATTAACATACCTAGGAGACCTCAAAAAACTAGCTCTAATCCAACATGCAACAAAAGCAACGCACAAGAGGTTCTGCCCTAGCATTCAGCTTCCCAAAGCACCTTAAAACACACATGCAAAGAATCTAACAGCAACCACATCTATTAACATACCCAGGAGACCTCAAAAAACTGGCTCTAACCCAACATGTAACCAAAGCAACGCACAAGAGGTTCTGCCCTAGCATTCAACTTCCCAAAGCACCTTAAAATACACATGCAAAGAATCTAACAGCAACCACACCTATTAACATACCCAGGAGACCTCAAAAAACTGGCTCTAACCCAACATGCAACAAAAGCAATGCACAAGAGCAAGCATATATCAACAAAAAATGGACTCAAACCTTAGAACCTTAGGATAAACACATTCATGCATCAACCATTCCTTAAACCCCTTTAAAAACTTGCTGGAAATTCTCAGAAAACCGAAGGAAAGCAAAGATTGAACTTACCTCTTGAAGGACAAGGGAAACACAGCAATCAAAGCTTGTAGAAGAGGGAAAAAAATGACTCTCAGAAGGTCTCCTCGGTTTAAAACCCCCATATTCGAACTCCAACTTCAAAACCACAGAAGAAAAACATGAATCTTGAGGAATTTGGAGAAATTCAGCAAAAATGCCACAGAGGATGCATGAACTCACCTCTACCCGAAAATGAGGAGAGAAACCTTCACATTTTCGGGTGGTGGATGGCCTTTTATAGGTGGCTGAGAAAGCCATGTTCGGCAGCCGACCTTGAAGGTTCAGCGGCCGAACCTTGTGATTCCTCGAACACCTTTTTGTCTTTTCTTTTAACACAATTCCAAACAATAAAATCCAAAAATTCATTTTATAAAAACCTTATTTTACCCTTCTAAAAATTCCAACTTTGAGATTTCAGATTCCAATGGAGATTATGCCGAAAAGCGGAAATTCCGACGCTGGAATTTAGCCGGGTATTACAGATAACCTCTCATTAGTTATATAGTTGTTATTTATACACTAATTACCTCAAATGTGACAATAGCTATTCCTGCCAATTACTCTAACTAGTCACTACTAATGTGACACACTACTCGTCCTTTTTTAACACTTTTATTCTTTAGCTCTTCTAATGATTTCTTCTTAAATCTAATTTTCTTGTATGTGACAATATACCATGTTCCAGGCAAAAGAGGTTGTTACTAGACTAACTTTCATGCTTTAAAAAATAACAATAAAATTACATGGAAATAGTCTTTAAGATACATGCAACAAAGAAGAAACTCATCTTTGTTGTTGCCTTACAAGAAGAAGCATCAAGAAAGGGGACATTTGATCAAGTAAATACATAGCTCCTAATAATATATTTTTTGCATTGTTTTGTTCATGCTTTTCTCTTCACTCAAAATGTAATTTCTTTATTGCAAGTAAGATTGCTTATATTTGGGTCATGGTTAGATTATAAGATGAAAACTAGACAACCAATATTTATGAAGAACGACATAAAAATAACTAACGACTACTTAAATAGTTAGCGTTTCCAAATAGAGCCTTAATGAACAAGTTGTGTTGCTTACCAATCAAACCTTCTAATTAATTATCACAATAACTCCTAAAGTTATTTACAACTTAGTGGACGTGTACCACTAGACACACAACTTTAACATTCATGTATGAAGCAGATATAGGAGATTAGTGCCAACATAGATCAAATCAATATTTGCTAATTCAATTTCTTCACAGGAACAAATGAGCAGCATAAGAAATTGACCGCAACATTTGAGATGGAGGTGACTCTAATATTCTTGTAATGAACGTCAGAAATTTTCACACATGATGGCTGCAAGAATATTTATAATAAAATACATAAATTTATCGAGTTAATAAAATTAATAAATAAGTAATGACTATATTAATCTAATCAATTCTACTTATAAAATACTTTTGTATTTGCGAGAACCATATTTATGATAATAATATTTTTAAAAATAATTAATGCTTGGTGGGAGGTAGCCAAGTTTTGATCCTCACAGTATTTGCTATGTTAAATAATTAATTACAATAATATCTTTAACATTTGCTCCATTCTCATACTTGCTAAGGATACCTATATTGTTATAATCTAGAAATAAAAAAATTAGAAAAGAATTTAATTAACTAATTTATACTATATTATTAATGCATATATTCTTACAAAAATTCTTAGGTAAAACTAATTCAGTGTGAACTCATAGTAGGATCATATAATTAATACATGAAATCCACTGTCCATTGGGGTATGATATATTAGTTTTGCCAAAATTTTTTTTATATATCTTAAATCGTGTTTTGGGCTACAAAAAATTTTGGAGATGATGGCATTAGTGACTCTTTGTCCAATGAAAATACAATCATCACTTAGTTTTAATAGTATTATTGGTTACTGTAGTATCATTAGTATCGCTAATAGGTATCCTATCAATATTAGGACTATCATTAAGTATTACTATATTGAGATTATTAGCTATAAAGTTAGTGCAGCTTATGACGTAGAAAAATTTACTAATGATTGAAGTAATCCCAAAAATAAGTGCATTGGTCACTCACCCTTTGAAACTTAATTAACTGCATAAGGTAAAGAAATTAATCATAATTAATGTCACTTTAAAATGTTTTGATTAATTATTATTTTAAAGATTTATTAATTAAAATTTTAAATTTATGTAGATACGTACAGTAAGAAGTCTAATACAATATTTATTTTTCTTATAATTATTGCATTTTCAAACCGAAGGTTCTTGTCCATCAAAAGTTTATCTACCAATGAGAATAACACCATTAATCTTTTCGAACAATATCCAAATATTTTCAGTATATTGACTGAAATTATCTATTGCTTTTACAGTCCCATGGACTGAAATTATCTACATTTAATTCAAATAAAATTTTTAGTTTATAATTTCAAATTTGAAATAAAAGGGATAAAATATTATCCATTAATTGAATAAAATTTAAATTTAAATAGAAAACTCACTTAACCAATTAAATTAAAGATTTTAAAATAATATATATATATATATGAGAAAAAGAGAAATATCCAATAATAATTGTAATTTGATATATATATATGTAAGATAATATAATTTGAATTAATTAATGTTGCTCATTATACTTAGATGGGTGGACTATTTATCATTATAAATTATCATAAAATTTTGGTATAAATTACAATTATTATTTACATAATATAAAATTTTATTTAAATTAATCACAATAATATTTACAATTGACTTTATTTTTACTAAAAAAATTAAAAGTTTAGTCACTAATTTTATTTGTTAAATTAAATTTTTTTTAGCAATAGATTAATTGCAACCAAATATTATTAGCAATAATTTAAATATAAATAATAAAATCTTATTCACTAATTAAATGAAATTTAAATTCAAATGAAAAACTCATTTTAGCAAATTAAATTAAAATTTTCAAAATAATAATACATTATCATGTTATTTTTCAAACCAACTAAAATAAAGCAAAAAACTTGTAATCCTAAATTTAAATGGTAGAACTTCAATATTAATTCACAATTAAAATTAGTTTTCTAAAGTAATAATATTAAGTTATCACGGATATTTTTAGTGAAATCATTATACTTTCTATTTTTTCTTTTTATCATACAAACTTCACATTTAAAGCTCAAAAAAGCAAAAGTACGAAGACGTAATCCAAAAAAAAAAAAAAAATTCCAACACAGAGCTCAGCTTATCCCAAAAAAATCCAGCTTATAATCTCATACATTCTCGCATGATCGGCAGCCCATCATCACCGTCCCAAAAAAATCCAGCTTATAATCTCATACATTCTGACATGATCGGCAGCCCATCATCACCGTCATCGAATCCAATTTCAATAAACAAAAACATAGGGAAATGACACCAAATTTGATGAAAATTGGCAAGAGAAAATGAAAATAGCCCAACACAAATAAAAAACCCATAAATCCAGACATACAACTAAATGCGGTAGAACCAAATATAAGCAAGAGCAAGCAAACTCTACATGCAAGACCACAAACCAATAGAGAAAGAAATGGCATTTTCCGGGCTTTATAAACACGGAGGGATCCAATTGAGGCATCCAGTACTCAAGTGCTTATTCCACCTATTTTCATAAATTCGCCAATTATTGACGAAGACAAAGCTTCCTCCAGGCAGACACTTCACATGCAACACCACAAACCAAATAGATCGGAAAAAGAAATCTCACCATTAAAGCACAAGCACACAATCCAACAAAGACCACAACTCTATACGACTGAACAGATGCTGAGATTAAACGACTCATTCCCCAACCAGAGCCACTATCTACCCAAAGAACAGAGGAGCCAATAACAGCAACACCAAAAATTATTAGAACCAAAGGAAACAACACCCTTCACCGATTAGAATTAATAACAGCACGAATCACAAAACTGCTCTGCGCTTTGCTTTCCTTTTCTCGCTCTGCGCTTTGCTTTCCTTTTCTCACTCTATGCTTTGCTTTGCCTTTGTCTTCGTCTCTCTTTTCTCCCCTTCTGTCTAGTATTGTCATAGTACATTTTCTTCCTTCTCAGGTACACAATCATAGATTATAAATTTATATGATGGATATAATTTTATTATTTGTTTGAGTTTTTAAAAAGTCCAATTAGAGTTATATTTAAATTATTTTATTTTTTAAGTTATCATTTACATTATTATTATTATTTTTTAAATCGTCTAAAAATTTAAAACTTTGATTTTTTTTAATTCAAAAGTTAAAATATTGAATGTGGTAGTAACTTAACACGTTTTTTTTAAATAAAAATAAAGTTTATCATTAAATTGAGTAAAATTTGTAATATTTTAAAAATTAAAATTAGAATTTGAAGTTGAATAGGAAATATATTTAATTATAATGAAGATTTGTTTTAATTTTATAATTTAAATTTAAAATAAAACCAATAAAATCTTTTCCATTAATTAAATGAAATTTAAATTCAAATCACTTATCCAATCAAATTAAAATTTTCTTTTTAAAATCAATAAATAAAATTTTGTGATTATCTAATTTAGCTAAGAGTTTTTTCCGAGAATTTCAATATTCCCTATTTTTCACTTTCGTATAATTTATTAAAGAAAAAAATTATATTTTATTCCATGAGATTTAACGTAATTAACATTTCTATCCCTCTATTTTGACGACCCAACACTTAAATCTCTCACTTTCTCTTTCGTCCAAATTTGTAATCTTTCTATAAAAAATAGCCGTTTATTACACGTGAATTAACAAAGTTAACCCTCACTAAAAGTCCCTCTATTTCAAAATCACGAAACCTGATACCTCTTTCTTCTCCCTCTCTCTCACGCTCTCTCTTTCTTTATCTAAATTTCTCTCTCTATCAGCTTTGTCCCTTTCTCGTGCGCTCTCTCTATCTCTCTCTCTCTATCGAAACTTCTCTCTCTGTATAGTCCCATTATCCCTCATTTCTTTAATCTTCTCGAGAAATACCGAACCCACCACATTTCGAAGGTGGAGTCAGTGTTCATATACACAGAAGAAAATGAAATTGTGGTCCACTTTGAAGGTACGAAAATCCTTTTATTTTACGATAAAGATAAATCTGTTGCTTTACTGTTTAGATTTTTTGAGTTATAATGAAACAGTCCGGCCCAAACTGACCCAAATTATTTTTGGACCTACTTTTCACTTGGGCGAAAATGATTAACCTAAGTTATTTAGTAGTTTCGTGCTAGCTATTATATACAATTTTGATTTTTCGTATTTTACTGATGTGGGATGCCGGACGTCCCACATCAAGCAGAATACTGAATCGGATACAATTGCTAAACCAGGACTAAACTCTCGGGTATTGTGGTTCGCTGATACCTCGGGCGGCTCTACCTCATCTCACACGGGTAGCTCTTTCCTTGGAGTCCCACTAGCTTTGTATAATTTTTCTAATCGAGGGTGATTCTGATACTAATTGAAACAGAAATTGACTCAAATAATTTTTGGACCTACTTTTCATTTGGCCCAAAATGGTTAACCCAAATTATTTAATAGTTTTGTGCTAGCTCTTATATACAATTTTGATTTTTCGTACTTTGTTGATGTGGGATGCGGAACGTCCCACATCAAACAGTTGAATATCACATACAATAAATGATTTTTAATTTATTGGTTTTTCTAGGATTTACTGTTAAGATTAAGGGTTTAATGATTTGGGAATTAATTTTATAATTTCCTTTGTAATACCCGGCTAGACTCCGGTATCGGAATTCCTACCGTCCGGTTGAATCTCGGATGTCGGAAGCCTCTAGTAGGGTAGAAACATGTTTTCATAAAATGTTTTAAGGTATTTCATGGTTTTAAGTATGAAGATTTAATGAGTTTTTGCATGAAAAGTCTTTGGAGGAAAACCCAGGTTCGGCCGCCGAAAGTCAAGTTCGGCCGCCGAACATGCATGCGTTTTGGAGGCACGTTAGGCCCCCGAAAGCATGAGTGAGGGAAGTCCAGGTTCGGCCGCCGAAAGTCAAGTTCGGCCGCCGAACATGGCATGCATGCGGAAGCACTTTCGGCCCCCGAACGTGGCCTGGCCAGCCACTATAAAAGGGGTCACTTAGCCGAAATGGGCGAGCTTTCTCCCATTTTCGGCCATAGCTAGCTTCCGACCTCCCTCTCCCCAGATCTTGTGTTCTTTCTTCAAATCTCCTCCATTTTTCTTGAGTTTTCACCTCTCATTGCAAGTTTTGAGCATTTAAGACAAGTTTTGGAGCTTTGGGAACTCAGGAGCTCATTTGCTTGGATCTCCGAGTTTAGGTCGTCTCTCTCTCGATCTTCAAGAGGTAAGAGCCGATCTTAAGCTCATTATATGTTTTAAATAAGTTTTATGCAAGATCTATGGGGTAGAGATGCATGTGTAGGTTTTTAGTGAGTTATGGATGATTTTTGAGTTTATGCAAATGTGGCTTGCAAATGCTTGTGTATGTGTGTTGTAGTTGGGGTTTAAGGTAGTTTGAGACCCCTAGGAGCTTGTATGCATGTTTTGGTTGAGTTATATGCATGTTGGAAGAGTTAGGAGGCAAATGTGCATAAAGGAGCCAAGTTTCTGCCCTTTGGCAGAAACCAGGTTCGGCAGCCGAAGGCACTTTCGGCCGCCGAACATGGCTGGGGAGGCAGGCCTTTCGGCTGCCGAAGTTGCCCCCGAAAAGAGACTTTCGTCTCTGTCTGGGACTTTCGGCCACCGAAGGTGCCACCGAACATGCATGAGTTTCGCCTCTGTCTGGGAGTTTCGGTCGCCGAAGGTGCCGCCGAACCTGCCTGACTTTTGGCTCTGGAGGGACTTTCGGCCGCCGAAGGTGCCGCCGAAAGTGCCCTGTCCAGCCATTTCTTGCATGTTTTTTTTTGTAGTTATTTTATGATGTTTTAGGGGGTTTTTGGGGAGTATATTAGAGTTATGTTTATGTATGTTTGGTCCCTCATTGGAGTCCACCTGTGTAGGTTCGGACCCGAGGAACCGAGGACCCCAACAGTGAGCCAACTGCTACAGAGTTTGTCAGAGCTAGCCAGAGGTGAGTGGAATAAACTTTAAGTTTTAAAATAATTGAAATATGAATTTCGAGCATGATCCATGCATCACGAATGCCATGAGATATAGTAGGTTGTTTGCATTAGTATTCACGAATATGTTGCATTGCATTTATAATGTTGATGTGGATTGGTTATTGGATGATCCTTTAGTCCTCATATGGCATGATGATGCTACGGCATGATATGGTATGGAAGTCCAGGTTGTACCCATTCTACGTCCCTGGCACGATGTAAGAGAAAGTCCAGGTTGTACCCATTCTACGTCCCTGGCACATTGGTATGTTATGATATGTTATGATAAGGGAAATACCGGTTGTACCCATTCTACGTCCCAGCATAGTTGGACTATGTAGAGGACTATTGGTGACAATACCATCCGAGATGTGATGTGTTGTGATGTGTTGCATTACATAATGGCATGAAATTTTAATGTATGATTTCACTATTCTGCTCACTGGGCTTTGTAGCTCACCCCTCTCCCCTAACCCCAGATGTGCAGGTACAGGGTAGACCAGGAGGTTAGCCAGAGTTTTGAAGTATGTGTATGTAATAGTTAGATGGTGAACATGACAGTTGTACTATAATGTAATGTAAGAGATTACAGTATGTTATGTAATGAGGTATATTGAGGTTAT